>NW_024080846.1:1368674-1550976 GCF_003009895.1 Hyaena hyaena | reverse complement strand
TGGGGAGGGGAGGCTGTTGGGGAGGGGAGGCTGATGGGGAGGGGAGGCTGATGGGGAAGGGAGGCTGATGGGGAGGGGAAGCTACAGAGGAGGGGAGGCTGATGGGGAGGGGAAGCTACAGAGGAGGGGAGGCTGATGGGGAGGGGAGGCTGATGGGGAAGGGAGGCTGTTGGGGAAGGGAGGCTGTTGGGGAGGGGAGGCTGTTGGGGGAAGGGGGGCTGTTGGGGAGGAGTGACAGTTGGGGAGCAGAGGCTCTTGGAAAGGCTGCCCAGCCATGGTCCAGATATGAAATACTTACTTTAAGCCACAGTTCTTTCCAGGGAGGAGAGGGAAGAGGAAGACACTGATGCTCGGGGATCTGAAGGAAGCTCTCACGAGTCCTCCTTAGTCAGATGTGTGTTATTCTACCAGTTGGTTGCTTGTCTGGCTCTCCCTTTGATTGCAAATCTTTGTGGGAGTGATGTGGCTTTGTCGTCCCTGTGTCCAGGGGGCATCATCTGCACTGAGGGCTGGCATTCAGTGAGGAGCTAGTCAGCTCCTGTGAACACCTGTCCCAGGTGGGCCTGACAGAAGCAACAGAGAGCCTAAGCTTCTCTGAGGCAAGAGATTCTGATCTAGAAGTAGCCAGGGAGAGCTGGGTGGCCTCTGGTCCTTAATCTGGCCTCACCCCTGGGCTCCTCCCAGCTCAGTTGACTGAAACATTATCACTCTAAGCCAGTTTCACTCTGAGCCCTAAGGACACGCTCTCCAGTCACACTAAGCCTGGCAGCTGGCTCAGGCTGACGAGTCTTTCTGACTGGATTTCCTTGCCATCGCCTCAACTCTTCAGCGGATGCTCATTCTCTACCACTCACGGTGGCACTGCTATGGCGTATAGCATGAACCACCTAAGTCCTGGTGCCAGCTAACTTCCTTTGCTCATATCCGCTTTCCCCTTTTGCATCGTTTATTCCATCCCCACTACGCACTTTGCCTTTCTTGGACCGAGGACTAATGTGTTTAGTTTCTTGAACTCCTAGGAACAAAGGCATCTGATAACCCTAAGAAGGCGGTCAGAGGCCACCACTCGCTGCATGGACTGAGAGCATGAGTGCCAGTCAGCTTCCTTACCTGGAACTTCCCTTCTCAGGGAGACTGCGGTATAGCTGGCCCCATCTTGAGGGGGAACTGAGTCACACCATCTTCCCTGCCTGCTCCAATCCTCCAGGATCCCAAGAGAATGAGAACATTATCTCCTTGGCTCTCACAGTGATCCCAGACTAGGGGTTAGCAAACTTTCTGTAAAGGGCCAGATAGCAAATATTTAGGTTTGGCAGATGATGGGATCTCTGTTACAGCTCCTCAAGCCTGCTTTTATAACGTGCAAACAGCATAGACAACTATGTGAACAAATGAGCATGGCTGTATTCCAGTGAAACTTTGTGGACACTGACTTCTGAATTTCATGTAATTTTCACGTGTCATGAAATACTGTTATTTTGATTTTTTTTGTTGTTGTTAAAAAATGGCAAGAATTTCAGTATTCGGTGTGGTGTCATTGACCATGCCCATCACGCTATACATTAGATCTCCAGACTTATTCATTTTATGTTTAAAAAAAAAAAAAAAAGGCAGGAGCGCCTGGGTGGCTTAGTCAGTTAAGCGTCCGACTTTCGCTTAGGTCATGATCTTGCGGTTCGTGGGTTCGAGCCCCGCGTCGGGCTCTGTGCTGACTGCCAGCTCAGAGCCTGGAGCCTGTTTCGGAGTCTGTGACTCCCTCTCTCTCTGACCCTCCCCTGCTCACGCTGTCTCTCTCTCTCTCCTAGAAATAAATAAAACATTAAAAAAAATTTTTTTTAAAAGGCAAAGATCATCTTGCTTCGAGGGCCGCATAAAAACAAGAGGCAGCCCATATTTACTGACCCTGTTTAGACCTCCAGGTCAAATGGACGAGGAGTTCAAAGCTGGTTTTTTTTTTTTTAGCTTTTTCTTTCAAGTATATTTATTTATTTTTGAGAGAGAGTCTGAGGGAGGGGCAGAGAGAGAGAGAATCCCAAGCAGGGTCCGTGCTGTTAGTGCAGAGCCCGATGCGGGGCTGGATCCCACAGACCGGAGATCATGACCTGAGCTGAAATCAAGAGTTGGACACTGAACCAACTGAGCCACCCAGGTGCCCCAAAATCTGTTCTTAACTACTCACTGTGCCACCCTGGGGGGACTAAAATTCTCCCCATGCCTGGGACTCTCTTTCCTCATCTGCTTGATGGAGATATTATCTACCTTGATGAGAATTAGAAATAGTACCTGTCAGTACATAGTGACTAGTAAGAATGCAAAGGCTTAATGCAACAATGCTTCTGCAGTCAAAGCTCAGCCTGGAGGGCACTTGACGTGTAGGGGCAACAGCTTTCTCTCTCCTCTGAGGGCTTATCGACGGGACTATTTCCAGGGCTCGGATACAGGCTTGTGTGTAAAACTGTCGAGAGATCCGCAGAGCTAAGGAAGCCTGTTGTGAATGTGAAGTGAAAGCTCCTGGCTTCCCCCGAGGGCTAGATGGCAGACCCCCAAAGAGAACACCTGAAGAGAAGCTTCGGGAACTGAATCCATTCGCTCATGGACATTGGGTTCAAGCAGCCTGTGCTGCTGATGTCTGGGTCGTGGTTAAAGAGTCAGAACCACACCCCGTAAATGACTGGTTTCCATGGGAGGTGGAGGCGGGGTGCTTCCCCAGCAAGTGCTTATTCTGGTCCAGAGGCGGCCGCGATGATAAGCGGAGACGGAAGTAAACTGGTTTGTGTCTGCAGCCCCCACGGTTCTTTTGTGTGCATGGGCGTGCGTTTTGGGGGGGGGGTAGTTAGCTGGGGCACGTTCTCCCCCAGAATCACTATCTGTCCTTGTTGCAGAACACTATCCGAAGGGATGCAGAGATGTTCAAAACAGTCCGTACTTACTGTACTGCGTGTTCCCATCTTCATTTTATTTTTTTAATTTTTTATCACCATTCACTTCTTTTTTTTAAAGTGTATGTAGAGTGCTGGGGTGGCTCAGTCGATTAACCGTTGGACTTCAGCTGGGGGTCATGATCTCACGGTTCGTGGTTCAAGCCCCACATCAGGCTCTGTGCTGACAGCTCAGAGCCTGGAGCCTGCCTGGGATTCTGTGTCTCCCTCCCTTGCTCTGACCCTCCCCCACTCATGCTCTGTCTCTGTCTCTGTCTCAAAAATAAACATTTAAAAAAAGTGAATAAAGCGTATCTAAAGACATGAGGATGCAACAGGAGTCTAGTGAGTACTGGAAGAGCTGGATCATGGTGATCATTTCCTAACGTATATAAATGTCAAATCACGAGGTTGTGCACCTGAAGCAAATATAATATTGTAGGTCAACTACACCTCAATTAAAGAAAATCCAAATTATATTTCTTAAAGAAATAAAGTGTATCTATTTGTATGGGGCGGGGGGGGGGGCGGGAAATGCCAGGACAAAGAATCAAAACAACAGTGGTTAGTACCTCTTGGTGGTGAGGAGCTTAGGATTTCTTTTGTTCTGGGCATTAAGCCTGTAGGACTTAGAAAAATCTATAGGCCAAGTGAGTGGATGAGGGAGTGTGGGGAGAGGAGGACACTACTCCCTCAGAGGCAGAATAGGAGAGGCTTTACACCAACTGAGAAGCCAAGGTGGGAACCTGAAGCCGCCTGGCAGATGACCACCAAGCCCCGATGGTCCAAGCTGCCTTGACTTCCTGCAGCTTTAGAATCCCGGATTTGGGGGGCGCCTGGGTGGCTTAGTCGGTTAAGCGTCCGACTTTCACTTAGGTCATGATCTCGCGGTTCGTGGGTTCGAGCCCCGCGTCGGGCTCTGTGCTGACTGCCAGCTCGGAGCCTGGAGCCTGTTTCAGAGTCTGTGACTCCCTCTCTCTCTGACCCTCCCCTGCTCACACTCTCTCTCTCTCTCTCTCTCGTAGAAATTAAAAAAAAAAAAAAAAAAAAAAGAATCCCGGATTTGGGAAAGTTCACTCTTTATGCTGTTCGTATATTGTACAATCATTCTCTGCATTTTCCTGGGTTTGTTTTTTTATTTTAAACTTTTTGTTATTAGCAGGTAAGCTAAGGAGCCTTCAGAGAACGGAGAGAGTTATGTCCCTCTGGGGCTGGGGTTTGAAAGACACAGCAGCCTGCCCCTGAGGGCTGGGTCTGGTGGCCGCAGGGGGGACCAGAGAGAACTGCAAAAGCAAGAAGTGGAGGATCTCAGAGGGAACAGTTCAGGTCATTTGTATAATGAAACTTTCCTTCCCTAAGACTCTCCTTCCAGAAGCTCTTTTTGTTTTTGTGGTTTTTTTCTTAAATCAAACCCAGAGGGCTGTGTTCTAGGAGCAGTTGCTTTCATATCACTTTACATGGTGGCCCCACCACTGTCAACCAGTTGGGGTAACCAGGGAGGCCTTCAGGGGAGCTCCCCCATCCCACCCAGGGTGCTGCCTGCCTGTCCCTCCAGAGTGTGACTTCTATCACAGGGCACAAAAAAGCCTCTCCTCCCTCTCAAGAGGTCAGGGCTCTTGGAGCATGGACTATGGTTGTGAGGCAGGCCGACCTCTCACTCATCAGGAAAGGCTCAGACTTCTGGGAGAGTTGAACTCAGGAGATTCCCTGGGCTTCCCTACAACCCTCTATTCAGAAATGAATAAACCAATTTGACAGCACCAGGGATCTGGGGCAGTGTGAATTCAAATCCCGTCCCTGCAGTGAGGCTTTCACCCTCTAGCAAATCAGTGAGGGTTTGGGGTGGGGGGATCAAGGAAGGGACCTTGCTCATACACTCAGACGAAAGTGCCCGGCGCTGAGGGACAGGTGGTAGCTTTTAATAGTGGGGACAGAAAATTCAAATGATGTCCTTCTGGTAAATGTCACGGTCCCTGCAGGCCAAGATGAGGGGCGTGTCGTAGGGAAGGGGTCAGAGATGTCCCATCCTCTGCAGGAAGAAGGGCACTGGGACCTCTGGGCACCAGGCCACGTGAAAGCGGCGGGAATCCAGGTGTGAGACCCTCCTGGGGTGAGAAACACCGGCCACCCCCCAAGAGAGGTTTTCTGGAAGACGGAAGACAGTTTCATTGCACCCACACAAAAGTACAGACACAAATCTTTGGAAGGTAGTACATTTTATTTAGTGTTGTAGAAATTTTAGGTTACTTCTTAAAAACAAAACCAGAGAAATTAAAAACTCCTGAAGTAATGGCAGGAAACAGGTTTATAATCCAAAAATGCGGCGCCATCCTTCAATCAGGGGGAGGAAGAGGTCAAAATTAGTAGCTCACATAGTAGATCCTGAGAAAGCAGGAGGTTAAGTTCTCCACCTAAGGCAGTTAATCTTTCAGCCTTGAGGGATCATTAATTAGTAGTTCTCAGAAAGAAAATAAAAAGGTCAAGCGGGGAAAAGGACCCAGGGAGGGAAGGTCCTGCCTAATTTAATGTTAGGTTGCCTCTGGCCTTCAACACAGCAAGGGGCTGAGTGTTGTGGATCTCCCCTCCTCTCTGCCCTTTTGAGCGCCCGCTGTTAGCAAAGCCGGAAACCGCACACGTACACCCCATCCGTGCACACACCTCCCCCTCAGGAGCGGCAAAGGGTGGACTTTCTTGCCCCTCCATTCTCCTACCCTGAGGTGGTTAACACACAGGAGAGTAAAACAGAGGCCACGAAACCTGTCAAGGTCCGAGCAGTGAGATGAGAGCAAGTAGTCGGGCAAAGGACTGACATTTTTTCAGGAGTCTGACCTCTAACTGAAGTTCACTGCAAGGTGTTTGGTATTTGGTCGGATGCTTCCCTGAAGTCCTGACTGTTCTTTCTGGAGGCAGCCGGGCAAGGCCAGGAGGAGGAGGGCTGCTCCAGAACACAGCTTTCTCCCAGCTCCTTCCATGGGGTGAGTGTTTACAGCAGCCAGAGGCGGGTCCCAAGTCTCTTTGTGTGCATGGGTGTGTGCCCCCCGACCCGAGCCAGTCAGAGCGGCATCAATGCTCCGATTCATCGACCCCTGCTAATGGCTCAGAGCAGACTAAAATTCTTCCCAGATAAATTCTCCCCCAAAGTAGGGTCCTTGAGGACAGTCATTAACTAATGACCTCCAGGAGATCTACTTTGAGAGGTGCAGGAATGCTATGAATTGAGGTTTTTTCCCAGCAGTGGTCAAAGCCAGACACCCCTGAAGTAAGTTGTCCTTCATTCTCCAGCATTCCCAAGTGGTATTTCAGAGCATAGGGATTCACCCCTCCACCCAAACGTCCCTCTCAAACACTGACCTAGTTAGTTATGTACCCAAGGTCCTAGCAGCAGACGATCTCCAGACCTCTTGTGAACAACACAGGTCTCCACACCAGCCCTTCCAAGGAGGAATCATTCAGGCCACACCTGCCCCAGTACACTTGGGTTATCACAGTCAAAATACATTTATAAGTAAAAAATATATTGCAGAACAAATATATACATTTTCAGAGTTCAAGTGGAATATATGGTTCTTTTTATCGGTACGTAAATAACTTTCATAGCACTACAAAAATACAAGGCATCTGAGAGGCTTACAGTGGTCCCCACGATTGTGAGAGAGTATTAAATAAAATAGCTAACGATCATTAAAAGCTAATTTGAGAAATCACGTTACAGTATCATCCTTCAGATTAAAGTGCTCCGATATAACTGACGTTGCAGCAAACACGATCCTGAAAACAGGTTCTGCTGCCAAAATCACGATGCCTCTTAACCACCATAGAATAAGGACAGACAGAGAAGCAATACCGACCCGATCCTTCAGCCCCGCCCACCGCGCTAGCCGGCGGCATTCTTCCCCCAGGAGAGAGGTCAAGATTTGCTAAGATCTTGTCACAACCACTAGAGAAAACCGACCAACACAGAAATATTCTAATTCCAGTATTTGGTTCCGAACCAATGAAACTACCTGAAGGACTGGAACTGGGTGCTATTAGTGAAGACATGTCCCAGTTTAAAAAATATATGGGTATTCTCCTAGATTTAAAAATACAGCAAACCCAAACTAAGTGTTACCTTCTTGCTCTTCATAATTGTATAATAAGGCGGGGGAAATATGCCAGGAAGTGTCGCCAAGGAGATCAGTGGAAAAAGCAGAGGCCAAATGAACCCCACTAAAATCATTCCGTATGTGGCGGAACCACTTTAGCAAGTGCATGGGTCATTCGAGCCCTTATCAAGGCACTGACTAGGCCACTGCAGCCGGCAGGAACCCGGCTATCATGAGACTTTGACCAACCCCATTAGGCGAGTGCAAAGTGACTCTCTAATTCCCTATTCTGCTTCTCATGTCTCTACGGATAGGCCCTACGGATTGATAAGGAGGACATTTTAAGGCGAGAGAGTAGTGGTAGCTGATGTTTAGAAAAAGCAGCTTGTCCAAAATCTACAAGGCACTAAACTCCCCTGCTCCAGTCAAATCAACAAGACCCAGTCGAAGCAGCCTGGAAGATACCAAAATCTAGTGCCAAAAAGCCACCCTGAGCTACTCAAAAGCCAAGCAAGTGTGTGTAACACAACACCAACCACAGGGTCCTTCTTCTTTCACCCCACACTTTACCGACTCGGGGGGGGGGGGGGGGGTATGTATTTTCAGATTTCAGTATCGAAGAAAGAAAACCGTCCCAATGTTAAATACATGAATATACCCTGTGCCACGTGAATCTCTGGGCCAGGAGATCTTACGACCATGTCTCCAATCAGAGTGTAAAATATTTACAGTATAGTCAAAGGCACGGTGGCATTTAAAATTAAAGCCCTGGGAATGTACAGTAAAAGATCCATTGTAATCATTAACCTGGTTTCAACTGGTAGAACGGACTCTTGCCAGATAACACGCGAGGGAGACAGATGGTGATTTCGAGCCTGAGGGCCGGTTATCAGGCATCCGAGTCCTTGACCTCGGGAGCGGGTGGAAACACACTCCCAAAGAAGTCTCGGTGCCGTCGGCTGATTCACATCTTTCCCGCCTTCTTGCCCACCTGTGCCGGGATTCGGAGGATGTTAGGGGTTTCTTCCATGACCCTGACCAGCAGGTTGTCAATGTAGTCTTCCAGCTCGCGGACCTGAAACTCCTTCTTGCTTATCGTCTCCTTCTGTTTGAGGACCAGCTGGATCAGCTCATCATGGGTTAGCTGTGCGTAAGCAAAGGCCGGGTCCGACGGCTTGTATTTCTTTAGAGGGAGGAAAAAAGTGGGAAAGTCAGCAAAGAAGTCAAATATCTAGAAGAAATACAAAAGAGGAAGATGTTCTGAGCTGTCTGAGTCTCCCGGGAGCTGGTGGAAAACCAGCTGTTGACGAAGTGTTCTGTAGGGGATGAGGGAGTAAATATTTCAGGCTTTGCAGGCCACATAGGCCTTTGTTGCCTGTTAATTCTTCATCGTTTTGCTGGTTTTTTCTTGTTTTATAACCTTTTAAAAATGCCAAAAACCATTCTTGGCTCAGAGGCTACAAACCCCTGGACTGGACTCTAGGTTTGAGGTTTTAAGAAATGGAATAATTGGGGAGCGCCTGGGCGGCTCAGTCGGTTGAACGTCCGACTTCGGCTCAGGTCATGATCTCACAGCTCTTGCGTTCGAGCCCCGCGTCGGGGTCTGTGTTGACAGCTCAGAGCCTGGATCCTGCTTCGGATTCTGAGTCTCCCTCTCTCTGCCCCTCCTCCGCCCATGCTTTGTCTCTCTGTCTCAAAAATTAAAATAAATAAATAAATGTAATAATTCTAGATCTGTGAATACCAGGGATGACTGGAGTCCAACTGCTAAGTGACCAGGCCCAAATGGTGAGGGAACACTATTTAAGGATTGAATAAAAAGTACCTAACCCTACCAAGCCTCCAGCTGTGTGGGGCACAATTTAACTTCTCCTGAAATTTGCAGCTCAGGGGATTTAGAAGTTTAAAGAAACAAATTCCTAGAGCCACCTCTTGACAATTTTGCCTGCAGAACTCGGCGGTAATCAGTTTCAGCACCCTGAGGGTCAAACAATCTCACTTAGGAAGGTTAAGAGACAGCCTTCCACGAGAAGCTAAGTCAAGAGGAGAATCCTCATGGGGCGCCTGGGTGGGAGGCTCAGTTGGTTAAGCGTCCGACCCTTGCTTTTGGCTCCGGTCTCACGGCTCGTGGGTTCGAGCCCTGTATCAAGTTCTGCATTGGCAGCACAGAGCCTGCTTGGTATCCTGTCTCTCTCTCTCTCTGCTCCTTCCCTGCTTGCTCGCTCTCTCCCCCTCAAAATAAATAAGTAAATAAATTCACAATATATTCTAATAAATAAATAAGGAGAATCATCATTCACTCTGACACAAACATATAGACGGCCCTGTTCAGTCCCGTGACGTAAGCTGCCTACACACTAGCCAGAAATCGGGGAGGAATCCCACCCTTCCTATCTCGTGTTTGTACCACTGGCTCAGAAGCCCACACTCACATTTCCACACGCAGAGCGTGTTTTCACCCACCACGGGCCGCACAGAAACAGGTGAGATGTTGGACTACCTTTCAAAAAACTACTTCTCCCTTAATCCTTTTCTTGTTTTTTGTTTTTTACCTTGTTGGTGGCATACATCCCTCTGGACCTCAACTGTTCTATTTGTAATTCTAAAACAGGCTTCAGCCAGAATGTTGCGTGTCTGTCTGGAAAAGAATTCCGGAGAGTGGCTGTGCAATGTGACTGTACTTAGCTCTACCAATCTGAACGCTTAAATGTGCTTAAGATCCCTCGTACACTGTGGTGGGAATGCAAACTGGTACAGCCACTGTGGAAAATAGTACGGAGGTTCCTTCAAAAATTAAATAGAAGTGATCCAGTAATTCCAGCACTAGCATTTACCCAAAGAGTACAAAAACACTAATTTGAAAAGATATATGCATCCCCCATGTTTACTGCAGCATAGTTTACAACAGACTAACTATGGAAGTAGCCCAAGTGTCCTCAATAGACAAATGACTAAAAAAAGATGTGGTATACATATACAATGGAATATTATTCAACCATAAAAAGAACAAAACTTTACCATTTGCAACAACACGGATGGATCCAGAGTGTATACCGTTAAGCAAAATAAGTCAGAGAAAGACAAATTGACTTCACTCATTTTTGGAATTTAAGAAACAGAACAAACAAATAAACAAAGAGACCAAAAACCCCAGACTCATCAACATAGAGAACTGGTGGTTACCAGAGGGGAGGCAGATGGGAGTATGGGTGACATGGGTGAAGGGGATTGAGAGGACACTTATCACAATGAGCACTCAGTGATGTATAGAGTTGTTGAATCACCAAACTGTACACCTGAAGCTAACATAATACTATATGTCAGTTACTGTTGAATTTTTAAAAATAATTTTTAAAAAATTTAAATGCTTAAGATGGTTTTATGTTGTTTATTTTACCACTATTTTTTTTAATACTTCTTTATTTTTCAGAGGAAGAGTTCAGTGGGTGGACAGGGAGCCAAGGGGACAGAGGATCCGAAGTGGGCTCTGCACTGACAGAAGCAAGCCTGATGCGAGGCTCAAACTCATGAACTGTAAGATCGTGACTTGAGCCAAAGTCAAGCACTCCATCGACTGAGCTGCCCAGGTGTTTAAAAATCACAATTTTTAAAAAACTAGTTGCATGTCTATTGACATATCCTATTAAGAAAAAAAGTGCTCTTTGGAAACAATAGCCAAGAATATGTCCTCAAGGGATTTTAGATCATCTCACGTTTGTGAGACAGAAATATGAAGAAGCTGCCCCTTGGAGGGAGGGGCAGGTAGGAGCTCCTCCAGCGGAGACCACGCCCCCAGCGTGGCTGGGGGGCTCAGGGTCCAGAGAGCTGGACAGCCAAGAGCCCACTGCCACACAGGAGATGCTGACAGACTTCAGAGATGGGAGTGACCAGTCAACTAGACTTTGGGCATGAATTAAAATTAATTTTCCCCCCAAATAACAGAATTCTGTTTTTCACTTGAAAGGGAATATTCCCTCGTAATGGAAAATCTCAAATACAGAAGAGGGAAAAAATTATTGCTTGTAACTCCAGCACATCACATTTGGGCCTCCTGTTTTTTCCTGCGGTTCTTTGTAGTAAGTTTTCCAACTTTGAGCATCATGCAGAATATGGTTTAAATGCATTTCAAAATGATTATTTTGTGGGCATTTCCCCATCATTAAATTTGAGCAAAAATCGTTTTAATGGATGCTTAAAATTTCATTATATTTTACCCATCTCTCTATTGCTGGATATTTAGTTTGTTTTCTGTTTTCACAATTATACATAACATTTTTATTAAAGTGCCTGAGCAGGGGCGCCTGGGTAGCTCAGTCGGTTAAGTGTCCGACTTCGGCTCAGGTAATGATCTCACGGTTCGTGGGTTCGAGCCCCACGTCAGGCTCTGTGCTGACAGCTAGCTCAGAGCCTGGAGCCTGCTTCTGATTCTGTGTCTCCCTCTCGTTCTGACCCTCCCCTGCTCATGCTGTCTCTCTCTCTCAGAAATAAATTAAAAAACAATTTAAAAAAAGTGAGCAGAAATCTTTGGTCATATAATGTTTCCTAAAATATGATGCACAGGACTGAAAAAGCATGCATATTTCATACCTTACAGACTGTGAAACAGCTATTCAGTTTGGATTTCATAATCCAAAGGGTAAAGTATGTAAGACTTTGAAATCATTACACGGTCCTAGACATGTGACGATTTAAAAAAATTACAAAACAATCCAGCATTACAGAAAGTAAGCATCAGCCATGGCGAGAAGAGGTACAAAGAAAATATCCGTTAATTCATTGCCACATATTTCCTCCCAGGATTTTTACCTTGGATCCTCCCTCCCGTAGTTGTAATAATGATGTATCTTCAAATTTGTGTCCAAGTTTTTCGATATTAACAGGACAGATGATTTTTGGATCCAGGTGGCTGTATTATTTTTAAATGGAAGTGTTAAAGCCACCTGGGTAAATAATACACTCCTAAGTTTTAGATCATCTAAACCAGTAACACCCCACCGAAAAGCCATTATAGTAATGCTTCAGCTATCTTTTCATAACTTTGGTGATTCAATTTCTTTCCCTAACCTCTGTCTTACTTTGCAACATTCCAAAGAGTGGTTACTTTTATAAATATTATTTACAGCTTAGTACAAAGCATCTATTATATCGAGGGCCAATAACAGTCTCCAGGAAACTTTCCATATTTACTCAGAATATTTACGAGGCATGGTCCAGGACCAAGCACTTTGTTGCAGGCAGCCAGAGGGGCAGTGGCGGGGCTTACAAATCAGAAGCAAAATAAGCAGCAGTTGCCTTTGTTTTAAGGCAAGCTGTTCTCTTAATCAGGGCCAGGAGATAAGCCCCTGATTAAATGAGCTTTGAAGAATAAATAAAATGGGAGCCAAGGGTTTTGCTCACTTCCCGACAGCTAGGTGTTTGTTTCTCTTTGGAGCCCAGCTGCATTCCACAGTACAAGGAAGAAGGGATGATGGCGAGGCTGCTCCCCGACCCTGGTTTTCATTACTATCCCTCTTAGGCTGTTCTTTTGCCCCATTTCCTGGTAAAAGGCGTTAACTACAGGAAGATAAGCGCCGCCTCCTCTCCACACCCACGAAGCCCGCCAAGCTGCACTGGTCGAGTCATGGTACAGTTTTAGGCTAGGGCTGAAACACGGCAGGCACAGTGTACTGGCTACAGCTAGTAATTCTGAAAACGATGCTGACTTACCACCGGCCCTGGAAGCATGTAGCACAAGGGAAGAGAAGGGGAGGCACTGGAAGGTGCTAAACTGTTCACAGGGGCCATGTGTTATCACTGCTCGGCCTCTTTGCCTGAACCCCCGATCTCCAGCTTTCGGGGACCCTTTAGCCCAGCTCCTGGTGGCACTGGTGCAATGGAGCCAGAGCTTATAACAACCCACCAGCACTTTAGAAATGCTTGCAGGAGTAGGGGCGCCTGGGTGGCTTAGTCGGTTAAGTGTCCGACTTTCGCTTAGGTCATGGTCTTGCGGTTCATGGGTTCAAGCCCCACGTTGGGCTCTGTGCTGACAGCCAGCTCAGAGCCTGGAGCCTGTTTCCAATTCTGTGTCTCCCACTCTCTCTGACCCTCCCCTGCTCACGCTGTCTCTCTCTCTCTCCTAGAAATAAATTAAAAAAAAAAAAATCTACTCTAAAAAAAAAAAAGAAAGAAATGCTTGCAGGAGTAAAGGAGGCAGGAGCAAAAACGTTTTTATTTTAAAAACACAAACACTGGGGTGCCTGGTGTCTCATTTGGTTAAGCGTCCGACTCCTGGTTTCAACTCAGGTCATGATCTCGTGGTTCTCTGAGTTCGAGCCTTGCATCAGGCTCTGTGCTAACAGTGTGGTGCCTACTTGGGATTCTGTCTCTGCCCCTCCCGCTCACTCTTTCTCTCAAAATAAATAAATAAACTAAAAAAAAAAAAAAAAGAGTAAAAGCACAAAAACTGGGGTGCCTGGGTGGTTCAAGTCCATTGGGCATCTGACTCTTAATTTTGGCTCAGGTCAGGATCTCACACTTTATGGGATCCAGCCCTGCATTGGGCTCTGTGCTGACATATAGAGGCTGCTTGGGATTCTCCCTCTCTCTCCCTCTCCCTCTCTCTCTCTCTCTCTCTCTCTCTCTCTCCCCCTCTCTCTGCCCTGCTTGTGCTCCATCCCCCCTCAAAATAAATAAACTTTAAAACATAAATTAAAAAATAAAAACAGCAAAGTGACTTGATGTCTTACAGTGCACAGGACTGTAAGATCTCTGACTGAATGCAACTTCTCTAGAAGCTTTGAACTAAAATAGAAATAAAGTTCATTTCTACTGACAGTGACTACCCCAGGAGTCAGTTAGGAAATTCCTCTCTACATACTTGAAACGCAACACATCCTTGCCCACCAGTTCCTCGGTAAATCATTCTCCTCCAGCCCACATGACAATGAGTCAAAGACCAGAGGCCTGCAACAAGGCAGTGTTCTAAACCCTCCTGATTTTCAAACCAGAAAGAACAGGATGGAGACACCCTAAAGCAGGGATCATCTGGGGGCGGGGGAGGGGGGTTGGTTTTGTTTGATTTGTGGGCAGGAGTTGTCGTTTTTTTAAAGTTAGCCCAAGGTTTTTAAAGAGAAGAGATCCTCTAATCAAGCAACATTCTTCCTGGAAATTTAGCTTAAGAAGGGGAAGAGTTCTGTGCAAGAAATTGTTGACTATGACGTTATTCACACTGAAAACCAGAAAACAGTCCAAACATCCGATAATAGGGGAACAGGTTAAGTAAATATTGGTATAACCATTTCAAAGAATTAAGTAGCAACATACAAAAGTGCTTATGATATACTGGATACACCACCAGGTGAAAAAGAGAACGAGTGTCTCCACACAGGCGAATCACCATTTGGCCACTGATGTATTCATCAATGGATACAAAAGCCTGAGAATGAAAGGTTGGTGCAGAACAGGATACTTACAAAGTCTGAAATTGATTCCCCACAAGTTTCTTACTGATTGGAAAGGGGATAAACAGCAACGTTACCCTAGAGACGCTGGCGGACTCTGCCTACAGAAAGCCGTCAGAGTTAACACTCCCTCTACCGGGACAAGCTGATGTAATGTGCCTCTTTACACGATGCACCGAGCAGGGACACACGACTTGCGTGGTTAATTCCTGACAAGAATGCATAACCCCAACCAAACCATGAAATTTTGAGCCAACAAATGCAAACTGAGGAGAATTCGACAAAACAACTGTTCTGAAGTCTTAGAAAATGTCAAGGTCTTGAAAGGCGAAGGCTGGGTGTCCAGGATAAAGGAGGCTTGAGAGACACGGCAACGTAAGAGCGAGAGATCCTGGACCAGATCCCAGACTAGAAAGAAAAATGGAAAAAGGCGCACACTAATGAGACAACAGGTGGATCTGAAATTTGGGCGAGAGAGGAGAAAAGAGGACTACGTCAATTTTAAATGTCTTGATCTGAAGCAAATGTCCTTATTCTTAGGAATTACATGCTTAAGTATTTTAGAAGTAAAAAGGGCATGAGGTAGCCAACTTACCCTCCAGTAGTTCAGAAAAAAAAAAAACCCAAAAAACCCAGAATGGACAGGGATGGGGAGGGAGAGGGTGACGATGATAAAGCAAATGTGGTAAGATGTCAATGCCTGGTGAATGGGGATGAAATGTGTATAGGAGTTCTTTGTACTATTCTTGCAACTTTTTTTTTTAAGTTTGCAATGACTGCAGAATAAAGTTTCAGAAAAGTGTATCTGAACTGATTACAAGCTCAGGAATTTTACATTCTTGCCAGAAGATAAGAAAAGATACATGGGGAAATGAAAATATCTAATTTGAATGGACCAGATGGTGGGTGACATTTTCTTCTCACTAAAAAGTAATAGTGTCAATCACGTTGCTTGGGGACACAAACAATGCAACAATAAGTAAGTAACCATAAGGGGAACAGTAATGATCCAGTTGAAAATGTAGAGGCTTCCAAAGATTACCCAAAGACACAGGCATAAGGTTAAGTTGCTCCTGGCACTACCTGCTACCCAAGGAGTGGGTGACTCTAGAAACAGGTTTCGTATCGATCCCTAACTATTTTTTGAAGAAGACATACCTTCATCATGGCTTCGTTGATCAAGTTCTCACTGATGATGGTGGCAGTGCCCAAGCTGGAATTAGCAATCTTGGGGGCTGCTGCGTTCATTGGCTTCACGGGATGAAGTCTAAAGAGAAGGGGATAGGATCCTTAGACCTTTCTGTAATGACAAAACTGAAAAACTGTCCATCTCATGGACGGCAGCCAGCAAGACAGACAAGGGGGCAGAGCGGTGATACGTTCTGTCCCGCCCCCAGTCCGACACACCCCAATGTTCCTGCGGAAATGAGAACAGTCGGCCCGAGGCAGCCACGGGCAGGTCAAAGCCCACCCACCTGACATGCTCAAGGGACCCTTGGTCTCATTATCAATGTCAGGAGACCATTAAAGACGGCTTCTTATTTTTGAGCTAGTAACAGCCTTGGATTGCACCATGTGGGTCCCTACAGAGCCTTCTGCTCCTCAACGGTAAAGCAAGAGTTCAGAACAAACACACTGGCTGCACCCCGGGCAGCTTAAGGCAAGCTTTCCACCCTGCGAGGTTCCGCCACTCCATCTCCGTTGGCTTCTGATACCAGGAAGACACTGGTCACGAGACAGCTCTGCAATTTGCAAGCCCCAAATCTGACTATGCGGAACCATTCCAAAACTACCTTTGAAGACTGTCACTATGCTCTCCCTACAAACTAGGAGTGTCTCGGGGAGGGATTCCCACCATAGGGGGAGACCCTGTGGAAACAGGCCCTACCAGCAAAACACGCACAAGTCCCATCAGGCTATCTGTGTGGTTAGAAAGCCATGACCTCTGCAGGCAAAAAGCAAAGGGCGGGGTGGGTGGGGGTGGGGGTGCCACTGCTCACGGTCAAAGAATCTTCCCGGACTCTCACCTGTGCTTGGCTGACCCCGTTCCTGCGCTCGGCTGAGCGGAGACTGGATGTGTCTCTGAGGGTGACACCCAGGCCTGAAGAAGCGGCTTCCTCTTGCCAGAATTTTCCACTTTACCAGCGGAGCCCTCTGCTGTTGCTTTTTTTTGAGATTCTGCTGTACTGGTGTAGTGAGTGTCAGCATGTGGGTAGCTAGGGAGAGAGTGCGTAGCAGGAAAGGTCTCAGAAAAGGGGGGGCTGGATCCAGGAGGATCCGGGGCCGTTTCAGGAGGCTGGCTCGGCCTCCCATTTCCCAGCAGCTCTTCCTTCTCACCACCGCCAGGACCAGGCTGCTGTCTATCCGAGCGTGAGCTCTTGCCAAGATCCAGTTTACGAATCCCCAAAGCTGTGGTTGGCTCCCAAGAAGCGGCGGTAGCAGGCGCCTTGGGCGCCTTGGCCCTGGGGTCATGCGGGCTCTCTGCGGGCGCCCCCCACCCATCCGCCTCGCCCCTCTGCCTCCTTTCCAACTCAGGAGGAGCAGGTGATGTGCTCAAGGGAGAAGGCCCGGCTGCCGGGGCTGCCGCCTGTGCAGTCTCTCCATCTCCGTCATCTTCAATCTGATCCACTCTTTCGTCATCCGATGCCACTTCGGGAATGGAGGGAAGGCTTAAGCCCAGGTCAGCCAGGACTGGAGAGCTAACACCTGGGGGAGGGTGAAGGCTGCCCAGGGGCTCGGACAACAAACCTTCATGGTCACTGGCTTTGCTCTGATTCTCAGCCATGAGCATATGGTCCCCCTCGATCCCACAGAGGGGGGTGCCTTCCCCCGAGCCTGCTTCACCCGTGGGGCCTTCTGAGAAAGTCTCCCCGCAGGGGCGGGGAGGCGAGTCTGCCGTGGAGACTGGCTTGCCCCGACTGGCCGCTCCCCTTTGGGCACCCTCTGTGTGGACAGGCCCAGCAGGTTCCCCATCTGACCCCTCGTCTGACCTGGCCCCGGCAGTGGCTCCTTCCCGTGGCGGCTCCTGGGGGCTCCCTTCATCCCCTCCCAGTGACCCAGGGGACTTCTCTAAGTCCTCTTCTGTCAAGAGCTGCTCAGAAAATGACACCCGCTTCTTGACTTTCTTTCGGCCCTCATGTGTCTGAGCTGCGGAGCCAAGAGTGGGGACCGATTCTCCCACCTGAAGAGGGGACGTTCTGCTGTCCTCGACTCTGTTCTCCCCACAAGACCCAGACGGACTTGCTACATCTGCGTCTTCCCTCATCGGAGGCTTCCCAGTGGGGCTTTCGGTCCTGCCACCTGCGGCTGAAAGGGCGAATGTCACTTCTTGGGTCTCTTGAGATGAAGAGACGGAGGCCTGTGCTGAGGGGGACAACCTCAGAACGTCTCGGGGCTCCACCTCACCGGTCTTCCTCGTTGGAGAATCTTCCGTCCCTTTTCTCCCTGGAGTGGGCAGCTGTTGGGAAAGCGACCCCGAGGCACAGGAAACAGTCTTCGGAACCTGGGTTACACTCTCCGTTTGCAATTCCGCTTTAAGGAGCAAGGACGGTTCTTCAGGACCAGCCTGGCCCTTGGCTGTGGAAGGCCAGTTTTCCACTGGCGTGGAGGTGGAAATGGGAGCCACTATGGGAGATGAGAAAGAGAAGAAGCCAGAAGGAGATTCAGAGGACAGTGTCTCTGAGCCATGCCCCGATTTAGAAGGGACGGGTGTGTGGCCAGAACTGAAAAGAAGAGCAGAAGGAAAGAGAGAAGAGTCAGGGGCAGAAGGAAGCCTGGCTGTGGGTTGAACCTCTGGAGACACTTCCAGTCTGCAAAAAGGACAAAATAAAATCTGCAGGTCAGTTGCAGATGCATCAGAAGAGGCAAAAAAAAAAAAAGAAAGAAAGAAAGAAAAAAAAGAAAACCATGTAAAAATAAAGGTGATCCAAACGGGAGAGCTTTTTTATATTTGGGGCAGTATCTCAAGAAGTTAAAGGAGGTGGCACGTGGGTAGCTCAGCTGGTTAAGCATCTGACTTCGGGTTTCAGCTCAGCTCATGAACTCATGGTCTGTGAGTTTGAGCCCCACATCGGGCTCCTTGCTGACAGTGTGGAGCCTGCCTAGGATTCTCTCTCTCCCTCTCTTTTTGTCCCTCCCTTGCGCTCTCTCTCTCAAAAATAAATAAATTTAAAAAAGAAGTTGAAGAAACATGAATTACCTAACATATACACTTTAAAAATAATTTTTTTAATGTTTATTCACTTTTGTGGGGGGAGAGAGAGAATAAGAATGAGCAGGGGAGGGGCAGAGAAAGGACGGGGACAGAGAATCTGAAATGGGCTCTGTGCTGACAGCAGAGAGCCTGGCGCGGGGCTCAAACCCACAAGCTGTGAGATCATGACCTGAGCCAAAGTCGGACACTCAACCGACTGAGCCACCCAGGCCCTGCATAAAAGGGATGCTTTGATCACCAAGCACACTTGCCACACAAAGGGCTGTTGCGACAGAAATGGAAAAACCTCCAGGTAAAGCAACAGCTTACAGTGTCTTTCGGTGATAAACAAAAAGCGTCCAAAAAGTTCAAAGCAGTGTTAAGAGGCACCTCAAGGCAACAGGCACAGATTCTGAAGAGGAACGGCCTGTGTGTATGTGTCTGTGTGTCTGAAATCAAAGTAAGCAGAATCTCAAAAAAAGTCTCCCCCCCCTCCCCAAGACCACAGAGATGCTGCTGGTGTGAATGTGAGTCACGCTGAAAGCATAAAGCTCCTGACGCCCCCCACCCAGGCTCTCACAAGAGGCACCCTAAACACTCCGAGGACTGCCTCAGGCACACTCAAAGGTGGACCAAGGGTATCAGGCCAGCAAACCAGAGCCAAAGTGCAAGGAGGAAGGACACCATCTGCCTCAAACGGATATATGTGATAAGAACTTTAAATATACACACGTTCTGAGTATAACCACAACCGAAACCTGGTATTCCCAGCTCGCGGTACTCAGAACCTAATCTGCTACCGCCTGGGGTCTTCCACTGGGGTCTGAATACCGTACTGAGACGGGCAGACCATGCGTGATGGCGTGGTGACAGTGGCTTGGGGTGGGGACACATCACTGCCATCTGGGCAGGGCGGGCTGGGCGGGCAGGCAGGCGGGGCTGGTTACAAACAACTCAGACTAGTAAAGGTATGTCACCTACAGGGACGGCCACAGAACAAGGAGTGAGACGCGCTCTAACGGCAGACCTGGCTGCTCACCGGGAGCAGAGAGGGGCCGCCCTGCGTGAGGAGGGCCAAGACTCACCGAGGCTTGACAGCTTTGGTCTGTGGAGCTCTTGCAGAGGAAGCAGGTGGTGCGGGTTCAGACTTGGGCTCTCGGTCAGCTTCCGGTTCTGCGATCTGCACCTCCTCAAAGGGATTCAGGGATTTGCCCCGTCCGGAGGCAACAGCCACGGAATCCTTCTCCGCTCGTCTCGCTGGGTCTTCGTCAGGCCCCGACTGGTCCTCCCTGGGTGTGACTTCCATAAGCGTGCCTTCCTTCTCCTTCCCTGGGATGGCAGGGGGGCTTCCGCCATCACTGCCCTTAGCCACGTCCTTCTTTCCTGTCACCAGAGACAGCAACGAGGACTTCTTGTTCTCCTGCTTCTTGCTCTCCTTGGTTTCTTTTGCTGCCTCCAAGTTCACTGGAGCCGTGTTCTCCTGAATATCCCCACTGACCTGTGGCCGGTAGGATGGCAGAGACATAGATTTCAGAGAGTCTTTTGTGGAAGACTCAGAGGACCGTTTGTCAGAAGACACTGGCCCACTTTCCCCGGGCTCCTTCCAGGACCGAGTGGCCAGGTTTTCGGTGGAGGAGAACAAATGCTTCTTCCTGAAGCCCTGGGGGGACGGGGAAGAGGTAGGGGTGCTGTCCTTGGTCTCGCTCTTGGCTTCTGGCTGCTCCATGTAAACATGGTTCCCGTTGATACAGACATTAGAGCGAGAAAGGAAGTCATTCTTAGACCGGAGGCCACCAAGAAAGGGGAGTCCTTCCTTCTTGGGAAGGTTGAAATTGATCTGGTTCAGTTGCTTAGGGTGTGCACCCTCTGTTCTCTTGGGAGACAGGACTGTGGGAAGAAAAGCAAAGATGCAGAGGAAGTAAGATGTTAAACAAGCAGTTCACAACTAAAGGGGGTCCATCTCTCCATGTCTGAATATTTTTGGTTAACTAGCATGGGGTGTGTCACTGGCATCAGTGACCTCTAGCAGGTAGAGGTCAGGGTTCTGCTAAAGACCTTACAGTGCACAGGGCAACCCCCACAACAAAGAAAACTACCGATGGTGCTGAGGTTGAGAAACCCTGCAGTAAACCACTGAGAAGGGCAGAATCTGGCCAACAGTAACGATTTGGTCCTTGACATTGAAGTTCAAAACACACAGTTAATCCACAGTTAAAAGAACTGGATTCCTCAACTTTCATTTAGGATATATCCCGTGAGGGTGAAGCACTTCAATAAATACCTGATGAATAAATGAACTATCAGAACAACTCTAAGGTTGCATGATTTTATCCTTAATTGAAAAAAAAAAAAAACCTGGATGCATACATTGTTAATTCCATAAGCTTATATTAATGTACATCAGTTACAGAGCCTGACATTTTAGAAAAGGAATTTATGCATTCTTAGAAACCAGAGTGCTTAGAAAAAGAGAAGCCTTTTTTTTTTTTAAGTTTATTTATTTTGAGAGAGAAAGAGGGTGCACACGCATGCATAAGCAGGGAAGGAGCAGAGAGAGAGGGAGAGAGAATCCCAAGCAGGCTCTGCACTGTCAGCGCAGAGCCCGATGTGGGACTCGATCCCACGAACCATGAGATCATGACATGAGCCAAAATCAGGAGTCAGACACCTGACTGACTAAGCCACCCAAGTGGCCCAAGAAGTCTTTCTAACCAAGATGAGCCATCATCATGACCGTCACCGCCATCATCACCACCCTCATGATCACCATCACCATGTCAGTAACTGAGGAACTGAATTAAAATCTTTCTCTTAAGATTTCTTTCTTCTCGGGGTGCCTGGGTGGCTCAGTCAGTTAAATGCCTGGTTTCGGCTCAGGTCGTGATCTCGTGGTTCATGGGTTCAAGCCCCGATTCGGGCTCTGTGCTGACAGCTAGCTCAGAGCCTATTTCAGATTCTGTGTCTCCCTCTCTCTCTGACCCTCCCCTGCTCATGCTCGCGCTCTCTCTCTCGGAAATAAATAAATATTTTAAAAAATTAAAAAATAAAAAATAAAAAAAAGATTTGCTTCTTCTCTTTTTTTTTTTCAAGTTTATTTTGAGAGAGAGAGAGCAAGCACGAGTGAGCTGAGTGGAGTAGGGGCAGAGAGAGAGGGAGACAGAGAATCCCAAGCAGGCTCCATGCTGTCCGCACAGAGTCCACTAACCATGAGATCATGACCTGAGGTGAAATCAAGAGCCAGATGCTGAAATGACTGAGCCACCCAGGCGCCCCATCGTTTCTTCTCTCTCAAAGCAAAGTAGGCTGAGAGACAGAGACAGAGACACAGAGAAAGAGAGAGAGAGAGAGAGAGAGAGCGAGCGCGCGCGCGCATGCACAATCGCCCAAGTAAGGAGGAGGAGAAAACTCACCATCCGAGGCAGAGGAGGACTCATCCTCATTTTCCTCATCCTCCCACCGGGACTGAAAGCCTCCAGGATGAAGCATCACTTTGTCTGACTTTGAAGTAGGCAAGACAGACATGGACTGGGAAAGTGGTGTTTTCTGCAAATTTGACTTGGAAAACAAGGTCTTGATCTTCGACTTCTTTTTCTTGTCTTTTGAAGTAGACTCATCATCACTGTCGCCAGAGGGTGTGACGCTGGGAATGATGGCTGACGCGGTATCGGACGCGCTATCTTTATGCTTCCCCTTGATCTTGTCCTTCAGTTTCCCAAATGGATTCCGAGACTTGTCTTTCATGGAAAGGTCAAACATGCTGGCGGTCATGTTGTTCCTCATAAACTGGATGTCGACCTCAATTTCGCCTCGCTCTTTATCCTTCTTTCCTGGTTTGGATTTCAAGGTATACCACCTACAAGGAGAAAGGCGGAGAGGTTACCGTTGAATCGAGCCTAAAACAATGTTCACAATGTCAATTAACTTGGCCTCTCTTCTCTGCTACTGCCAACCTCTTACATAAATGCATTCTTGGGCTCTCTTCTTTGGAGAGTAGAGGGTGGGGTGGGGAATGAGGACAGAACCTATAGTTTTATTTTTGAGAAGACACCCCCTAGGCAAAGATAGGATCTGATTCTGTACTTTAATGTATAGTGACTTAAAATATTGGTTCAATAGCTATTTCCAAAAATAAAATAAATAAAACATTCCATCAAATCATCTCCTATGACTGGTATTTTCCTTATTCAATAGGGGGGAAATCCAAAGATCATACACAAACAGAAGGCAGAATGTAAGTTTACACATAACTCTCAGAAAAAAGGCAAGAATCTGTAGGACAGTCCATGCCAGAGAGTTAACAGAAATACAAGACGGCATAAAAAAAACACTTTTGTTTCAAAAAGAGTGACATAGGCCAGTCACAACACGACAAATATTGTGGGATTCGATTTCTACAAGGTGCCTAGGGCAGTCCCATTCATAGAGCAGAATGCTGGCTGCCCAGGGCTGGGGGCAGAAGTGAATGAAGAATTAGTACTTAATGGGTACAGTTTCCATTTGGGGAGATAAAAAAGCCCTGGACAAGGCTGGGCTGATGGTTGCACAACAGTGTGAATGTACCATACAGACTGTACCCTACAAAAATGGCTGGTAAATTTTGTTATGTATACTTTACCACACTAAAAAAAAAAAAAAAAATTAGAACTCGAGAGGAGGCATTCTTTCCTAGCTTAATAATCCGAGAAAGGGGAGACTTCAAACATGATTCAAGTATTTTTGCAAACTACAAGATATGGCAAGTACTGTATCCGTCCAATTCTACTGAAAGACGAACTGATCAGAAAAAAAAATCTCCCCTTGGCATTTTCCATCTGGTGACCTGCAAGAACATGGGCCGATCAGTGGCAGGACCACTACAGAGCAAACAAGCCTGATTCCAGGGTCCACCGACAGCCATCCCCCACGGTACCCACAGACCGAGAAGCCACATTTGGATGTTGTTTGTAGTGACCTACTTAAGAGCTGAGGGTTGTGGACATTAAGGAAATGACAGGTTTGCTCAAAAGAGCACAATTTCCTCCTTCACTCACAGCCTGTCTCGCTTGCAGGGCAGATCCCTGCCCCAGGACCTTAGCTCATTCTACACTGAAAGAAAAGTGGCAGAAGGAAGCAGAAACCTAGCACTTAACTAGCACCTACGACATACCTGGCACTGTACACATTTAGGAACATCTTCGAATAAGCGTCCCAAGAATGACACGCAGTGGACATTACACCCATTTTACAAAGACACTGAGGCTCACAAGTTAGGTAGCTTGCCAGGATTCTGAATCAGTTCTGCACTTCTCCAAAGCTCCTATTCTTTCTCTTACCCTAAGATTGCTGCTTTGCACTCTCTCCTAACTCACCTCCCATGGGCCATGTTCACAACACACAGAGAGGAGATTCAAATTTAAATTCTTTCTAAATAAATAACTTTAAAAAAAAAAAGGGTTGGGGGGGCGCCTGGGTGGCTCAGTCGGTTGGTTATGCGTTGGCCTTTTGATTTTGGCTCAGGTCACAAGCTCAAGGTTGTGAGACTGAGCCCCACCTCGGGCTCTGTGCTGAGCGGTGAGTCTGCTTGGTATTCTCTCTCTCTCCCTCTCTCGCTGCCCCTCTCCAGCTCTCTCTCTTTCTCAAGATAAATATATAAACTTCAGAATACAAATAAATACATTCTTTCTGAGGCAGGTTTAAGCTTCTCATTTAAAAAGTCCTAACATTGGGGCGCCTGGGTGGCTTAGTCGGTTAAGCGTCCGACTTTCGCTTAGGTCATGATCTCGCGGTTCGTGGGTTCGGGCCCCGCGTCGGGCTCTGTGCTGACTGCCAGCTCGGAGCCTGGAGCCTGTTTCGGAGTCTGTGACTCCCTCTCTCTCTGACCCTCCCCTGCTCACGCTGTCTCTCTCTCTCCTAGAAATAAATAAAACATTTTAAAAAAATAAAAAATAAAAATAAAAAGTCCTAACATAAGAAAGAAAATGCTGAGAAAAAAAGTGCTGAGAAACGTTCTAGGAAGAAAAGGGGGGATATCCCACCAGAGTCACCACCAGCCAGAAATCATGAGGTTACATATAGCGTCCAGTATACAGAGTCATCAAGAACAGCTTAAGCTGGATTTAAAAAATACAGCCAAAAATTGTAGAAAATGATGTAAGCTGCCATTCTGGACTTTTAGAGGAAATCTTTTATGGTTTTTAAAACCACAATCCACAGCTGAGGGCGGGAGCGTGGAGGGAGAGATGCTAGGTGTTTAGCCAACCTCACCCCTGCCAGCCTAGTGTCTTGCCAATGTATTTTCCAAGACTAGCCTGGAATAGCTCACTCATTGGTCATTTAGACGTCCAGAGGATTATTCCTATTTTTCTCTTCTGACGGTCATGTGGCTACACAGTAACCCTGGTGATGAAGGGTGGTTAGCTTTGGTAAATACCCACTGCAGGCACCTGAAAGGGGAAGCTGCTCAAGCTGGATGCCGAGGCTCGGATGACCACACCGGCCTGACCTCACCGGCCGCAAGCAGTGTCACCTCTCCACCCGGGGAGGTGGGGTCAGCCAGGCCTTCTCCCCAGCCTCCTCCACACAACCCTGTCAGCCTCACAGGGGATGCAGAGACGACCTTCAAAGCGTGCCATCGACAGTTCCTAGGACCAGCCCGCCCTTCCAGAAGTACCAGTGCCAGTCTGTTTACTTTGAGTGAAGCGACAGCCAACTCTAGGCTCCTCCCTGGGGGCCTATGCACAGGTTCATTCCCCGGCACTAAAGTGGGAACTGTTTGGGGGAGCTTCTAAAACCACTAGGAGGTGTGAACAGATGCCCCAGCAACTGTTCCTATCCTTTATTTTCACAGGCAAACCTCAAACCGAATAACAGGTCTCCAAGAACAGCCACCGAGCTATTGAAGGATGTGAAAAGCAGACTGAATCCCAGGTAAGCGTCCCATGCAAATATTCAGAATTTTTAAAAATCTGTGCTAGATTTATTAAAGCTGGAGAAGAATATGGGAATTGTTTTGTCTAACAATGTGAAATTTGACCCGTTTAGGCAAGGGATCTTTGGTACGGGGATAATTTAATAATAAATGAAAGGCATGATTCATAAAGGTCTCTCACCCTAAGAAATCCCAAGCCTGATACGTTTGTGGGTTTTGATTTTCAGTGCTTTTTTTTATGCATTTGTTTTGTAACTCACTTAAATGCAGAAGCAGTTCGTGAGTGACAAAGTCCCAGCATGGCACCCAGCATAAGGTGACAGCGTGGGTGTGGTCTAGCATTACCTTTCAAGTAGGCTCAGGAAGCCTGAATTATCTCAGAAATCAGGGCTGGGTTGATTTCCCTAGTCCAAAGGGCAGGGTACAGAAAGAAAGCCATAATCCCAAGGTAGTGAGTTTGTTTTTAAGACCATATTCTGAAAAATTCCTGCAACCTATCAAGAAAATCCAACGATCCCTTCTAAAATCAAATAATTACTTTAACTTATACTTAAAAACTCAATTCTTTGAAAATTAAAAGGATCTTTGAATACATAGAAAGTGACAGGAAACTTATAAAAAAATAACAACAACTATATTCTAAAGCAATAACATCCATAGGGTGAAAATTCACGTCACACAAAATGGTACAAAATGAAAACTTCAATCTTCCTACCCATCAATGCCCCTTAGTCAAGGGATGATGGTCCTGGGCGCACAAAAGTAAAAATGTCCATTATCCAAACAGGCTGCCTTGGTATTTTAGAGTTTAGGGTGTCAGGTTTTAGGTTTTTTTAACCTAAGACAAGGCAACAGCTAAAAATATGGAAAAATTCCTTTGTGTCTTCTATTGCCTGGGCTGACATCGTCAAATCTCCTGGGCCTTTCAATGGTCATTTTGAGAAGAGCCACAATTATCCAACCGTGCCCAATTCTCAGGGCCTGTCTGCTTTCGGAACGCACTGTGTCTCATGGCTCAAATACACGGAAAGCTGATCACAAAGGCCTTCCATCGGAATGTGGCAGGGTGAGGGGAATACGGGTCCTGCTCTTGGGAAATGAAAAGTCCCACAGCAATGCAGGCTTTCGGGATTCTACTTGTAAAGGACTGGCTGGTATGTCTCAAAAATAATCTTTCTGCAGTTGAAACAAACATGTTTTTCCTTTATAGCATTCCACAGGGCAGACACGTACAGAGAAACGATGGCTTCAAAGATTCGCTTCAAATATGTTTTTTTACATAACAGCCACTGGAAATACGAAATGAAAAGGCCAGATTCTGCCCTAAAAGGTGTACCCTCCAGTGGGACAGAGAGAGCTGGCTCACCAGACATCACAAAGTGTTCCATTAGAACCCTGCTGCCTTTTCTTTCTGACTTTGAAGCATGAGAAAATCATTAGACACAGAAAGAAATGCCTGCTAACATATACAATTTCATCCCAAATAAGGGCTCTCACACACAAATAAGGTCCTCAGCAAAATTAAGCCTGAACCACCTACCTAGGGGCTCCAGCAAAACGAATTAATACCACATACTTGTATTAGACCTAGGAGGCTCCGGGGAAGGCCAGGAAAGAAAGACGGCTAGAGCTCTACAAGCCACTTCAGCATATTTTCATGTGTGTTAATTTCAGGGCTCCCTGTCTGTGGGTCTCGTCTGGACTCCAGGGTCAGTGGGTAGACTGGCCCTGGCCCCAACCTGCTCCCTGCCAAATCTCACCCGTGACTTATAGCATGAGTCATCTCCATGGTAACCAAGCATCATGACACAGGGGATTATGGCCTCAGGTGAGGGAGGAAGCAGGAAGAACAGAAAGGCACCTGATCTAGTGTTTGTCTGACACAGGGGACACTCAATCTTTTGTAAATGAAGAATTTTTAAAAAGCAACTCATTCGTTGTCTTCCCCTGGGGAATAAAAATAAAGCTGAAACTCATGTGGGGTTAGCAGTTGAGAACATCTGAAAGGGGTTCTGAAAAGGAGTGATTCCATATGGGTGAAACGTCCAGGCTCTTCTCCTGCTGGCCTAGAAGCAGTGCAGAGCAAACAGGGACAGAATGTTTATGGCCTATAAAACATGTGCGGTGTATACCCTACACAGGCTAAGCAGTTTCACAAGTTTTGTTATTGCCCTGGGTAGCTGGTCATTATTACCTAACTCTGACTACAGGATGACCAATCAGCCAAACCTTGCCTCCCTCGGTGACCCTTCCTCTCTGCTCATTGTTAACAAGTTGGAAGAACTTCTGAGAGTGGCAAATGGCTCATTTTTTACCCCACCCTCTAAAACAGCCATTCTAGCAGCACTGAAAGGCCATCTGTAGCCACCAAACTCCATCCTGAAAACTGGTAAGTGACGTGCTAAAGGAGGGAGAACAGAAAAAACAGGCTGAAAACACCCCGGGTCCCTTCTGTATTATTTGCTTTACAGAAATTCTCTTAGAAAGTGGTTGCAACGGGGCGCCTGGGTGGCTTAGTCGGTTGCGCATCTGACTTCAGTTCAGGTCATGATCTCATGGTTGGGGAGTTCGAGCCCCACATCAGGCTCTGTGCTGACAGCTCAGAGCCTGCTTCAGATTCTGTGTCTCCCTCTCTCTTTGCCCCTCTCCCCACTCATGCTCTGTCTCTCTCTCTCAAAAATAAATAAAACACTAAAAAAAATTTAAAAAAAGTGAGCACAAGTTACAGAAAAATTTTTAATTTTTTTAATGGACTCAACTTTCATGCTACTGTGACCATTATTCCTTTTTACATATCTTCCTGAATTCTTTTTCCTGTACATTTTAACAATCACTAGGGGCGCCTGGGTGGCTCAGTTGGTTAAGCGTCCCACTTCGGCTCAGGTCATGATCTCACAGTTTGTGGGTTCAAGCCCCGCATTGGGCTCTGTGCTGGCTGCCAGCTCAGAGCCTGGAGCCTGCTTCAGATTCTGTGTGTGTGTCTCTCTCTCTCTGACCCTCCCCTGCTCACACTGTATCTCTCTCTCTCTCAGAAATAAATAAAACATTAAAAAAAAAAAAAAAACAATCACTAGCTGAGAGACTTCAGGCAAGTTACTTAACCTCTCTGTGGCTCAGGCTCCTCCTCTGAAACACGGCTAAAAGCACCTAATTCATAAGGATGCTATGAAGATTAAGGGACTTCATATGTGTAGCGCCTGGTACTTAATAAGCATTCGATAAGTGTTAGCCATAATCCTTACTTGGTTTTAACCAGAGTTTACATGCAATTTTATTTTTAGAGCATGCTGTGCATTCTTGCCCTACTGTCTTCATACCCACCATTTCTAGTGGCTGTTTGGTATCCTGTGAAGTGCATCTGTACCATGGTTTACCCATGCAGATAGTTCTCAGAAGGGAATTGAAGATACCAACATTTCTGACTGGCTATGCTCCTAGGTAACCAAACTGACCCAACAAATACAAACGATAAAGATTTGCATTTGAAGGGAGGAGGAGCTTGTATGACGCAATCTGCGAAATAAAAAGTATATGAGTTTTTTAAAACACCATGATCAGTGCGTATTTTCTGTAACTTGAGAGATGTAATGAGCCTCAGCTCGAACCCTTCGAGGTTTCTACACAGCAGAAACAAGAAACAGAAGGCTTCCAAACTATTGCAGAGATATGCCAAGATGGCATAATCGACTGAAATCTAAGAATCAAGACATATTTTCCAAGTTGAAAATCACTCACTGCTAGACTCCTTAACAGGTGAAGACTAAAAGAAATAGCAAGTATTGGTATTTTAAGATTCTCTAAAAATTAGAAAAACATCAACACATTTCCAAACATGGAAGTCTACCCTTCCTGTATTCATTTACTTGCCGTTTTTTTTTTTTTACTTGATCATATCTCAAAAAGCCACAAATGTTAATATTCTACCATCAGATCAGGTATCTCGCCTCTTGCCCAGTTGGTCCGTCAAAGAACAATCTCACAGCAACCACAGGGTCCTTTATCATTCATGCAAAGAGACTTTAAGAATGGGACAGATGTGAAATGGTTTGGGTTTGGGTTAGGGTTAATTCGCCATCTCAGGGCCATCTCAGGAGCGGGACAAAAGGAAACAAACACAAACACACTCTCACATAAAGGACCCGACAGCCCACTCCCCAGCCCACAAACAGGTTCGCACTCTTTCTGTGAGAGTTCCTGGCAAGAAAGCGGAGTGTCTGTGATTTATCTTGTAATCAGCTAAGCCCTCAGAGAAAGGGGGGGGGGGAGTGGGAAACACCCCACATTTTAAAATCCTGTTTTAACAACAAATGATTAGTAAAAATGAAAAGTTCCATTAGCGTAAAAGGAAAACCCCACAGTTCTGGTACAACACCAGAAGGGGCAATACCCTTGAAGAAATGTCCCGGGACCCAGCGTGCCTTTCGCACAGTCTCCCCATTCTTCGTGATCACAAGAGGCCTTTTCAGACCAGGCGTTCTGGAAGCCCGAATTGTTCCACCTGGGCTAGCCACGTCCTTCCTCATAAAAGAGTGTTTAAAAGGTGAAGTGTACAGCAGCTACACCTCTGGAAACATTTTTCCGGGATTTCTTATAAATGCCTCCCCTCTGCTCCACTCAAAGCCCCGCATTCAGCAAAGGACACTTCATTACCGCTGCCCTTTTTTCTCTCCGCAGGCACATTCCTAAATGTGTCCCTCGGGGACACCCTGGAGACTGAAATCCTTGATTTTTCTCTAACAGATGATCTACAGCCTTCTCCCTGCAGGAAAGGAATTTCTCATCTCATTAGTGGCTAAAAGCTCCCTTGCCAAAGGCATCAGCAGCAGAAGGGAACCTGCTTCCTCTGTGTTAAGAAAAGGCACTGACAAGCCACAGCCACAACTGAGAAACTGAAGAGCAGAGCTTTGACTTCACACCTCAAGCACCTCTGGTCTTTAATCCACTGGGCTAAATCTAAGATTAAACCGTATTCCACGTCCGCCCTGTGCCTACGGGGACCTCAACCATTCAGTCGTTCACACAGATGTTACGGGCTCCTGCACTGGGTCACACAGCAAAGAACAGGACCAAAGTGGTCCGTGGCCAAGGGAAAGTCAGGCAGAGCCAGGCTCGGGTGCAAGAGCTGACCCAGGACACCTTAAGAGGAGAAGCGCTCACTGCCAAGTCTTTTCCCAAACAAATGATCTTGGCAGTGGACTGATTTTCTTCAAAAGCCACTACAAGGGTCCAGGTGTTGATTTTGTTGGGATTCAAAGGCCCGGAGATTTAGAGATCTGCACAAGATGGAGAACCACAGGTCACACAAGGGACTGCTCTGACATGAAAAGAAAGCCCAAAATGACCTCCTATCACTTCCTCCATTAGGTGAGGGCTTCTCAATCCTTCTGGAACTGAGCCTGGGCTGGCGTCTCCAAAAGTATAGAGTGAGGAGCACAGTTTCCTAGGCCGTCTGGCAACTAAAATTGTAGTATTTTTAATAGATACCTAAGATTACTGTTAAGGGGGAAAAGGGTAAGGTCAGCAAACCTATGTTGGAGTGGGTGATATTTTAATAAGCACATGTATTCATTTTAACGTAATTATAACTTTTTTTGGCTCATTGCTACAATTAAAATGACATAACAGATACTATTTATGAAAACCTCCCTCCCATGGTAGTTACAGAAATACAATAGAGGTCTTTGTAATCAAGAGGAAGTTTAAGCATAACGAAAAAGGCACCAGACTCTCTCATACGCTCACCTTCCCTAATGTGAAAAACGCGTAGTTAACTTACTTGCCTCTAGAGTTTTATTTTTCTCTTATAGGTTTATTTTTCCTAATGCTATATATTATTTTCCCTTTTCTTAGTCCAATACTCCTTGAAGCAGTGACCTCATCAGCTGTGTTAGAACACACCAGTGGGATTTAATTAGCTACGTACACTATTACAAAACAAAGATGTGGCCTGTTCTAAAACTGTAAATACTTGGAGACATACATATACACACCCTGGTTTCCACCCTGGTTTCAATGGTGTTTCCTACTAATTCATTCCAACAGGAGACTCAGCTCACAGGTGTCACTGCCCAAAGCTGTCTTTGTAATGGTGACCTCACTCTACTGAAGAAAGAAAGCACCGTAACTTCCTGATTCATTTTCAACAGCAAACTCTCTTTATTTTATTAGTTCATTCTTGTCACTTCCTCTTCTCTCACCTCTACCCACATCCAATCTGTCACAATCAGGCCAACTAAGCCTCCAAAATATCTCTGAAATTCACCACCTCTGTCTACCTCCATGGCCATCACCCAAGTGCAAGCTCCCACCACTGGTGGCCCAGGTTACTGTAACAGCCTCCCATTTTGTCTGTCTGACTCCAGGCTAGGCCTGCTTCAAATCCATTCTCCACCCAACAGCCACAGTGGTTTTTGACAACATCCAACACCCCTTTGCTTTTCATATTTGTTGACTTTCCACTGCTCTTAAAAAAAAACCCTGCCTTCCTCTGCAGCCTCAATCAACACAATCTCTCCAGTTTCCCAGGTGTTCCTGCCTCAGGGCCCTTGCACAGACTGTTCCCCCTGCCTCAGGCCCTTTTCCTCTACTTTTCACCAGAAAAATCTCTTTGTACTTCAGACTTCTGCCACTGGAAAGCTATTTACCATCTCCTTCTTCAAGTCATGTCCTTCCTGTTCTTTCCTTTTATGATACTCTGTACTCTGCCTCCACAGTACTTATCATAATACATGATTATTTATTTATGTGTTCATTTGCTTAATGTCTATCTCCCCCACAGGCTCTGAGCTTCCTGAAAGCAAGGATCATGTGTGTTTTGGTCACTACTGTTTACACCCCAGTGCTTGGCACATAGTAGGTATTAAAATATATTTACTAAAAATATAAGCATGAGATCTTGCCATTTGGCACAACGTGGGTGGACCTAGAGGGTATTATGCTAAGTGAAATAAGAGAAAGACTGAGAAAGAGAAATAACATGGGATTTCACTTCTACGTGGAATCTAAAAGCTGAAATGAACAGCAGAAGCAGGCCCATAAATACAGAGAACAAAGTGGTGGTGGTTAGGAGGGAGGGGGTGGCAATGGGCAAAATGGAGATACAGGCTTCCAGGTGTCAAAGTCACAGGCATGAAAGGTGCAGCGTAGGGAAGAGTCAGCGGTACTGTAATAGCGCTGCATGGTGATGGGAGCTATACTGTGGCGAGTATACCATAGTGTATGGCATTGTCGAATCACCATGCTGGACACCTGAAACTAACATAGTACTGTGTGTCAAGTATACTTCAGTAAAAAAAAAAAAAAAAGTGCCAAAAATATGGACTTCAATGACAAAAATAAATAAATAAATAAATAAAAGGGCAGTTAGAACTTTCCTCAAGCTAACTAAATGTCTTATAAATGAAATCATAATCAAATAATACCGTGAGCTCCCAGGTGGCGCAGTCAGTTAAGCGGCTGGCTCTTGGTTTCGGCTCAGGTCATGATCTCACAATTCTTGAGTTCAAGCCCCAAGTCTGGCTCTGCACTCACAGCCCAGAACCTGCCTGGGATTTCTCTCTCCCTCTCTCTCTGCCCCCGACCTTAAAAAAATAATAATAAACAAATTATACCAGGAGGAACATGAGGGAGCATCTTTCTCATCACCGGAACAATGACTCACCACCTTCTTAGTCATTTCACTCCATGGCTACAAGCAGGTTGGGGTTACTTATCCCAGAGCCGACAGACAACTCCATCTCAAGCACTGAGCTATCAGTTTCCTACACTGAAGTAGGAGGGGACTGTGAGAGGCAGGAGGGTTTCCAGTAAGGCCCAATGTTACCTTTAAGGGGAATCCCGAGAAAGGAAAAACTTAATCAGTAACATTGCTCCAATTTTCCAATCTGTTACAGAAAAAAAAACCTAAATGCACTTAGGAAACTTAACAGTATAAGCACAAACACTGACTGCTTATTATGATTTTTTTTTAAATGTTTTATTTATTTCTAGGAGAGAGAGAGACAGCGTGAACAGGGGAGGGTCAGAGAGAGAGGGAGTCACAGACCGAAACAGGCTCCAGGCTCCGAGCCGGCAGTCAGCACAGAGCCCGATGCGGGGCTCGAACCCACAAACCGTGAGATCATGACCTAAGCGAAAGTCGGACGCTCAACGGACTAAGCCACCCAGGCGCCCCAGTATTTTATTATTTTTAATGCTATTTTAAATGGAATTGCTTCCATAATTTCCTTTTCAGATTGTTCATTGCTAGTGTATAAAAACACAACTGGTTTTAATGTGTTGATCTTATACCTTGCAACTTCGCTGACTTCATTAGCTNTAAGCGAAAGTCGGACGCTTAACCGACTAAGCCACCCAGGCGCCCCTATTATGATTTTTTTAATGTTTATTTATTTACAGGAGACAGAGCATGAGCAGCAGAGGGGCAGAGAGAAAAAGACACAGGGAGAGAGAGACAGAGGATCTGAAGCAGGCGCTGCGCTGACAGTTCGGGGCTCGACCCCAAGAACTGTGAGATCATGACCTGAGCCAAAGTCAGACATTTAACGGACTGAGCCACCCAGGCTCCCCTGATTGCTTATTATTTATCTCTCTGGTCAATTAAATCATTTCTCTGCATCCAACTCTCTCAGGAAAACAATTATTGAGCCCTTATTTCTTCTTAATAACCAGGATTTCCTCTGGCAACTTATTATAGCATCTTACTATGCTTACAGTTCTTCAAAATCTCAAATCCTTTCATATGCAATCAAACATCCTCTTGCATCTTCAAGAGACTGTAAGAAAATGACTCTCCATCACTCACACTCTCCCTTCACAGCTGGACGACTATTACAGTATTAAGTGTCATGATATTCAGTTACACAATGGCCTTCCAGTCACTAGCCTGAATGGATGTTTATTTTAATCTGCTCTTAACAGATTATTTCCCCCAAATTTTGTTGCTCTTAGTATCCTAAAAAGGTTTTTCCCCCACTAGATCAATCTAAGATCCCAAACTACCTGAGACTAGAGAGCTGAACAGAGAATCCTACATGGTGGTCACCTGTTTCTGCCTCTCAGCTTCATGTCTGTTTTATGAGCATGAGACTTAACCCATTTCTATTTCTTCAAGGCCCAACTGTGACCCCAGGTCTTTAATAAGTGCAAAATAAATGTATTTCAATTTCTTCTTCTTAAAAAAAAATATTTTTTAATATTTTTGAGAGAGACAGAGCGTGAGTGGGGGAGGACCAGAGAGGGAGACACAGAATCCAAAGCAGGCTTCTGGCTCTGGGCTGTCAGCACAGAACCTGACATGGGGCTTGAACCCACAAACCATGAGATCATGACCTGAGCTGAAGTCAGCTGCCCAACCAACTGAGCCACCCAGGGGCCCCCATTTCAATTTCATCTCAATGAAAGTGGCCATACACTCTTCCCCATTAAAAGTATTCTACCTGTATGTCAGCCTCCATTTGGTGTTTTAAAGAGGTGTATAATCACACTAAATTTGAGGTCCCCCAAATTTGAGTCACGAAAAGCAGATTTTCTTAACTCCAAATATATATTTTTAATTTTTTTTTAAATGTTATTTATTTTTAGGAGAGAGAGAGAGACAGACAGCATGAACAGGGGAGGGTCAGAGAGAGAGGGAGTCACAGAATGAAACAGGTTCCAGGCTCCGAGCTGGCAGTCAGCACAGAGCCCGACGCGGGGCCCGAACCCACGAACCGCGAGATCATGACCTAAGCGAAAGTCGGACGCTTAACCGACTAAGCCACCCAGGCGCCCCAGTATATTTTTAATTTTTAACGTTTATTTATTTTTGAGAGAGAAAGAGACAGAATACAAGAAGGAAGGAGGCACAGAGAGAGGGAGACACAGAATCCAAAGCACAATCCAGGCTCTGAGCTGTCAGCACAGAGCCTGACACCGGGCTCGAACTTGTGAACCGCGAGACCATGACCTGCGTCGAAGTCTGACGCTCAACAGACTGAGCCGCCCAGGCGTCCCTTAACTCCAAACATTTGATAGATAAGGGCTTATCACGAGAACAAAGGGAAATACTAGCACGGTTAACTCTTAACATCTTGAGTTGCTGGATCCATGACAAAAGTCATACTCTATAGCAGCAACTCTTCTTTCTAGAAATTAACACACATGGACACGCACACACACACACGCGCACACACCTTAAGACCAAAATTTCAGCTTTCGTTTTGTTTCTGGTTTTTAATATATAAGGTGGAGTCAAACCATTAATAACTAGTTCACATGCTTTTCCTAGCCCAACCAGTTTCTTTCTGGTAAACTTCCACCTGTCTCAGTATGCATCTACTCTCCAAATCTCAGCTATCTTGAGCACCCAAGTGATGTACCAAGGCGTCAGAGAAGCTTGGTTTAACTAGGTTCCCTAGCACCCTGGAAAGTCCCAGGAAGTGGCCGATGGAAAGCTTGCAATTTCACCTACCACTAATGGGGCAAAGAAGACTTCCTTTGCAGTTATGAAAAAGAAAAAAAAAAACAAAACACATCAACTAAGCATCATCTTCCTACAAGGTTGATACTGTGACTAAGTAATAATCAGCTCATACAATAGAGACATGAGAACAATCTAGGCTTAGGGTTACACTGGAGAGGATGAGAGAAAGGAAGATGTGGACCTCTGAATGCTTTCTGAAATAGGGAATTTAAGGAGGGTTTCATTGCTCACAAAGGAGTAACAGAACCTTCCGAGCCTATACACAGGCCCCATTAATCCAGGAACCTAGAAACATCTTATAAACATCAATTAAGCCTGGTAACAAGCTCCCTGTATAAACAGGGAAACTTAGGTGTTTAGAGATCGAGTAGCCTGAAGCCTAACAATGAGTCAGGACCAAAGTGAGCACCGGACCCAGGAATCTGGAACCCTCATCTCTGGCAGCGATGTGCAATCTACCCTTCAAGGGACTAAAATGTTCACAAAGAAACAGATGGCAGAAACAGAGGATAGTATCCACACATCTTGGGACGGGACAAGACACGGGAGAGCCAATGGCTCCCAGTTGAAGCTGGAAAGAAAGCCAACCCATGGCCCCAAACGTCATTTAATCAAATGGAAAATTTGCATTGCTTCAGCACCTCCTTAGCAAAGACACTGCTCACCTTCTGGCTTGTAAGCTGATGCCAAGAGATAGCCTATCCATCCTCACCTCAAGGCTCTCTATTTTTATCTGATTTGAATTCAGAAATGCCCATTCATCTTTGGCCAGATAGGTGAATCACGTATATTACATTTGCAAGCATGCAAGCTGAAAGTGGACCCATCCCAGAGAAAAGGGAATCTGGTCCCTTTGAACCCTCTGGCTTTTACTGCCCTGTTCACAAGGGAAAGTTAAAATGCCGTTTATATCTAAAACACCCAGTGTGAATCAGTATGTTTCACAAACTGTAGGAAGAGTCGTGGTAATATGACTGGTGTGCATAGTTAATGTCCAGCACAAAGTAACCAATTAAGCTCAGGAGGCCAGCTTTTGGTATAGGGTGAGCATAATCAAACGTTCCCTGATCAAATCGCTCCATGGCAAACACCTGCGCAAGAGAACAAACAAATGGGTGACACCTTGAAGTGAACTGGGTGTTGCCCAGCTTTCCCTGTGGGAGCGAGATACCCGAGCACAGAACTCTACACTGAGAAGCCATAGGTGAGCAACCATCCATTCAGAGTGGGACCAGAGAGAACCTAACAAACTCCAAAGAGAAACAGTGCCTACCGCCCACTTTAGTTTGGCCAAGGGCAGACCCTGGCTCCAACCAGCACTGGGAGATCCTTACTAATTTCGGGTGGGCGGACTGAAAAGGGGAGGAGGGGGAGGCAAATTCTCTTCACCAACCCCTTATGCAATAGTCATGCTGCAATGCCCCTGCACTGCCCCTCGATGAGCCTCTGGGGCCAGAGACTGTAGTGGGTTTCATTCTTCCACTCAATCCTCCCTGCGCCCTGGCCCTGGCATTCCCAGCTCAGCGACTAGGCCAGTGAAATACCCAGGAGGCTTCCCACAGAAGCTAATGTGTGTACCACACATGCACACTACCCACAGTAATAAGAAGACTTCGTCAGCCCACATGTATTTTCAATTCATCAATAATTCATTAAGCGCTTACTAAGTTCCGGCCGCTGAGCGACGTCCCGTGGGTTCAAAAACATCCCAGGTGTTCCCCGCCCCCACCCCGCACGCCCGCTGCAGGGAGCCCACAGGAGCCGGGGCGGGACAGCCGAAGGAGAAGTTGAAGTTAGGTGAGAATACGGTGACCGGCCGGCGAGATCCCTCTCGAAAGGCCTCTCTCCGTCCGTCCCCTGGGGACGCAGCGATACGGAGACTGCCGTGCTCTTTCTAAGTGGATCTCAGCGCCAAGCCACACGTTCCCCCCCGTCCCGCTCCGCGTCCTCTCCCCCGGCCCGCACTCACTGGGTCTTCCTGCGGCCCTGGTCCCGGTGCAGCTCCCGCAGGTCCACCTCGGCCCGGCCCAGGAACTTGTCGAGGCCGAGCAGCGCACGGTGCAGCACGGTGAGCTGCAGGGTGGCGGCGGCCGCGGGCGCGGCCCCGGCAGACAGCAGCGGCGGCAGCTCGAAGGTGGCCTCCTCCCGCCACACTGGCGCGCCCAGGCTGCGCTCCGACACCGAGGTGGCGTACTTCTCCTTGCCCACCTGGATCACCGCGTACGCATCGCTCGTGCCCCCGGGGCCCTTGGCCCGCAGGCCCCGCGCCTGCAGCACCGTCACCTGCACGTGCGTTGGGGACCACACGGCCCCCAGGCCCCGGCCAGCCGAGGCCGCCAGCGACATGGTGACTGGGCCGCGGGCGGCTCAGAAGCGAGGAGAAGATCGCCGCGCCGTGCGGCCCCTGCCGCCGGCCCCTTCGCCCCGCCGCTTTAAGGCTTCCGGCCACGCCCCCTCCAGGGTCCGCCTCCCTCCGCCCGGGCCGCCCCGCCTGCCCCGCCCGCCCCACCTGCCGCGCGGGGCGGGGCCTCCGCCGAACTGGCCGGAGAACACCCGGGGCGCTGGAGGCCGGCGCCGCCGGGCGGGGGCGGGGCCTTGGAGAATTCCCGCGGGAGAGGTGTTAGTGAAGGGCCGAGGTCCCCAACTGCCAAAGGTCGCACGGCCCAACCGGAACCGGCCGGGGCACTGCCTTGGCAGTCAGAACTCTCTTCCAATCCGGCACCGCCAATTGGCAGGTGTGTGAGCTGGCACCGGTTACTTAACATCTTTTGGTCTCAGTTTCTTCATCCCTACAATGAGATAACAATCACCTCATACGAGTGCTGTAAAAAATAATAATAATAATGTAGCCCGGCCCGCGGTGAGTGCTCAGTCAAGAGTAGCTCTGAGGGTGATAATGAACGCGATCCCAAATTCACCGCTCTCTGTTTTGGCCAGCCGGCGGCTTACTCTGGAGGGCAGTGGGTTCAAGAACGGTGCCAGGTGGGCGGGGAAGGGGGAGGATCGTTTGAGGGCCAGAAAAGGGGAAGGTAAGGGGGGTGAGATCTGGAGGTGGTGTGGGAGTGACCGTTTTGCCCTGCCCTCACCAAAAAAGGTGAGGCTAAGAGGCTAAATTAGGGAAGGGGAATAAAGGAGGAACTGAAATTCGGATTGCCAAACCAGACATCAGGAACAGGGTGCCAACCCCCCCCCGCCCCCCCAGTTCCCCAATTCTCCCCGGCTGAATCCTTTTCAGTTTCTCCCTGCTTTTTATCTCTGGGCTGCCAATCATTCACTTCCTTGTTCCGGATATCCATTGGATTGGCAGATTCGCTTCATTCCCCAAATGCTACCTCAAAGGCTTAACCATGGATGGGTTGGTCATCAGATTGGAAAGGCCACTTTGAAGCTTTCAGGTTTTACAGCCAAGGAAAGGCCCAGAGCAGAGAAGTGACTTGTTCAGGGTCCCACGACAGAGCCAGGACTAGAACCTAAGTGTCCTGACTCCCATCCAGTGTTTTTGCTACATCCCTTGCTTCTTCAAGGTCCTCAGAACCCCAGTCTTGAATTACTGCTGGCTTCTCACCTGATCACTAGGCCATCCTCCCTTCGATTCACACTACGCATTGCTTCACTGACCTGCTCAAACCAGTGACTTTGCCTCACCACCAACTGCATATACTTCCGACGTCAGATTTCAAGGGATTCCTATTTTGTCCCCACCCTGACGCATTCTACTCTATCTCCCAAACAAACCTCCAGGCCTGTACTCCCTCTGTTGTCCTATGACTGCCCTGCCAACCTCTCTGCCTACCCAGGTCCTGCAAGACTTCACTCAGACTTCCCCCACGGTTTAGCTCCCAGTAGTCCCTGTCGGGGCAGGGACCAGGTGGTGACTCACTTGTGTCTCCCATAGTCCCTGGCAGAAACCTGGGTACACAGTAGGTACTCACAAAGTGCTACAGAATTGAAGAGTTTGCGGGCTATTCCGGCCTACTACCAGTACACATCGTTTCCTTTTATCGTGGAGGAAATTAGAAGATGCATTATGCCTCAGGTTTGCAACGGAGGGTAGCTACCCTGTGGGAAAGATCTATTCAGTACATTGTAAATATTTAATGGTGATAGAAAGGGAAAAGAAAGGAGGCACCAGACAGGTAAGTGACGGGAAAGCCTAACAGAACTCTGTTGTTTTGGTGCCATCCCTCTCCCCTCCCCTTTTTATTTAAAAAAAATTTTTTTTAACATATATTTATATTTCAGAGACAGAGACAGATCACGAGCAGGGGATGGGCAGAAAGAGAGGGACACCCAGAATGGGAAGCAGGCTCCAGGCTCTGAGCTGTCAGCACAGAGCCCAACACGGGGCTCGAACCCATGAACTGTGAGATCATGACCGCCAAAGTCAGACGCTCAACTGACTGAGCCACCCAGGTGCCCCTCCCCTCCCCCTTTTTAAAGTTTATTTATTTTGAGAGAGAGAGAAAGAGGCTGTGGGAGAGGCAGAGAGAGGGAGAAAGAAAGAATCTCAAGCAGGCTCCACGCTGTCAGTGTGGAGCTCAGTGCCTGGTTCAAACTCACAAACGGTGAGATCATGACCTGAACCGAAATCAAGAATCAGACACTTAACTGACTGAGCCACCCAGACGCCCCAACCACTTCCCTTTCTTGACAATATATTAGTGCCATTCAACCTCATGGGTCCATTCACTATCATAAAGATTTATTGAGAACTTACTTGGTGCCCGGCAGCTAGGAGCTAGGGAGGGCACAAAGCCTTCTGAGCAAGATCCCGTCCCAAGGCACACCATGACAAATGCTGTAAAGGAAGTTCTGTGTTAATAAAATGCTTTGGGGGTTTTGAGGTTGGAGTGATTTTTCTTAGCAGGTGGAATTTTATGAAGGAAGTAGGACTGAGCTGAGCCCTAAGGCATATACCATATTTGACAGGCAGAGAGAGGGACACGGGGGGCGGGGAGAATATTTCAGAAAGAACAGAACAGCCTATGCAAAGGTATGGGGGTCAGAGAGTTCATGGCATGTTTAGGGGTTATGAGCACCCTACTGGGGCTGGAATGTGGGATATTTTAGGAGGACACCGGGGGTGGGTCGTAGAGACACCGAGGTAGGTGAGCCCAGATCATGTAGATTATGAACACCAGGCTAAGGAGTTTATACCACCATGTTAGGCCAGGGCGAGCCAGCCTTCAGAGGGTTTGAGCACTGGCGTGATGAAGTTGTGCTTCAGGTTGTAAGGCAGGTATGAGCCGAAGTAGCCCAGCAGTCAATATCATGGCAGGTCATGGCCAGATGCCTTCATTTTTACCTGGGGACTGTCTGCCTCTGGCCCCTTCCACCTACCACTTACCCATCTTTGGTGTCTATTTCAAGTTGGGAGTGTATTAAATAAGGCATATACTTCCCTCCCGGTTTTCCTACCTGTGCACTGTTCTACTACATCCCAGCTGGACAAAGTCAGGGATTTGGGTTCAAAACTGACCCTGGGAGAGGCGCCTGGGTGGCTCAGTTGGTTGAGAGTCTGACTTCGGCTCAGGTCATGATCAACTGCTTCGTGAGTTCAAGCCCCGCATGAGCTCTGTGCTGACAGCTCAGAGCCTGGAGCCTGCTTCACATTCTGTGTCTGTATGTGTCTCTCTCTGCCCCTCCCCTGATCTCACTATGTCCTTCTCTCTCTCAAAAATAAACGTGAAAAAAATTTTTTTAATTAAAAAAAAAAAAAAGCTGACCCTGGGAATAAAGTTTTTCAGCTCTCATGACCCATCCTCCCCCACACTCACCTTGTTAGTGTGAGCCCACAATAAAGATAGCAAGGAGCTAAACCTAGCTGGGCAGCCTCACAGGCTGAGTATGACACAAAGCATCCCTTCCATTCATGGAAAGGATTGGAAGACAAAGTGGTGGGGGAGGGGCAACGAGGGAGGAAAAATTATGAGCACCTTGTGACCTCATGTGTTTGGGTTTCTGTCAGACACACGGGCTCCGTGGTTAGAGCAGAGGTGGTAGACTGGGGAGGGCAGGGCTGCCCCACCACCTCAAGATATCCAGATCAAGATCCTTCTAGACACTGGACGCTGGCAGGAGTTCACTCAGAGGAGTGTGGGCTCACCGGAGGCGGGAACTGGAAGTTTGTCAGAGAAGAGAGGAGCCGGGAGCTACAGCACACGATGTGCTTGGAGCTGCCTTACTGCCTGCTAGACGCCTCGGTGGCTGTTTTCTCCTTTCTCCAGCCAGAGCGCAGCGTCCCTGAAGACTCGCTTGCTGACCGCCCAGGAGTGAGCCTGTCTTCTCCCAATTTTACAGCCCCACAGTCCAGCGAGGGGGTGTGCAGGTGCAAGGGCGAGGGCCAGGAGCCCCGTTCCCCACCTGCACTCGGGGGAACCCACCTGGGCGTCCCTCCCAGCCTCTCGGGCAGCCTGGGCGGTCCTGGGGCGCTGACCCCTCGCAGGCTCCCTGCATGCCGGGAGTGTTTATAAACACCTCCCACACCAGGGTGTGGCCAGATGACTTCGCGTTCCTCTGGCCGGCCTGCCTCTAGCCCTGACTGGAAGAGGAAAAGAATTTCTGTGGGCCCTGAGCATGTGGCCAAGGTGCCTGGCAGGTTGGACTGGACAGGTTAGCCATCCTGCCCCTCCCCCCACAGAGGAGCACACCAGGACACAGCTGTGCGCTTAGGTGACCAGCGGGGATTTGCTTTTAGGGGGGGCCAGGAACAGCCCCCCAGGATAAGACCTCCTGTAGAGCCACGTTGCCGGGGAGGCTAAGAGCGAGCAGAGGGAGAGATGTTCACTACTCTACCACTGCCAACCAGCCACTCCTGCCCACAGCTCCTCAGGACACCCCCATCTGCCAGAGAACTAACTCAAAACCCACCTCTGGGGGTTCTGATCGGGCTAATGTGCTGGCCAGCCCAAGGGAGGAGCAGAGAGAGGCTGGTGATGGCTGCTTGTCTTTCTCCTTTGCCTCGGACTCTGGGGTGTGGTGACAAACGTCCACACATGACTCATTCACTGGAGTGCTTGGTAAACAGTCTTCTGGCTTCTCCAAGTCCAGCTGCCTCAGACTCTTGCCCACTCAGCTGACCAAGGAGACGACCAAGGTATCTCTGTAGGCTCTGTGAGCAGGGGGCTCCCCTCTTAGGGGTCAGCGAGCCAAGGGAACAAGGAAGTCCCCAACGTCAGGCTCTCTTTCCATCGCCCCAGTGGGTGTGGCAATGTGGAGGTTAAAACTGTGGCCACGTGGGACAGAGGATGGTCTCAAGAGGCAAATGGCTAACATTTCCCCAGACAGTCTTGCTGTCAATGTTACTTAGTTTAACAAAGCTTGCATCGCGAACAACACAAAGGTATCTTTCTAATTTGCCCAGTTTCTTCAGAGAAGGCCCCAGAATCTTACAAGTGAAAGGCTGTCTAGAGAATGTGGACCCTTCCCTTCCTGCTTTCTGAACTAAGCCTTCCCCTGTGCTTCTCCTGGCCTCTGGCCCCTCCTGTTCAGAAATTCCTTCTGGTTTCCTAGCTTATTTCCTGCGCTCTGATTCAGCACTTGCTTTATTCACCTGTAAGCGTCTGGAAGGCAGGAAATGGGGGCTTTACCAATTCCCCATCTCCGATGGTGCAAGCAGAAGGCAAGGTAGCTTATGTAGGAGAGGCATGGATGATTTTGAAGCCTTCGGCATTAGTCCAGTCAAGGCCACTTTTAGCACAACCGAATAGAACCATCTTAGAAAATACAGGTTTATTCTTTTTTTTTTTTAATGTTTATTTATTTATTTATTTTTTATTTCTAGGAGAGAGAGAGAGAGAGAGCGTGAGCAGGGGAGGGTCAGAGAGAGAGGGAGTCACAGACTGAAACAGGCTCCAGGCTCTGAGCTGGCAGTCAGCACAGAGCCCGACGCGGGGCTCGAACCCACGAACCGCGAGATCATGACCTAAGCGAAAGTCGGACGCTTAACCGACTAAGCCACCCAGGCGCCCCAGGTTTATTCTTTCTAATTATAAAAGAAATATGTGGGGGTGCCTGGGTGGCTCAGTCGGTTAAGTGCCCAACTTCGGCTCAGGTCATGATCTCACTGTTTTGTGAGTTCTAGTCCCATGGCAGGCTCTGGGCTGACAGCTCAGGGTCTGGAGCCTGCTTCAAATTCTGTGTCTCCCTCTCTCTGCCCCTCCCTCACTCATGTTCTGTCTCTCTCTCAAAATTAAATATTTAAAATTTTTTAAAAATATATGTGTTCATTGTAGATGCAAGCCATACTTTACCTTTCCAGAATCAGTTTCGCGGCATACAGGGAGAAGGGAACGCAGAAGTTCCAAGTATTTATCCCTCCTTGAATTGTCCCATTGGAAGCTACCCTCAGGGTCTTGTTCTCCTCCTGGCCTGTTCCATGTGAGCCATGAGCCTCCACTTTCTCAACTGCTGGGACCCCTGGACACAGACTCACGGAGGCAGAGCTGGCCAAGATGTGGTGTAAGCAGCCAACCATCCCTTTACTTCGCTTCCCTTTTGATGCCACAGAACAGGGCACAGCATATGTTGGCTTTTGATCCTAAGGAATTATAATGTAGGCCTGGAAGCCTCAGGGGAAGCCCAGCAATTGACAGTTCACTAAGTCCAAGGTTGGGGTAGGGTTGGGGGTGGGCATGGCCAGAATAAAGGTCCTTCCTTACCTAGGGGCTTGAACCAGGTTCAAACCAGGTTCTATCCTTAAGTATCTTCTTACCTGACCTTATAGTCCCTCTGATGAATCTCCACCCACCTTTGGGAAAAGAGAAAGAAAATATTGTCAATAAGCATAATTTGGGAGGGGGGCACCTGGGTGGCTCAGTTGGTTAAGCATCCGACTTCCACTCAGGTCATGATCTCATGGTTCATGGGTTTGAACCCTGTGTTGGGCTCTGTGCTGACAGCTCAAAGCCTAGAGCCTGCTTCGGATTCTGTGTCTTCTTCTCTCTTTGACCCTCTTCCACTCACTCTCCCTCTCTCAAAAATAAATCAATTTTAAAGAACGTTTTTTAAAAATAATCATATATTTTTTAAATTTAAGTAGGCTTCATGCCCAGCATGCAGCCCAACACGGGGCTTGAACTCACAACTCTGAGATCAAGACCTGAGCGGAGATCAAGACAGAGAGATTTAACCAACTGAGCCACCCAGGTGCCTCCATTCATAATTTTTAATAAACATAGGTATTGGAATCTAATATATTCAGAAAATAGAAAAGAACATTATCACATAGAGACAGATTTTTTTTTTAACCACAGCCACAATAAAGGAAAGAAGGTGAAAAGGAAAATGTACTGTAATCATTATCAGCAGAAAAGTGCATAAAAGCGTTCAGCGTGGTGAGTCTTCAGCACCCAGATCAGGAAGCAGGACAGTATCCGTACTGCGGAAACCATACCGGAGTCCCCTTCAGTCCCTGTGCCCCTCCTTTCCATAGGGTACCAACCACCACCCCAGCTTCTGTCCCCTACATTAGTCTAGCTATTTTTGAACATTGTATAAGTGAATCATATATTAGGTATTTATTTGGAGTCAGGCTCCTTTCACTCAGTATTATGAGAGTCACCAGTGGTGTTTGTGGGTAGTAATTTGTTCATCCTTATTGTTTTATAGCAATATATCACTTTTTTTAATTCTGTGGTTGATAGACATGGCTTGTAGTGGGTTGAATGGCACTCTCCCCTTACCCCCCCAAAAAACCAAATGTATGCATGTCCTAATCTCTGGAACCTGTGAATGCTACTTGCTTGTAAAATCTGTTTCTGCAGATATCATTAAGGATCTTGAGATGAGAAGATCATCATGGATTGTCCAAGTGGGCCCTCCATCCAATGACAGACGTCCTTAAAGGAATGAGCCACAGAGGTTACCCAGAAGGGGCCAAGGTCATGAGAAGATGCAAAGGTTGGAATAATGCATCCGCAAGCCAACGAATGCCCACAGCCACCGCTGGCAGCTGGAAGAGGCAGGGAACCGGAATTTCTCAAGAGCCTCTGGAAGGAGTGTAGCCCTGACACCTTGACTGTGGACGTCTGAGCTCCAGACATGACAGCGAGAGATTTAATTACTGTTTCAAGCCACCGAGTTTGTGGTAGTTCATCATGGCAGCCACGGGAAACCAACAGAGAGCTATTAGGAACACATTGCTATCCATTCTCTTCTGTCTTTTTGTACATATACATAAATATACACGCACACCCCTAAGAATGGAATTGCCAGATCATAGGGTTGGGTATATGTTCAGCACTACGAGATATTGCCAAATAATTTTTTAAAGCAGTTACACCAATTTATACTCCCACCAGTGCTGTTCGAGATCCAGTTTCTCCACATTTTTGTCAACCTTGGCATTGTCAGTCTTTTGTATTTGGCCCTGCTGGTAGATATGCAGTGGTTTTAATTTGTATTTCCCTGATGACTAATGAGGTTGAGCACTTGTTTATTAGCCATTTGGATTTGGTCTTTTGTGATGTGTTATTCAGGTCTTTTGTCCATTTTTCTTTTCTGTTATCTATTTTATTGATTTGGAATGTATATGTATATTACTACATAGTATATATAACATATTTCTATTATATCATATGTAATATATACCACACATATATGTAATATATGAAAATGTTTGCAAATACCTTCTCCCACTCTGTGGCTTACCCCTTCACTCTCAGTGGTCTTTATTGCTTTACCTTTCACATTTAGGTTAGCTATCCATCTAGAATTAATTTGTATGTATTGTTAAAAGATAATTTTTTAAAGATAACTCTTGATGTCAGTTCAGGTCATGATCTCACCATTCACCGGATCAAGCCCTGCATCGGGCTCCTTGCTGTCATTGGATCTCTCTCTCCTTGGGATTCTCTCTCTTCCTCTCTGCCCCTCCTCCACATGTGTGCACACATGTGTGCTCACTCTCTCTCAAAATAAATAAATAAACTTAAAAGTTTTTAAAGATAAAAATCACGACTCTCATACACATATGAAAATAAACACATATTAACATTTTATTTAACTTATTTAGAAGAAAAACTGGCCAGGTGTTTCAACCTGTTCAAAGGTGAGTCCAAAGAACAGACACATTTGTAGATCAGGAATATTGAAATGAATATGCAAATTGAGGCAAAATAAATTTTTCTACAGGGGGCGATGATGTCCCTCCATGAGACAGAATTTATTTTCATGAATTTTGCTTTGCTATCAGTTATCTACAAGTTACAGAGTTATAAAATAGTTGCCATAAAATCACAATCAGATAACCCAGAGGGCATGCTACAAAAATGCAGTTTTCCATGGAAGTATAAACTTTTCCTACCATATAGTGTCAGATAAGAATCAAGATTCTTTTTTTGTTTTCTCACAAAAATATCCCATAGACCCAGTGCCATTTATTGAAAAACTTAGCTCTTCACTGTCACGGTTACATCAGATTTGTTTCTGATCTCTATTCTGGTCCATTGGTCTATTGGTCCATCCTTGAGCCAATGCCACATTATCTTAATTATTATAGCTTTCTAATTCTTCTTGATATCTACTTATGTAAAGCCTTCAGCTTTGTCCTTCCTCCATCCAGATTTCTTGGTTATTCTTGGCCTTTAGCATTTTCATATTCATTTTAGAATCAACCTGTTCATTTCTAAAACAAAACAAGACCAAACAAAACAACAACAAAAAGCTTGCTCAAATTTTGATTGAGATTGCATTGAATTTATAGATCAATGTGGGGAAATTTAACATCTTTACAATATTGAATCTTCCAAACAATGAGCAAGATATGTCCTTTTCAAATTTTATTTCTCTCAGTGTTTATAGTTTTCTATGCAGGTCTTGTACATCTTTTGTTAGGTTTATTCCGAGGTATTTGATGTTCTTGATGCTATTGTAAACAGTATCACTTTACATTTTCATTTTTAATAGCCACTCATAATTTATAAAACCTCTCTGATCCTGGGGCACCTGGCTGGCTCAGAGGGTAGAGCATGTGACTCTTAAACTCAGGGTTGTAAGTTCAAGCCACACATTGGGATTACTTAAAATGTTAAAAACACAAAGCAATGTTTCGTCCTCCTCCTCTCTCTTTTTTCTTTTCTTTTTTTTTATAATTTATTCTTTTAATGTCTTATTTACTTCTGAGAGAGAGAGAGAGACAGCATGAGCAGGGGAGGGTCAGAGAGAGAGGGAGATACAGAATCTGAAACAGACTCCAGGCTCTGAGCTGGCTGTCAGCACAGAGCCCGATGCAGGGCTCGAACCCACGATCCGTGAGATCATGACCTGAGCCGAAGTCGGACGCTTAACCGACTGAGCCACCCAGGCGCCCCCTCTCTTTTTTTCAAAAAATTTTTTATTTGAGAGAAAGAGCATGAGTGGGGGAGAGAGGTGGCAGAGTGGGGAGAGAAGGGTGGTGGGGTGAGAAGAGAGAAATGGGGGGCAAGAACGGGGGAGGAGAGAGGGAGACACTGCGGGAGAGAGGGAGATGGTGGAGGAGAGGGATGGGCAGGAGAGAGAGTGAAAGAGAATCTAAAGCAGGCTTCACACCCAGTGCAGAGCCCTATGCAGGGCTCAGTCCCACAGCCCTGGGATCATGACCTGAGCTAAAATCAAGAGTCAGTCGCTCAACCAACTGAGCCACGGAGGCACCCATCATTTTCCTTCTCTTCTTCTCTGATCTATACACCACCCAGTGAGATCCTTGACACCTCACAGAAAGAAGTGAGAGGGCTCCCTTGAGAATGCAGAGATGACCATTGGAAAATGGACTCTTATTAAGTTTTTTTTTAATGTTTCTTTTCGAGAGGAAGAAAGAGAGCATGCGCAAGCAGGGGAGGGACAGCAGGGGAGGGGCAGAGAGAGAGAGGGAGACAGATAATCAGGCTCCGAGCTGTCAGCACAGAGCCCAATGCGGGGTTTGAACCCACGGACCATGAGATCATGACCTGAGCCAAAGTCGGAAGCTCAACCGACTGAGCTACCCAAGCGCCCCTAAATTCTTAACCTAAAGCTTTCATCTACCTCGGTTTCTTTCTTTTTTTAATATCAAGCTTTCATTCATTCATTCATTCATTCATTCATTCAAGATCTAATTCCCAAAACCTAAAATTAGCCATTTTCAAGTGTGCAGTGCAGTGGATTTTAGTATCTTCACTATGTTGTGCAACCATCACCACTGTTTAATGCCAGAACATTTCCATCACCCAAGAAAGAAACCCCATGCCTATGAGCAATCAGTCCAATTCCTCTTTCCCAGCCCCTGGCAAACACTAATCTGCTTTCTGTCTCTGTAGATTTGCATTTCATGTAAATGGCATCATACAATATGTGGGCTTTTGTGTCTGGCTTCTTTCACTTAGCCTTGTGTTTTCGAGATTCATCCAGGCCATAGCCTGTGTCAGTACTTGATTCGTTTTGATGGCATTGCCTCTGTTTTCCCATAAGAAAGGATTGGTTCAGGGGCGCCTGGGTGGCTTAGTCGGTTAAGCGTCCGACATTCGCTCAGGTCATGATCTCGCAGTTCGTGAGTTCGAGCCCCGCGTCGGGCTCTGTGCTGACTGCCAGCTCAGAGCCTGGAGCCTGTTTCAGTCTGTGACTCCCTCTCTCTCTGACCCTCCCCTGCTCATGCTGTCTCTCTCTCTCTCTCTCCTAGAAATAAATTAAAAAATATTAAAAAAAAAAAAACCAAAAAAGAAAGGATTGGTTCATAGGAAATCTTGTAAAAAAAAAAAGATAAGTAGAAAAAAGTAAAAATCTAAAAATCACTTATATTCTACCTCGGACAAATAACAATGTTACTGTTTCAGTGTACTTCTTCCCAGTGTTTCTCTGTGCCCACTTGTCTTTATACGTAGTGAAGAGTATATGGTGCACACACTTTTGTCTCCCATTTTGCCCATGTTTTCTCATTTTATTGGAAAATTTCATATACTTAATTCCTAATGGTTGTTTAATTTCATTATGTGCATGTACACTCATTTTTTAGCGGTCTCCCTATTATTAAACATAATACTATACATAATACTTCCATGAAAATCTTTGTGCATGAAACACTGCTTATATTTAGATTTATTTCCTTAACACATTTCCTAATGACACATTCTGGGAAATGGGCCAAAAATTGTGAACATTTTGGGGCGCCTGGGTGGCTCAGTCGGTTGAATGTCCAACTTCGGCTCAGGTCATGATCTCACAGCTCGTGGGTTCGAGCCCCGCGTCGGGCTCGGTGCTGACAGCTCAGAGCCTGGAGCCTGCTTTGGATTCTGTATCTCCCTCTCTCTCTGACCACCTCCTGTTCATGCTGTGTCCTCTCCCTCTCTCTCTCAGAAATAAATAAAACATAAAGAAAATTTTTTTAATAAAAAAATTAAAAGAAATTGTGAACATTTTTAATATTCGTTATACATAATGACAAATGTCACTTCCCCACAGCAATGTATTGGTGAAAAGCTATTTCACCCATCCTTCTCTACTATTGAGTATTATAACTTTTTATTTCTGTTAATTTGATAGATTAAAATGGTAATTTTTGCATTTATGCGATTGCAAAATAGGTAATTTGCATTTCTTTGATTTCTAGCTAGTTTGAATATTTTCTCATGTGTTATATCAATTATCTTATTTTACACAAAAAGTGTCTGCTCATATCCTTTGCCGGATTTCTTTACTGGGGTCTTAGCACTTGGTTATTGATTTATAAACGTTCTCATGTAATACAGACATTGACCCTTTGTGCAGTTTCCGATAACCTATTTTTTTCTCCATTTTGTTGTTACCTTTTAACTTGGTCATTAATTTTTCATTTTCCTGTAGTCAAACATTTTCTCTTGGAGCAATGAACGTAATGTTTTCCATTGCTCTTAAGCTTAGAATGTCTTCCTCTAGATATGAAATTCACTTATGTTCATATAGCCTTTTCTGGCCTGAGTTTTTACCATTTTACATACTCATCTTTCAGGAATTTATGTTGGTACATAACGTGGTTTCAAGATAAATTTTACTTTTCCCCCCGAAGTGCTGTTTAAATATTGAAAGAGAATTTGTTGAATAACCTGACTCAATTCCCTAATTGGATTTATAACCCTTCCTTACCATATAATTCTTATATTTACAGGGTCTGTTTGAAATGCTTAGACTGCCTGAGTGATTCTAATCATCTTAATTCTGTAAGATTCCACCAACTTACGCATTTGGAGAACTTTCAAGAAAAGAGAAGATATACGTTGGAGAAGGTAACCTGGATGAGCCCCTCTTTGCTTGATTTAATGAATCCTGGTATGATAGGCAAAAGCACTGTCTTCTAAAGGTCCATACATAGCCTATCTCCAGGATGAATGACATTTAAATCACTCCATAGGCATTCATGAACTAAGAAGGCCCTCACTGAGATGAAAGCATCCTGGGATATGTTTATCAAACATTAGTAATCTTCTGAAGATGTATATCCAATAGAAAAAAAGAATATAGATAAATATACTTAAGGGTACTTTCCAAAAATACATGAAGAAAAATACATGCTGGCTTATGTTTTAATGCTCCTCGACTAGATCCTTGACTTCTACAGGAAGACAGACAAAAACTTCTTACAGTTGTGAATAGTTTCACACAGAAAATAATTATACAAACAAATGTAAAAATAAAACTATGACACGTGCTTTGGAGCTGTCTCTTGTCAGCATTTTTCAAGTTATTTTGACTATGACTTTTCTGTTAAATACATTTGACATCAGGACACGCAGGAACTAGTGCTTTAAGCTCTGACAGTGACATCAGGAGGATGAGTAAAAATTAAGTGGGTGAAGAGAAGAAAAATGGTTCAAGCAGAGAAAGCAATATGTACAAAGTCCCTGGGGCAGGACAGAGCAAGCAATGATAAGCATTGTAAAAAAGACTACTTGGCCAGATCTATAAAGCAAGGGTGATCATGGAGCGCCTGCGTGGCTCAGTCGGTTAAACGACCGACTTTGGCTCAGGTCATGATCTCGCGGTTTGTGGGTTCGAGCCCCGTGTCGGGCTCTGTGCTGACAGCTCAGAGCCTGGAGCCTGTTTCAGATTTTGTATCTCCCTCTCTCTCTGACCCTCCCTTGCTCACGCTCTCGCGCTCGCTCTCTCTCTCTCTCTCTCTCAGAAATAAATAAAACATTAAAAAAAAAAAAGCAAGGGTGATCATGATATGAGACAAGGTTGGAAGAGTCATAGGATTCGTACCATGTATGACCTCAGAGGCCACAGCAAGAACACTTGTCTTAGATTGAGATTTGTTTTGAAAAGATCACTGGCTAGAGTGGAAGATATATAGAAATATGGGTTAGGAGGCTCTTGCAGCAGTGCCAGTGAGAAGTTATGGCAGCCTGGGCTGAATAGTAATGGTGGAGATGGAGGAAAATGAGAGCAGCCCACAGTCTACAGGCACTAATCCCACAGGATTTAACACCCACTCTGTGCCACACTCTGTTTGAGGTCATGAAGACCCAGCAGTCAACAAGACAGGCCAACTCCCTGCCCTTAGGAAGATTATATTCTGGCTCCTGGGCTCTGGCTTGCCTACCTGTGCACACAATAATGCTATTGACTGAGACGGGGAATCCTGGAAACAAGATCAGGTGCTATTTTGCACATGTTGAGCTTTGGGTACTTTTGCAATCCCCAAGAGGCTGGTAAACAGACTGCTGGATATATGAGTCTGGAACTCAGAGGAGAGGTCTGGCCAGGAAACATATTTTCCTCATTAGACCTAGAACCAAACCAAGAGATACGAGACACACCATGAAGTATCTTTGTGTGCCTAAAGCTGAGCTGAGGTTGTACCAGAATTCATCCTTAGCACAAATAATATCTGTTTCAGTGCACTTCTTCCCAGTGTTTCCCTATGCCCACTTGTCTTTATATGTAGTGAAGAGTATATGGTGCACATATACCAGATACTTAACAATACACTGAAAAATAACTTGTATGTGAATGGGCAGCTACTACATGTCTGTACTCATGGATACACGTACCCACGACACACGTAATTGGACACATGTAATTGGCTGGTACTTGCCGATAAGTGTCGTCGTTAGTGTTACTATTTTTTTTTCCACGTAGAGTGACCCTAAACTCCTTACTAAACTGTGACAGTAGTGATCAAAGTCTGCTTTATATTAGAATTATTTAAGCATATGTCCATGCCGCAAGAACTTCTAGAGGGTAGGACCCTACCTAAATTACATTGTTTGCCCTAGAGTTCTGTATTCAGTGCATAAAACTGCAAGTTTTGTCCTCCCTCAGTCTTATTCATTCATTCCATTTAGTAGGAGTCCACATCTGCATCTGTGCATAGCTTAAGACACTCAGGGCAAACAGTTAAAATTGTGCACCTAGCACAAATAATCATTCCTCTATTACTTTAATTCCTAATTCTATTACCTTGCCTGTGTACATATGCATAAGTGTTTGCATCTACATATGTCATCTACTTCTGCAAAGAAGGTCTCAGTCATGATCACACACTTCTGTTTAGATGTGCAAGGTGCCAATCTCCAGTGAGAAACAGAGTGGTCTGGGTTTCAATAGGCATAAATCTTAGTTTTAGACTCTTTAGCTCTGGGACCCTCAGGTCATTTAATCACCTCCAGCCTGAGTACTCTGTATGAAGGGCAACAAATGGTCTCTTACATCTCCAAGATGCTGTGAAATCCAATTTTATAGTAAAAACGGCTTTTCAACGCTTAGATGCCTCTGACCACACACCTTTGATTGAAACACCTCAGAGAAGGCAGGGAAATACTTCTAAGTATTTGGTATAGCTACATTCATCTTTTTTTAATTTTTTATATTTATTTATTATTAAGACAGAGAAAAACAGAGCATCAGTGGGGAAGGAGCAGAGAGAGGGAGACACAGAATCCAAAGCTGGCTCCAGGCTCTGAGCTGTCAGCACAGAGCCGGACATGGGGCTTGAACCCACGAACTGTGAGATCATGACCTGAGCTGAACTCGGACACTTATCCGACTGAGTCAGCCAGGTGCCCCTACATTCATCTTTTAAGATTGCAGTGGGGGGAGGGACCTTTGGGAGGGTGTGTGTGAGTTAAAACTGAAAGCCTAGGCTGGTGCTGGAAGTTATGAAGCATCATCTGGTTTGAAAGTTGCTCTGGGAAGGGGTGCTAGAAAGACCACCCTTTTGAGGAAGGGGAACATAGGGTCCTGCAGTCTGAGAATTGCTTTGGTTTGCAGCTATACAAAAATATGACCACTGTCCTGGTTGGCCTTCGTCTGAATGTTGAGGTCACCATGTGGTGCGTAATGGAAAATAAAATAAAAAATCATGAACTATTGCTCGGATGACTTACTTTCATGTTATTTTCTGCTTACATTTTGCTCGTCTAACAGACTTTTTAGGTCATTTCAAATGTTCCGGTCTTATGAGTTTAAGCTTCAGAGGCTCTGCAGGGAGTATTAGGGCAAGGTCATGAGTCCACAATGGCAAATGGTTAACGTCACAGCATCCCCAAGCTTCACCTCGCCCTGTGGCTTAGTGGGAACAGCAGCAACCCGAGAAAGATGCTGAGGGGAGGCATCGGCAATGCCAGGAGTCAAAAGTCAAATCTGTGTGGTCCTGTCACCTCTTTCCATGAGGAGATCCTCTATCCACTGTGAGTCGCGGAAGGTTCTGGATGTTACGGTCAGTAAAGGAGTGTAGCCATTTTCTTATATGAGCCCAAAGTTTAGCCAGTATCAAAACATCTGACCTTTCAGAGTCGTGTTTTTCTTTCTATTTATTTGTACCCTGCCCTGTCTCAAAAAGGCTTTAAGACTGTTGACAAAATCACGTAAGTGAAGTTCAACAGCATAAATTAGAACACCACGGGAAAGGCGTGGCAGAGGAAAAACAAGGGTAGGGACATAAAAGAGTGTCAAGAGTGAGCCTGGCAAGCCACGGAGTTCCAAAGGCACCCTGGGCTTTGGCGTGTTGGGCTTTTTAAAACTTGCTGAAGCTGTCAGACCGGTGTTGTGTTTGCATTCCCCAGAATCCTATCATTGTTGGGGACAAAGCCCAGTGAAACAATCAAATCCAGATTCACTGGATAGAAGGAGACCTCCTACCTAATCCAATGCCCCAGCTCAGCAGAAAGTACCCAGCTCACCAACTAGTCCCCGTGGATGCTTTCTGGAACCTGAGCTCACTGGGTAAAAGCCTGAAATTTAAGGCTACAATAAAAGAGACATTTCCCGAGTGTCCAGTCCATGTTACTGTGGAGTCCCAGAGCCCTCAGAGCAGTTTGAGCTTTCTTTAATTTTTTTTTTTAATGTTTTATTTATTTCTAGGAGAGAGAGAGAGAGACAGCGTGAGCAGGGGAGGGTCAGAGAGAGAGGGAGCCACAGACTCTGAAACAGGCTCCAGGCTCTGAGCTGGCAGCCAGCACAGAGCCCGACACGGGGCTCGAACCCACGAACCGCGAGATCATGACCTAAGCGAAAGTCGGACGCTTAACCGACTAAGCCCCCCACGCGCCCCAAGCTTTCTAAGGAGAGGGGGAACCCAGGAGCGGGAGGAGCAGGCAAAGCCATCGAAGCTACCCTGAGCTGGGAACAGGGTGAGTCAGCCTGGCTGATGGAGGGCTGTGTAAGAATGCGTCCGAATTTCTTTACCCCTCCCAGATAAACTGCCGGTGGCTACCACCCAGGAGTTCACCTGAGCCACATTCCGAAGACACTTGGGATGCCAGCACACGTGGGAAACACACAAGAGAACAGATCTCAGCCCTCCCTCCTCCCTGGGCCAGCTGAGGAGCTCTAAAGAAGCTCCGAGAGGAAGATGATTCCCACCTCCCCCACCCTCCTCTGCTGTGGCAGCTGGAAGGGAGAGAGTTACCGAGGGCAAGATGCCTTCTCAAGTTAAAAGTTCAGGTTTCCTCTCCTCAGCTCCCAAGTTTACTAAACAGCCCCACCTGCTGTCTCCAAGGTCAGGAAACCGGGGCGAGCCGCCTGCGTGAGCCTCGCAGACTCCTGTTTGGGGTGGAACGGGTGTCCCCCTCACTGAACCTGAGAGAGTCTCCGAAAAGCCTGGACCCGCAACGCCCCACCCCCCACACCGCAGGGCAGCTTTACATCCTCTCCTCCACCACCCCCGCCTCTGCCACCCAGCCCTCCCCTGCCGCAACCCACCAACTTCCCAGAGCTTTATGCTAATTCCATCACCAGCACCACCTCAACCTTCCCTCCAACACCCATTTGCCATCCATAAAGGGGATCCTAGACCCGAATTCTGTCACTGACTTTGGCACATCCTGGTAGGAAGAGGTGGTTAGCTGCTTCCGATCTGGTAGAGCGGTAGACCACTAAAAGTCCTCATAAGGGACATACTACCTAGTACCTTTAAAAAGAATGTTTATTTATTTATTTTCAGAGAGAGCACAAGCAGGTGAGGGGAAGAGAGAGAGGGAGAGAGAGAATCCCAAGCAGACTCCTCACTGTGGGCACAGAGTCTGATAGAGGGCTCGATCCCACAAACCATGAGATTATGGTCTGAGCCAATTTCAAGAGCCGGATACTTAACCAACTGAGCCACCCAGGCACCCCCCCCCCCAGTAACTTTTTTAAAACCTGTGGCAAAATACACGTAACATAAAATGTATATTTCCAGGTGTACAGTTTACTAGGGGTAAGTAATTCACAGTGTCCAGAACTCTTTCCATCTTAATTAACCCTGATCACATTTTGACATCATTCTCCCCCCACTTCCAACCTTCCAGTCCCCTCTCATATCTCAAGCTTTTCTGCATTGTCATACATTTTTTGTTTGTTTATTTTAAGGTTTATATTTGAGACAGAGAGAGAGAGAGAGCACAAGTAGAGGAGGGGCAGAGAGAGGGGGACAGAGGATCCGAATTGGGCTCCCGCTGACAGCAGCAAGCCTGACGTGGGGCTTGAACTCACAAACCACAAGATCATGCCTGAGCCAGAGTCAGACAACGGACTGAGCCACCCAGGCACCCCATGTCATACTTTTTAAAAATTGACATCACGAACCTTTGTGGAGCTCACAAAATCTACCCCATTGGCTTAGCCATCTCTCAATTTCCCACAGATTAGCTTTAAACGCTGGTCTATTTCATTTTGGTTTCTCCCTTTTAGTTCCTCCTAACAAAGAGAAGGCAGGAAAAAAGAAAAGAGTTGAGGTTTGCCCTTTTTTCTGCTGCTGCAGCTCTGTGAAGAATCTGTCCAGGAAGGAGCTAAAGAGTTGGCATCTAGGATGCCTGGGTCCCGAGGACCCCTCGGGGGCACTGGACAGGCTTCACTGGGTCCAAGAACTCCTGGAATTGTATGCAAATTGTGAGTGCATGTGGGAGTGTGTGTATGTATGTATATATATTATATATATATATATATATACACGTTATATATGTATATTTACATATACATATGTGTGTGTGTGTGTGTGTGTGTGTGTGTGTATTTAGAGAGAGACCTTCTCTACCTTTTCTCAGATTCTCAAAGGGGTCCCTAGCCCAGAAAAGTCTAAAAGCCACCGACCACCGACAGCCACCCTTGGAGATTTCATTTATCCAGCTCCTTCCTTGAACAATCTATGGCTGTGAACTACATGTTGCCCAACAGTATCCTTGCCTTGTTTTGACCACAGTTGTGGACGGAGTGAATGAGTGAGTGAAGACATTAAAGAGTGGCAAGGACATCACAGAAGGAAAACTAGAGCCAAGAGCTAGGAAGAAAGACCGAAGTGGAATCATGAGGGGAGGGTTAGAATCTGCAAATGTTCCTGGGAGGCCAGAGAGATAAGGAGGCTACACAGAGGCCTTTCATACCTCACCGTGGCCTTGGGTGGCTCCTTGAGTTCTCACCTAGTGACTTTAGTCACCCTCTGGTGACCTTCTGAAAGATTCCTACTAATAATAACAACTCTTATTGAGCACTTATGCTCTTTTCAGACATGACCTTATTCATCCTCACCACAACCCATCAAAGTGGGTATTTTAATCCTCATTTTGCCGAGGAGAAAACAGAGCCTTAGGGATAATAGGTAATTTTCCCAAGGTCAGAGTACAGATTTGAACCCCGGTCTGCCTCACTTCAGAGCACATCCTCTTAACTAGTAGGCTATCCTTTGTTGTTTTAAGTGTAATAAAATGAAGGAAAGTTCTTTTTTTTAAATTTTTTAATATTTACTTATTTTTGAGAAAGAGAGACAGAGTGCGAGTGGGGAGGGGCACAGAGAGAGGGAGACACAGAATCTGAAGTGGGCTTCAGGCTCTGAGCTGTTAGCACAGAGCCCGATGTGGGGCTCAAACTCACAAACCGTGAGATCATGACCCGAGCTGAAGTCGGATGCTTAACCGACTGAGCCACCCAGGTGCCCTGAAAAGTTCATTTTAAAAGATTATTTACTTTTAAATGTTTATTTATTTTGAGAGAGAGAGAGCATGAACACACAAGCAAGGAAGGGGCAGAGAGATAGGGAGAGAGAATCCCAAGCAGACTCCACACTGTCAGCAAAGAGTCCACTGTGGGGCTCCGTCTCATGAACTGTGAGATGGAGACCTGAGCCAAAATCAGGAGTCAGATGCTTAACTGACTGAGCCACCCAGACACCCCTCATTTTTCTGAAGTACAGAATATACCCTACCTCCTCTCAGCCCCTCCAGGAAAATCCATTTTCATTGGGGAAATACTAAATCACCTGCTCAGGTGTATGCAGAGGCCGATGATACCCCCAGGGGGTGTGCTCCAGTAGCAAGAGGTGCTTTCTAAGCTGCCTTCTAAAGACTAGACTCTGCTGAGTGGAGAGTGTAAACTTGGGGTCTAAACTAAGCTGCTCAAGATCATTAAGAAATTTGAGAGGCGTAAATAGGAGAGAGGACGGGGGAGGGAAATGAGGCAGCTGGTAACCAGCCGGGGGATTCTGAGGGGACAATGAGAAGCTCTAATAGGGAATTCGCTAAGTTTGCCATATGGGATCCTGAAACCACATAAACACACCGCGAAGAAAGAGAACTACAGGACAATATTTCTGATGAACATAGATGCAGAAATCCTCCACAAAATACTAGCAACTGGGATTCAACAATACGTTAAAAAAAATCATACACCACGATCGAGTGGAATTTATTCCCAGGTTGCAAAGGCGGTTCAATATCCACAGAACAGTCAATGCAATGCCTCACATCACTATGAGAAAGGATAGAAACAATATGATCATTTCAATAGATGCAGAAGAAACATTTGGCAAAGCACAATATCCATTCATGATTTTTTTTTTTTAAAAAAAAGTAGGTTTAGAGAGAACATACCTCAACATAATAAAGGCCATATATGAAAAACCCACTGTGAACATCATACTCAATGGGAAAAACTGAGAGCTTCCCCCCTAAGGTCAGGAAGAAGACAAGGATGTCCACTCTCACCACTTTTATTCAGCTTAGTACTGGAAGTCCCAGCCACATCAATCAGACAACATAAAGAAATAAAAGGCATCCAAATTGGTAAGAAAGAAGTAAAAATCTCACTATTTGCAGACGACGTGATATTATATATAGAAAACCCTAAAGACTACCAAAAAACTGCCACAACTGATAAATGAAAGTCCCAGGACACAAAATCAATGTTCAAAAATCTGTTGCCCTCTTATACACTAACAATGAAGCTGCAGAAACACAAATTAAGAAAAAAATCCCATTTAGAACTGCACCAAAAATAATAAAATTTCTAGAAATAAACTTAACCAAAGAGGTGAAAGACCTGTACTCTGAAAACTATAAAACATTGATGAAAGAAATTGAGGAAGACACAAAGAAATGGAAAGACATCCCATGGTCATGGATTGGAAGAACAGGTATTGTTAACATGTTACACTACCCAGATAATGTTAATATGTCTATCCTACCCAGAGCAACCTACAGATTTAATCCAACCTCTATCAAAATACCAACAGCATTTTTCACGGAACTAGAACAACCTTAAAGTTTGTATGGAACCACAAAAGACAGCCACAGCAATCCTGAAAAAGAAAAGCAAAACTGGAGTCATCACAATTCCAGACTTCAAATTGTAATACAAAGTGGTGGTTATCAAAACAGTATGGTACTGTCAGAAAAAGAGACGTATAGATCAAGGTCACAGCATAGAAACCCAGAAATAAACCCACAATTATATGGCCAATTAATCTCTGACAAAGGAGTAATGAATATACAATGTGAAAATGACAGTGTCTTCAACAAATGGTGCTGGGAAAACTGGACAGCAACATACACAAGAATGAAACTGGACCACTTTCTTACACTGTCCACAGAAATAAACTCCATGTGGATTAAAGATCTAAATGTGAGACATGAAACCATAAAAATCCTAGAGGACAGCACAAGCAGTCATTTCTCTGACATCAGCTGTAGCAACATTTTTCTAGATATGACTCCTGGGGCAAGGAAAATAAAAGCAAAAATAAACTAGTAGGATTATATCAAAATAAAAAGCTTCTGCCCAGTTAAGGAAACAATCAACAAAACTAAAAAGCAACCTACGGAATGGGAGAAAATATTTGCAAATGACATATCTGAGAGTTAGTATCCAAAATATATAAAGACTTACACAACTCAACACCCCAAAAAACAAATAATCTAATTAAAAATGGGCAGACACATAAACAGACATTTCTCCAAAGAAGGCATCCAGATGGCCAACAGACACATGAAAAAATGCTCAACATTATTCATCATCAGGCAAAGACAAATCAAACACAATGAGATATCAGGGCATCTGAGTGGCTAAGTTGGTTAAGCGTCTGACTTCAGCTCAGTTCATGATCTAGCGGTTTGTGAGTTTGAGCCCCGCGTCGGGCTCTGTGCTGACAGCTCAGAGCCTGGAGCCTGCTTCAGATTCTGTGTCTCCTCCTCTCTCTGCCCCTCTCATGCTCATGCTCTGTCTCTCTGTCTCTGAATAATAAATAAACATTAAAAATTTTTTAAAAAACTACAATGAGATATCATCTCACACCTGGAAGAACGGCTAAATTAAAAAACACAAGAAACAACAAGGGTTGGCAAGGATGTGGAGAAAAAGGAACCTTCATGCACTGTTGGTGGGAAATCAAACCGGTGCAGCCACTCTGAAAAACAGCATGGAGATTCCTCAAAAATGTTTAAATAAAACTACCCTATGATCTAGTAATTGCACTACTGGGGATTTAGCCCCAAAATTCAAAAACATGACTTCAAAGGGATACATACACCTCTATGTTTATTGCAGCATTATTTACAATAGCCAAATTATGGAAGCAGCCCAAGTGTCCATCGACTGATGAATGGATAAAGGAGATGTGGTATATATACACAGTGGAATATTATTCAGCCATAAAAAATAATAAAACCTTGCCATTTGCAACATGGATGGAGAGGAATATAATGCTAAGCGAAATAAGTCAGAGAAAGAAAAATGGCATATGTTTTCACTCAAATGTGGAATCTAAGAAACAAAACAAAGGGAACAAAGCAAAGGGAAGAAAAAAGAGAGAGACAAATCAAGAAATAGACTCTTAACTATAGAGAACAAACTGATGGTTGCAGAGGGGAGGTGGGTGGGGAGATGGGTGAAATAGGTGATGGGGATTAAGAGTGCACTTACCATGGTGAGCACTGAGTAATGTATAAAATTGTTGAATCACGATATTGAACACCTGAAACTAATATAACACTGTATGTTACTGTATAACTCGGTCAGTTAAGCTCTGACTTCAGCTCAGATCATGATCTCATGCTTCATGGGTTCGAGCCCCACATCAGGCTCTGTGCTGACAGCTCAGAGCCTGGAGCCTGCTTCCGGTTCTTTATCTCATTCTCTCTCTGCCCCTCCCCCACTTGTGCTCTGCCTCTCTGTCTCTCAAAAATAAATAAATGTAAAAAAATTTTTTAACTTAATTTAAAATGATAGACACGTTTGTAAACTTAAACACAGACAAAAAAGGATTTTAGGTAGATCAGTGATCTTTTGTATTTTAAGAAAATGCTACTCAATTATATCTTGGCATTTCAAGGCCAAAAGGTTTCCATATGGGGTAAATTCACCTTTCTATCTCCATGACAGCTACAGCTTGGTACCGTAAGATCAGTGTTAGAAAAATGTGGTGATGTGATGAATTTGCTTCAAAGGGCGAATGGTGTCGAGCCAAGGCAGGGGTGGGGAGAGGCCCACCCCTACTCAGTGTCCCTTATTTATCGAGTTCCTGAGTGTCAGCCCCTGTATGAGAGCCTAGGAATACTGCCCTACAGAGGCAGCTGACTTAGGTCCCTGAGGGCAAGTTCAGGGAGAGTAAAGACTATACCTAGGTACGACCCTTACGCACTGACACATTGGAGCTTCTGCAAATGCGCAGGTTTCTACAGAAGTGGGTAGGCTGCCCTCTCCCAGGAGGCATTTTCTGGTTCTAAGTTCCATGGAGCAAGGAGTCAATTAATTAATAGAAGTGCTATCACAAAAATTTGAGAGCTTGTTGTTATATGCGGGTCACAGGCTTGACAGGGCAGAGATGTTTCCTACTTTATGTTACATTAAATTGTCAAAGTCAGAAAATAAAATGAAATAAACACAAAGTGTACACAAAGAGATATAAAGGACAAGAAAGAAGAAATAAATGTTTGTGGGGAACAGAGACCCTGCTTTGCAGGAGAGTGAGAGAAAAACTTTTGTGAGGGGACGTTTAAGCTGAGAAGTGAGACCCACGCCCTGAGAAAGAGCTGACCTTGCAAAAAGCAGAGAAAGTGTTCCTGACATGAGAATGTGTGCAAAGGCCCTGAGGCCGTGAGACCTGTTCATGTTCCAAGAACTGAAAGAAAACGGGTGTGGCTGCAGTGTGGTGAACAAGGGAGAGAATGGCACCTAACTCTTATATCTCAGAGTAGGGTGAAGGTTCCCCCTTACAGGTCCGTGCGGTAGGGGTGAGCTGGCGAGTTACACAGATTAGGTTGCGGGGGAAGGCCCTGGAGCCTGTACAGGATGGAAGCCGGGAGCAAAGGCGAAGGCCTGCTGGGGGCGCTCAAAAGCAGTTCCGAGTCCTTCCCCCACCCACACCCCTACCCCAGTCCCCCAGGGCTCGTCTGTGGGGCTTCCTCCGCAGTTCGCCCTCCAGTCCTAGCGCGGAGACAGGGGCCCCAGCGCGGGCTAGCCCAGGGCCCCGGGCGGATGCCTAGGGAGAGAACGCCTCTGGCTGCTCCTTGGCTCCAGCGCCCGAGGTGGGAAGCGGAAGCCTGAAGCCAGGCGGTGAGTCACGCCCCCAGTCCCCGTGGTCCCCGTGGTCCTGGAGGCCATGCACTTGCTCTGCCACAGAATCCCATGCTCGGCTTTTCTTAGCGTCCTTCCCCTGGGGGTTCCTCCCCACTCCTTTCGCGCCCCCTCCTCGCTCCGTCCCCCCATTCAGGGCCGAGCCTGGGGCCATCTCTGCCTGCGGAGAACAGGGCCCTGGCCTGGAGGAAGCGCTCCAGTCCCTGGGTTTCCTCCAGCGGCGTCCTCAGCCGTCTCTTTTCCAAAGGAGACCCGTCCCTGCCTCCTTTTCTTTTACTACGAGGTCTTGCTGGGGACCCACCGCTGATGGAAAAGGGGAGAAGGCAGCCCAAGAAATGCCGGCACACGCACACCCACAAACTGCTGGCCAAACACTCCGGCGCACGTCCTCTCGCGATGCAACAGAACCCTCTGGAATCTCAGCGTGCTCCTACGGGGAGAACCTCGGAGCTGCCAGACACCTGCAGAGGCGGATTCACTTGAAGGTCAACCTCCCCGACGGCAGATCGCGGCGGCTCGGTTCCTGCACTTTGGAATCCTCCGCCCCCCTCCCCCCGCCCTCCCCGGGCACGCACACCTGAGACGTGAAGAAGCCAGGGCTGGCCATCCACGTCGGCGGGGCCAGCGCGGGGAAGGCGCTGGAACCGCACCAGAAGAGGCGGGGCCGCGCGCGGGGTCTGTGTGGCTTTCCTGCAGCCGCGCCCTCCAGCCGCTACGCCCGAGCTGGTGGCGCCGCGGGGACCTTCACCGGGCTTTCCCGGTCCTAAGAAAGGCTGCGGACCAGTCGGTCCCTCCCACCCATTTCTTTATCTCCCCGGTCCTAACTGCCTCTCTGTGAGCCCAGCTTTCCTGGCGCGCAGAGCACGGTATGTGCTCCGAGGGGACGCAGCCGTGGAGCTCCTGCGTCTCCGCCCGACGCAGAGGTGGCTCCCGGCACGCGCGGACCCTGGGGGCTCCTCTCCGTGGAAGCAGGCTTCCTCTGGGCCCTGTTCTGCGTGCCTATAACCTCCTCAGGGTTAATGCTAGAGCCTTTGGGGGGCGAGAAGGAAGGAGTGACGGCAGCAGCCTGAATGGGGGCCAGCGGCACTAGGAAGGGTCAAGGCACTATGCACATGGACCCCCGCACCTCTTACTAGTTGTGTGACCTGGATTGGGCAGGTTACTCATGTCACCAAGACGGGAGATGTTGGCCATAAAGTGCGTAGAACAGTACAGCTCCAGATAAGCATTCAGCATCTTTAGCTATGCTGGTAATGGTCACGACTACAGCCGTCACTCAGTGCAAGAACCAGATGCATTTGCAGACCATTTACTCAACCTAAGTCCCCATGTTTCTAGGGTCCGAGGCTGGGTTACAAGGAAAAGAGGCCCCTAGAACCAAACGTGAAAATGTATCCCCTCCCATGTTAACTCCACCGGAAAGTGCACCATTATGGAAATACTGATTTTTTAAGTGTTCAGGTACTTATTTTTGAGAGAGAGAGAGAGACCGAATGTGAAGCAGGTTCCAGGCTCCAGGCTCTCAGCTGTCAGCACAGAGCCGGTTGCGGTTGCGGCACAACCAAGAACAGCAGAATCATGAACAGCGAGATTGTGACTTGAGCGAAAGTCCGTCACTCAACTAACTGAGCCACCCAGGAGCCAGTCCAAACACTGATTTTAGATTTCCCACCCGCACACCATCCCCTTCTACGTTTCTCTGCTTCCAAGATTTCTAATGGATTGGCCCCATGACCTCTCCATTTTGTATCATTCCTCATATCGTTTTTCTTTTTTTTTTTTTTTAATTTTTTTTAATGTTTTATTTATTTCTAGGAGAGAGAGAGAGACAGCGTGAGCAGGGGAGGGTCAGAGAGAGAGGGAGTGACAGACTCTGAAACAGGCTCCAGGCTCTGAGCTGGCTGTCAGCACAGAGCCCGACGCGGGGCTCGAACCCACGAACCGCGAGATCATGACCTAAGCGAAAGTCGGACGCTTAACCGACTAAGCCACCCAGGCGCCCCTTATTCCTCATATCGTTTTTCTTAATGGACATATAATTGACATCATCAACTGCACATATTTAAAGTATACAATTTGTGGGGCACCTGGATGGCTCAGTCAGGTAAGCCCCCAGCTCTTGATTTTGGCTCAGGTCATGATCTCGTGTTTGGTGAGATTGAGCCCTGCCTGGGGCTCTGCACTGACAGCTCTAGTCCTACTTAGGCTTCTCTCTTTATCTCTGTCCTTCTCCCTCCGTCCCTCTCTCTCTCTCTCTCTCTCTCAAAATAAATAAATAAACATTTTTTAGAAATATACTTCAGGGGCGCCTGGGTGGCTTAGTCGGTTAAGCATCCGACTTTCGCTTAGGTCATGATCTCGCGGTTCGTGGGTTCGAGCCCCGCATCGGGCTCTGTGCTGACTGCCAGCTCAGAGCCTGGAGCCTGTTTCAGTCTGTGACTCCTTCTCTCTCTGACCCTCCCCTGCTCACGCTGTCTCTCTCTCTCTCCTAGAAATAAATAAGACATTAAAAAAAAAAAAGAAATATACTTCAAAAGCTTTGGCATATGTACACGCCCGTGAAATCATCACTATTACCAAGATAGTGAGCATCTCTACCACCTCCAAAACTTTTCTTGTGTGCATTGGTAACCCCTCCCTCTGAGGCAACCACTGATCTTTTTGTCACCACAGCTTAGACTGTGTTTTCTAGAATACACTATGCACTTTTTTGTCTAGCTTCTTTTACTCAGCGTAACTATTATGTGATTCATTCACATCGTATATATCATAAGTTGATTCATTTTCATTGATAAGTAGCGTTCCATTGAATAGGCATACCACCATTTGTAAGTTTGTTTAAATCCATTCACCTGTTCATGGGCATTTATTCCAGTTGTTTCTGGTTATTGGCTCTTACAAATTAAACCACCATGAACCTTCATGTACAAGATTCTGATTGGACATGTATTTTTTTGTCTCTTGGGTAAATACCTAGTAGAGCTAAAATAACTGGATCCCATGGTAAGTAGTGTTTTAACTCCTTAAAAAACTGCGAACATGTTTTCCCAAGTGGTTGTATTGTCTTACATTCCCAGGAGCACTCTATGAGAATTTCAGTTTCTCCACATCCTTACCAACACTTAGTATGGTCAGTCTTTTAATTTGTATTTCCTTATTGATTCCTTATTGACTACTGACGCTGGGCATCTTTCCGTGGGCTTTATTTGCCATTTGTATATCTTTTTTTTTTCTTCTTGGCAATGTATCTGTTCAAATATTTTGCCCACTTAAAAATTGTGTTGTTGGGGCACCTGGGTGGCTCAGTTAGTTGGTTAAGCTTCTGACTTCGGCTCCAGTCATTAACTCACAGTTCATGAGTTTGAGCCCCATATTGGGCTCTGTGCTGACAGCTCAGAGCCTGGAGCCTGTGTGATTCTGTGTCTCCCTCTCTCTCTGCCCCTCCCTCCCTCATGCTCTGTTTTAATAATAGACTCTCTGTCTTAATAATAAATAAAACATTTTAAAAATTTGCGTTGTTTTCTTATGACTAAGTTTTTAGAGTTATTTATATATTCTAAATACAACTCTTTTATCAGATATACGATTTGCAAATATTTTGTCCCAGTCTGTGATTTGTCTTTTCATTCTCTCAACAATGACCTCAAATATTAGAAATGCTTACTTTTCATAAAGTCAAATGTGTCTATTCTTTCTTTTATGGATCATTCTTTGATGTTGTATCTAAGAAATCTTTGTGTCACCCAAGGTCACAAAGATTTTCTCCTGTGCTTTCTTCTACAAGTTTATATTTTTAGGTTTTACATTTTACATTTAAGCCTATGATCCATTTTGAGTTAAGTTTTGTATATGGGGCAAGGTATGGATTGAAGTTCGTTCCTTTTTTTTCTTCCTTTTTTTTTTTTTTTTTTTTGCATATGATATCCAACATTTACAGCCCCTTCTGTGGCATGGTTTGCATCTTCATCAAAAATCAGTTGTCCATGTACATGTGTATGGTCATTTCTGAAAATCTCTTCTGATCTGACTACTATGGCTTTATAAAACTTGAAATCAGTAGTAGTATTAGTCCTCCAACTTTGCTGTTTTTTCAAATTGGATATTCTAGGTCTTTTGCATTTCCACGTGCATTTTATTTGTTTGTTTATTGGTTTTATTTTCCCCTTCCCTCTTACCCACCTCCACTCTGGCAACCATCAGTTTGTTCTCTTAAGAGTCCGTTTTATGGGGCACCTAGCTGGCTCAGTCGCTTAAGTGTCCGACTTTGGCTCAGGCCATGATCTCACGGGTTCATGGGTTTGAGCCCTGACGGCTCAGAGCCTGGAGCCTGCTTCAGATTCTGTGCCTCCCTCTCTCTGCCCCTCCCCTGCTTGCACTCTGTCTCTCTTTCTCTCAAAAATAAATAAAACATTTAAAAAAAAAAGTCTTTTGTTTTTTTTAGATTCCACATATGAGTGAAATCAGGTGGTATTTGTCTTTCTTGGTCTGACTCACTGTTGGTTTTTAAGACTATGCAGAGCTAGAGAGAGGGGATGGGAACACATTAGCTTAAAACCCTACAAAGCTCCCTTCTCTAATCAAGAGTCAGGGGGCTCCTGTTTGGCTCAGTCAGTTAAGCTCCGGACTCTTGATTTCAATTCATGTCATGATCTCTCAGTTTGTGACTTTGAGCCCTACATTGGACTCCAGGTTGGCAGTACAGAGCCTGGTTGGGTTTCTCTCACTCTCTCTCTGCCTCTTCCCTGCTTGCACTTTATCAAAATAAATAAACTAAAAAAGAAAAGAGTCAGCTGTTTTTCTTTTAAACAGTCCCTGGATTGCTGCAAACCTTTGATTAATTTCCAGAATTATGAAAAAGTTGTTTCTGATCAATTTTGCTGGTTTCTCATTGCTTTTAGAGAGGAGAGGATTTTCAGAGGCCTTTACCGCACCGATTTCGCCGATGTCACTTCCTCCCCTCTTGTCTTAACTTTCCTTCACAGCCAACCCTGGAACCTGGGTCTAGACCGCAGCGGCTGCCTATAAAATCTCATGTCCTTCTTGCCCTTTTCTCCTCTGCCACACTCTTTACTGCAGAATCCCTGGCCTGATCACATTGGGTTACCCTCTGACTCTGAGTCTGCATATAAGTAGCTGAATTTTGGGGTGTCTGGGTGGCTCAGACAATTGAGTCACTGATTCTTGATTTCTGCTCAGGCTCTGATCCTAGGGTCATGGGATCAAGTCCCACATCAGGCTCTGTGCCAACAGCACAGTGCTTGCTTGGGATTCTCTCTCCTTCTGCCCCTCTCCCCTGCTCATGTACTCTCTCTCTCTGTAAAATAAAAAAATTTTAATTAAAAAAAAAGTAGCTGAATTTTGCTGGAGAAAACCATATAACTACTCAAATGGGCACTCAACACAGGCAGACAGTCTTATTACAATTAATTAATACTCTTTCCCACTCTTAAAGAGAAGCAGAAAAATGGGTATTGATTCCTGTTTTTTCAATTCTTATGCAGTATCACAGACTATCTCATTTCCTGCCTTTGGTTGCTGATGAGATTAACTGTTTTATCCCTACAGTCTGTTGAATCTATCTCCATACTGTTGCCAATTGTTTTAGTTTGCATTCTTTAATTCATGATGAATAATATTTTTTTCATATTGAAAGTTTCCTTTTTAGTAAATTCCTTGCTTATATCCTAAGTCCTTTAATAAATTGCTTGTTTATGTCCATTTTTCATCAAAGTACTTTTTCAAGATTTTATTTTTAAGTAATCTCTACACCCAACATGGGCTTTGAACTTACAACCCTGAGATCAAAAGTCACATGCTCTACCAACTGAGCCAGCCAAGCACCCCAAGGTATTCTTTCTCTTGAGGTCATGTATGTTGCAAATCAACGAATTTGTGTGTGTGCACGCGCGCGTGTGGTGTGTGTGTGTGTGTGTGTGTGTGTTTTACTTTGGAGCTGATAGCAAATACTATTAGTCAGAATTGGTGTTTCTTTTTTTTAAAGTATTTTTTAATGTTTATTTCTGAGAGACAGACAGAGACAGAGACAGAAACAGAGACAGAGTGCAAGCTGGGGAAGGGCAGAGAGAGAGGGAGACACAGAATCCAAAGCAGGCTCCAGGCTCTGAGCTGTCAGCACAGAGCCCGATGCGGAGCTGGAACCCACAAACTGTGACATCATGACCTGAGCCGAAGCTGTATGCTTAACTGACTGAGCCACCCAGGCGCCCCAGAATTGGTGTTTCTTAATGACATTTAAACAGCTCAACTCATAATGTCCTGTACCTTTTTGTAACCCCTTGAGCTAAAACTGTTCCTCATACAAAACATAAAAGAGGCTCAAAATTTACCGTGGGTGATGACTGAAATGATACAGGAATATCTTGGAGCAAAAGTTTCCTAATTCCCAAAGGCTGCTTTCTAGAAAAGCCATCCTGGCAAATTCTTGACACAGCCTTATAGAATTTAAGAGCCAGGTGATGATCTATTTCATTCTGGACAAGTAAGAAAACTTAAGATAATTTAAGAAACTAAATTTAAAATTTTAAGAAAATCATGACCTGGCTAAAGAAAGTCTGGGAAGGGGTGCCTGGGTGGCTCAGTGGGTTAAGCGGCTGACTCTTCATTTCAGCTCAGGTCATGATCTTGTCATTCTTGAGTTCAAGCCCCACATCAGGCTCTGCACTGACAGCGTGGAGCCTGCTTGGGATTCTCTCTCTCTTTCTCTCTCTCTGCCCCTCCCTGCTTGCACTCTCTCTCTCAAAATAAACAAACAAACATTTATATATATATATATGTATACATATATTTTTTAAGGAAGTCTGGGGAATAATAAAGTTTTCCGGTAAGAAAAGATCTTGAGAAAATTTCATTCCAACCTAATATTTATTAAATGAGCTCCCCAAGGAAAGAAATGACTAGTCAAAGATACACATCTTGTTAGAATCTCACTGGTTATTTCTGTCATGAATGACTTCAACCTACGAAGTTAGACTCCAGTCTGGAAAGATGAAAGCCAGATGCATACAAGATGTGGGTAGGGTAAGTGTACATACCTCTTGAAGCTGAACCATTCAAATTTGAGATTAACCAATGAAATATTTATATGTTTAGTAGGTTACTGTTTAAGAAAAGTTAGGAATACTTACACACATGCACATAGACATTTGACTACATTTTAAACAAAATAGAAGGATAAACCATAAAACTATTGCCAAAGTTATCTATGATGGAGAAGGGAGTAGCATGGGAGCTAAAGAAAGAAAATAAAATTAAAAGTTAAATTAAAAACTTAGGTGCCTGGGTGGCTCAGTCAGTTAAGTGTCTGACTTCAGCTCAGGTCATGATCTCATGGTTCGTGACTTAGAGCCCCTTATCGGGCTCTGTGCTGACAGTTCAGAGTCTGGAACCTGCTTTGGATTCTGTGTGTTCCTCTCTCTCTACCCTCCCCCTGCTCACTCTCTGTCTCTGTCTCTCTCTCTCAAAAATAAAGAAACATTAAAAAATTTTTTAATTAGAAAAAAGACTAGACTTCTTTGAATATGCCTTTTGTAGATCTGACTTTGAAACCATATAAGAATTTTACATAATCATTAAATTAAATGAAAAATTATTCTCTGAAAGCAACAATTAAGTAAGACAAATGAATTCAACAATAGATTAAATTAGTGGCATAACCACAGAGAGAAACTATTCTAAGTGTCTTTAAGACAAGTAACTCATGTGTACCTCTCCAATGGGATGTAGACTAAGGACAAAAAAGTCTGCAAAAAATATTTTTAACTGTTTTTAATAATCATAATAGTAATAGCATTGGTATTTTTCAGAATCTACTGGGTAGGTAGTGTCAGTTAAAGCAAATAAGTAATCGTATCGGTGTTGCCAAAACCTGGGGTTTGAGGCATGAGAGAAAGGAGATTGTAAAGAGATATAAAATCAATGGAGCAAATAAAAACACTTGCTGGATTGGAATTGGAATATTACTTTGCACTTAATGCATTTTATGTTACTGAAAAAACTTGGAAATGATGACCAATCCAGCATCAATAAGCACCTGAGGAACCCAGATTGCAGTGTATAAATACTTTTATCTGCTAAAAATGATTATGACTCCTTTGAGAAATGACTGATTCCGGGTCTGGAGCAGAGATGTTCAAAATTCCCCTGGAATATCATGTCATGCCAGAAAGCAGAGAAGCTATCAGAGTTCTAGGGTTGTATCAAAAGATCTCGGGAACTAATTTGAATTGGCTCCTAAGGCCAAAGTTGGGACATCTTTAATATCAGTAAGAATATGTCTGCAGTGGAATAAAACACATAAAATAGGAAATACTAATGAATTAGTGGAGGTAGGCAATGACCATCAATAACTACTATGATGATCTAGTACATCAATAACTAACATCACAGAAAAACAGAAAAACAATTAGTATCATGTGCTTCCTGAAGAAACACACCACTACCATCTATGATGGTAGGAGGACACTTGTTGGGATGAGTATTGGATAAATCTCTGGAATCTACTCCTGAAATCATTATTGAACTATGTGTTAACTAACTTGGGTGTAAATTTTAAATAAATGAATAAATAAATAGATACTTAAAAAATCTTTAGAAAACAAAACAGGAGCATCTGAGTGGTTTAGTTGGTTAAGCGCCCGACTTTGGCTCAGGTCATGATTTTGTGATTTATGGGTTCCAGCCCCACGTTGGGCTCTGTGCTGACAGCTCAGAGCCAATAGCTCAGAGCCTGGATCCTGCTTCAGATTCTGTGTCTCCCTCTTTCTCTGCCTCTCCTCCACTCACACTCTGTCTCTCTCTCTCAAAAATAAACATTAAAAATTTTTAATAAAATAAATTTAAAAATACAAAAAAACAAAACAAATACTAATATTTAAAAAAATTATTTTAAGAAGTGCAAGTGTAGGACAATTAGAAATGTAGATAAATTATATTACATATGTAGACGTGTGATATATTGGACGTATGTTGATATGAAGTAAATGCTGGTTTGGAGGTGTGTGATGTTGGTATTATGGTTATTTTAAAAAGAAGAGCCTTTGTCTTTTGGGAGTACATACTAAATATTTACAGATAAAAGCATGTAATGGTTTGTTTCCAAATAATTTGCAGGTATGCCTGGAGATACGGAAGAAACAGGATTGCCCATGATTCGGTCACTGAAGCTTGATGATGGCTCAAGGGGGTTCATTATATAATTCTTTCTACTCTACTTGAAAATATTTGTAATAAAAAGTTTAAACTCATTAATACTTTAAACCAAGAGTAGTGGGGCACCTGGGTGGCTCAGTGGGTTCAGCATCCAACTTCAGCTCGTGTCATGATCTCATGGTTCGTAGGTTCAAGCCCCACATCAGGCTCTATGCTGACAGCTCAGAGCCTGGAGCCTGCTTTGGATTCTGTGTGTGTGTGTCTCTCTCCCTCTGCCTCTCCCCTGCTCTCAGTCTGTCTCTTTGTCTCTCAAAAATAAATAAACATTAAAAACTAAAAAAAAAAAAAAAGGGTAATGATCAGGCATCTGAAACTAAACAAGAGGTGACCAAGACAGAAACGAGTTTCAAGGAAGGCTTAAATGAATATTGGATGCGAAATTTTTAAATGGGGACCTGAAGTCAACTAGAAACAGAGTGTGAGAGGACAAACATTCCTCCCTCAAACCCTGCCAGAATCCTGGCTGGGGGCATTAGAAACCCTTCTATCTCATGTAAACCGCTAGTGGAAAAGGTCACAGGCGGTGGTTTCGCTCTGCTAGTTTAATGCTTTCTAACCTATATAACCTGAAAGTCACTGGTATTATTTTCTTAGGCTCAGAATGTTGGGGATAACCTGCTTGAATAAATTGTATCTAGCACACTTTTGATAATGATTAAAATATATGCACTGAGGGTTCATTCTTCTAGAGTTCTTCTGACATTGAGGCTAGAAGCCCTTAGAAGCTAAGGACAAAAGGAATCTTGAGAAGAACCTGCAGCGGCGCCCAGGTGGGTGAGTCGATCAAGCTACCAGTTCTTGATTTCAGCTCAGGTCATGAGCCCAGGATCATGGGAATGATCCCCACAATGGGCTCCACACTGAACTTGGTAACTGCTTAAGATTCTCTCTCTCCCTTTGCCCCTCTCCCCCGCTTGTGCTCTCTCTCTCTCTTAAATTAAAAAAAAAAAAAAAGAAAGAAAGAAAGCACCTGTGTGGTTCTGGAGAAAGGAGACTGGATAGTACCTGGTTTTTTGCCCTCCCTTTGCTTTCCCTTTGTTGCCCAAATGTTCTTGACCCCTCAAAATTCACATGTTGAAACTTAATATCCAACGTGGTGGTTTTTGGATGTCATTAGCTCTCACAAATGGGATTAGTGCCCCTATAAAAAGCAACCCAAGGGAAATCTCCTGCTTCTTCCACCATGTGGCCTTCACCAGACACCAAATTTGTTGGTATTTTGGTATAACAACTCAAACAAAGACACCACAAATCAGGGCCTTCATATAGTAGGTGTTCAATAAATATGAGACAGTCAATGAAGATAGACATTCCCTTCTTCTCTGGGCCTTTCTCTCCACTCCTTGCTGATTCCAGACCAAAGCTTCCTAAACAGATGGAAAGAGAGAGTGCTTTGCAGAGAAATGAATTGCAGCAATGAATAATCAGCACAGAATTTTTGCAAAGACCAAGGCTTTTTATTCTGACCAGGAGACCTTGACTGTCTGAAGACATTACTGTGAGCCCTTGGTGGAGAGGACAGCCTCATTGATGCTCTGAGTGATGTAATCTATGTTGCAGGCATTGATACAGGTGAAGTTGATCCAACCATTCTTGGGGATGTAGATATGCTTCTCCTTGACCAGGTATTCCACCTGCTCGGCTGGTGATGATCACAGGGTCTGAGATATGAGGTTGGCCACCTCTAACTCCCCTCCAGCCCAGAGTGGATTACGGGGGATAGAGATTGTCAGTATTTCTGGCGATCCAGAAAGGTCTTTAAAGCAGCTCTACTTCCCTCAGGAAAGAGTCAGACTCTGAGGTGATGCTAGGGACTGGTCACCTAGTCAGTGAAGTTTAATGCTCAAGTACAATCCCAAGGTCAGAAACGGGGGAGCTGCCCCCTCTTAGACACTTACAATTGAGTCCAAGATAGCTATTGGGCCCCTTCTGATCCGTGATGTGATCCCAGGAGCCAGGGGTTCCCAGGAGCCGGAGCTTCTCCTTCACCTTTTCCTTGACCAGCATGACGTCCTCTACAAGTACTTTCAGGCTATTCTTCCTGCAAAAGAAAAGACAGCAAGAATTTAAAGTATGAGCCCCCACCCGTCCACCCTTTCCCAACCCTGCCCAGCTCTCAACTCCTCGTTGCCTTTCTACTCTTCTTCCCTTCATAGGCCCCAGCCAGAGTGCCTGAGGACACACTAGGGGAGCCTGGGATCTGGGATGATCATAAATAGGAGGGGAGTTTCAGCCCATATTAATTAAAGCAAGCCAAGCAGGCTTGTAGGCAGATTTTGCCAGAGTGGCAAACCCTTGATGCTGCCTAATCTCCTCCTGCAATCTGAGAGAGTTCAAATAATTCATTGGACCGTGTCCAAAAAGAATGTCCTCTTACCACCCCCCCCCCCCCCCGCCAAGGTAAGGCAACTTTTGGCATGGCCCCTACCGTTAGCACACAGTGAGTGGTCAGCAAATGTGGATGAATGAATGGAGTCAACATGGTAACTGGGCGGGAAGAATCCTGTGAATCGGCAGGTCTACGGGTATGTCTAGAGGCTCTGCCATCGCCCTTCCTGCTGCCACCCTCTGCCCTTACCACTCTCCATGAAGAGCAGGATTACAGAGGATGGAGGCGATAATGCGGGCACCCGTGCCAGGAGGGTTCAGCCACAGGGCCTGGGTGAGTGTCATCAGCTGGGAGAGGACACACAGCAGGAGCTGGTTGTTGAGCGCCACCACGACCAAGACCCCCACGCCTTCATCTGCGGCATTGGAACAGACAGCCCTCAGTCTCCCCCTCCATTGCTTTATGACTCTACCTCCAACCTTGTAGAAGACAGGTTTGGAACACAGGGCCCTCCTCCTGGTACCCGGGCCAAGCAGCTATCCAGGCCCCAGGAAGTTGCCAGAGGCTCTTCTCCAGAAAAAGTAGCCATAAGTAAGCATCTCAAAGATGGGAGGCACTTGAAAGATCACTAGGTCCTACCCCTTCATCTTACAGCTGAGGAAACAGAGGCCCAAAGGGGCAAAATGATTGAACTAGAGTCAGTTTCGGTGGCTAGTTTTAGGAGCTGATGGAGACAATATCAAAGAACCTGACTTGTAGCTCAGTGTTCTTCCCTTCTGCCTCCTAGTGCTCTCTCTGGAGGCCTTGGCTCTCTCCAGAGGGTAGGAGATGCCAAACACGTTGTTAGTGCCATGACTGTGGCACCATTTCAGCACTAGGCCTGCCCTTGCCCTTCTGCCCACACCATACCATAGATGCCAAAAGTCTTGGACAGAGACTGGCTGCAGAAGAACTCAAAGCCTTGAGACACAAAGTATTGTAAGAATCTAGTATCTTCTTCCAGGTCCCCAGTGGATAAGCCTTGATAGGGAATGTCAAAAAATGGGAATATCTGCTTCTTCTGTAGGAGAAAGGAGAACAGGAAAAGGATGAGATTGGTGGAGGAGATGGTCTCTGGTGAGAGGGAGGAAAGTGTCAGCTGGATATCGGCCTCACCTTCATGGTGGCCATCAACCTTGTCCACTGACTTTGGGTCAACTTGCAGTCACCAACGGTTCCGATCACAAAGATACAGCCAGGTGGGGCCTGCTGCAGGCAGACATGGTCTCATCAGGCACTTACCCTACCAAGTGAGAGTGGGACCAGGGCCCATGGAGGAGAAGTGATCCTCCCTATTGGTTCCTAAGGGCTAGGCAAATCCAACCCTAGAAAAGGTCTTTCATGATGACAGGGCTGGAGGGGAGGAAAGGAAAATAAAACTGTAATCAGATCTGGGGAGAAGTTTCTGAGCAGGGCCCCTCTACCTCCACCACATTGAGAAGCACGTTGGGGTCCATGCACAGCTTCTTGGAGTCCCAGAAGGAGTATTCAGAAACTTTAAAGCCTATGTCCTGGAAGACGAGTCCATATGGCTCTGTGGGAACAAAGCCCCCCTCCAATTGGTACAGAAAAAATAAAGGCAGACGTGCCAGAGAATGGGCCTCAATGTCAATGGGTGAAGGTGGGACAGTAACAGGGAAAGGATGAACATCCTTGGCTCGTCCACCATTTTGCTCATGACTGAGAGTGAGAAGGACAGCAGTGAAGATTGCAAATGGGGTGGGAATCAGGAACAGGAGAGACGAACCTTCTGTCACCCTCCCTTTGCATAATACTCACCTTTTTTGGAAGAAATAATGTAAACTATTTGAGAATCTTGATGCCAAATTTTGAGGAACTGGGCCCCAAGTTGGAAGGCACCATTGTCACCAACAGTGTGCACACCCCCTACCTGCCAGCAGAAAATAAACAGAAATAATTCTTGAGGGGCACCTGAGTGGCTCAGTTAGTTAAGCGTCTGGCTCTTGACTCTAACTCAGGTCATGATCGCACCATTCGTGGGTTTGAGTCCTGGGTTGGACTCCACACTGACAGCGTGGAGCCTGCTTGGGATTCTCTCTCTCCCTTCCTCTCTCTCTCTCTGCCCCTCCCCTCATTCTCTCTCTGTCTCAAAATAAATAAACTTTGAAAAAAGAATGAACTCCTTAAAAAAGAATAATAGCGATACTAGTGCTATCTCAGATTCAGACTATTTCTTTTTTTTTCTATGTTTATTTATTTATTTTGAGAGAGAGAGAGAGCGCCCCAAACAGGCTCCACACTGTCAGTTCGGAGCTCCGTGTGGGACCCTATCCCATGAACTGTGAGATCATGACCAGAGCCAAAATCAAGTGTCAGACGTTTAGCCAACTGAACCACCCAGGGCCCCATGACTATTTCTTTCTTGAAAGAGCTTGTCCATGAGCAGTGTGGGCCAGCGCAAGAGCAGTGGCTTCAGGTTCTGATCCTGGCTCTGCCCTTGAGACTCTGGACTGAGTCTCAGGAGTGTCCCTGTCTATGCCAAGGAGGCCTGCAAGGCCCCTTTCAGGTTTAAGACTGGGCAACGCTCCCTGTATCTGGGTGAATAAACAAAGGGCCCTTCATCTCACCCTGTTCTCCACAATGACTTGGTTGTGCTTTCCGAAGAGTAGCTTCAAGGAGGCCTGGATGAACGACGTCATGCCCATCACCGGCATGTACTCATAGTTGAGAGAGGGATCCTGTGCGATCTGCAGTCGGATCTTGTGCACCACAGAAGAAACCCAGGGCTGGCCTTCGTTAGTCATGCAGACTGTGAGGGAAGCCACAGAGGGAGCTCTGCTACCCCGCCTCAGGGCCTTCGAGTCTGGGCTCTGCAGACGCCCACAAACAGTTCATCTGGCCTGGCTTCCTTGGGGCTTTGGAAAGTTGCCTAGGAAAAGACAACTGTCTTTTTTTTTTTTTTCTTCTCCTTTATAAAAACAACGTGCTGTCAGTGAATGTATAATTTTTGTCTTTTTAAAGACAACTGAACCCTATGCCATTTTTAAAAAACTTATGCCACTTTCTTTAAAGTTTTTGTTTATTTATTTTGAGAGAGACAGAGATGGGGAAGGGCAGAGAGAGAGAGAGAGAGAGAGAGAGAGAATCCCAAGCAGGCTCCATGCTGTCAGGGCTCGAATTCACAGACTGTGAGATCATGGCCTGAGCTGAAATCAGGAGTTGGAGGCTTACCCGATGGAGCCATCCAGGCTCTCCTAAACCTACGTCATCTAAAGGGCAAAAATGACGAACCACGCAGGAGCCATAAATACACAAGGCTAAACAAAGGTAACCCTGACTTTCACATTGGCAAGGCCTGGCTGTATTTCACAAGAGTCCATTTTGGGGAACATTCATAGTTCAGGAACAGAAAAGGAGAGGGGAGCAGGGAGAGGCTGATGAAAATCCACGAGCATCTACCTTTATAGGCCAGGAACATCTTGTTAAGATAATCATCTTGCTTGTAGGTCTTTAATAAGCTGCCCTCTAGCTTCTGGGCGAGGGGCACATCCAAGAACACTGAAAGGGTGGGCATCCCTGAGGTACAAGTACAGCCAAGCCTCTGCTGTCCCCTGTTCTTGGCCCAAAGCCTTCCCCCACACCTGGCCCAGTCAGGCCTGCCTCTTTCCAGAACCGTCACAGCTCCAACACAGAGGCTCCTGACAGCTGGTTACCAGAGCAACAGAACCCTCCAAGTCCCGGTCTCTGAGGTGGTGATCCCCAAAGGCTACGGGAAGATTCCATGGCAGTTGAGGACCTTACTCTGAAAAAGTGGGCAGAGAGCAAGGGGTGGGGGGTGGCGGGAGGAGCTGGAATTCCCAGGTACCTCTCTCTAACTTACTGCCTTCTCTTCCCCAGTTGCCCAATCCAAAATAATAAGGCAGCCCCTTGGAAGAAAGGGCAAGGCAGGAGGCCCATGGGTCAGGTGAGGGCTTCTCTTCAGAAGTGAAAACCTCGGGGGCACCTGGGTGTCTCAGTCGGTTAAGCGTCCAACTTTGGCTCAGGTCATGATCTCACATTTCGTGGGTTCGAGCCCCGCGTCTGGCTCTGTGCTGACAGCTCGGAGCCTGGAGCCTTTTTCGGATTCTGTGTCTCCCTCTCTCTCCACCCCTCCCCTGCTCATTCTCTCTCTTTCTCTCTCTCTCTCTCAGAAATAAATTTTTAAAAATTTTTAAAAAAGAAGTGAAAACCTCAGACCCAGCCGTGATGCAAGGTGAGGGATACAGTTAGAAAGCTTCTACTTTCATTTTGCTAAGGGTCCCAGATTTTAACAGGAATAGAAAGAGAGCACTGTTTGCTTCCATAATTATTTTAAATAAAAAAGGCTATGTTTAGAAGCAGCATAATATGAGACACCCGTGTGGCTCAGTTGGTTAAGCATCCAACTCTTCATTTCGGCTCAGGTCATGAACTCACAGTTTGTGATTTCAAGCCCTGCATAGGGCTTCGTGCTGACAGTGCAGAGCCTGCTTGGGATTCCCTCTCTCTCCACACCTCCCTGAAGCACTCGCTCACTTGCACTCCCTCTCTCTCTCTCTCAAAATAAATACATAAACTTTACTTAAAAATTAAATTTTAAAAAAGAAACAGTATAATATACAACTCAGTAAGCCAATCCTATTTGTTCTCATTTCTAGAGCCAAGACTTCTACATGTGTTAACTGGTTCAGCAGTGGACCAAGCAGCTAGTTTAGATTGCAGAAATCAAGGGCAGAAAGAGCGAGCCTCTGTAGGATCAGACTTGCATTTTGCTTTCTTCTTTTTTTTAATTTTATCTTATTATTATTTTTTGTTTATTTATTTTTTAAGAGAGACTGAGCAAGCAGGGGAAGGGCAGAGAGAGAGAGGGAGAGAGAGAATACCAAGCAGGCCCCACACTGTCAGCGTAGAGCCTGATGCAGGGCTTGAACTGACGAATGGTGAGATCATGACCAGAGCCAAAACCAAGAGTCAGATGCTTAACCAACTGAGCCACCCAGGTGCCCCTCTTCTTTTATTTTCTAAAGATAACTTTGTGAGCCTAGAGCCTGCTTTGAGTTCTGTGTTTCCCTCTCTCTCTGCCCCCTGCCCCCCCCGCTCACATTCTCTCTCTCTCAAAATTAAACATTAAAAAAAAATTAAAGAAATAAAATAAAAATAACTTTGCAAGTAAAAAAACATAATAACTTGGTAAGTGATTGTTGTAGACACTGCTAGTATCTCACCTAGATACCCCTTACCCACCAAGATGGTAGATAAGGCTTCTCTTCCAGATCTACCTTCTCTGGAGAATAACCCCTGGCTGACAGGGACCAGCTCACCTGGAAACTGATATGGGAAACAAAGGCAGAAGGAAATGAAAGATAAACTTAAATTTCCTTATAACCTGCAGCCCATTGACAAATAACCTGAGGCTGGCAAACCTGGTGTAACCAGGTGTGAATCTGGCAGTTTATACCTCCACCAACCAGGGCAGCCAGTTACTATCTGATCTAGGCATCCAAAAGGCCAGGCCTCTTGTCTTGGGGTATCTCCTGGCTCAAGTTGCTCTCTACAGCCTACCTCCAAATCAGGCCATTGCTGGACTTGACCTGGGACCACATCCTTCCCCAGCCCTTTCCCCATCACAATTCCACTCCCTCCTATAGTGCGCTCCTTCTGCCTCAGATCCCTTTCTCAGATAGTGCTTCTAGGGAAACTGCCTTGTGACACATGATTATGAAAATTATCCCTATTATGCTAGAAAACCTTAAAACTTCAAAAAGCTATAATGAAGAGCACGGATTTCCTAATGGTCAATTTACAACCGCTTTTAACATTTTGGTGCACCCCCGTCTGGTTTCTTTTCTATGGTGTTTATGTTTTAAGGTAATTGATATCAAAATTTACATGTAATTTGCGTGAATCCCCAGTTCACATTTCTGTTGTGAGAATTTTAACATGTGTGCCAATCAGAACGGTTTATGTTGCAAGTAATTTAAGAAAAAAAAAAACAAAAACACCCAACCCAAATGAGCTTGAGCAGAGAGATCGTTTATTGGCTCCATAACTGAGCAGCCCAGCATGCATCCGACTTCAGTGGCTGTTCAGTCCTGAGTGTCACCGTGCCCTCAGGGCTCCGGCTTCATTCTCTGTGAGTTCCTTGGCTCTGCTCTTCTGGATGCATCTTCAGCTTTGTTCTCCTGCTGACTCTGGGTGTGGGAGCCAAAGCGAAGGTAGGACAAGTCCAGAATTGATGAGGGAGCATAAGGCAAGCTGAGGGCAAAGCACGAGCTGGGACACCCCCCTCTCCCCAGGTGGGATATATGTGATATTCCTCAGGCACTCCTGGCTGCCTAAGAAAAGAAAAAGACAATCTTACCAATAGCCTAATCTCCAGAAACCTATAGACTCTGTTTCCTGGAGCCCTAATATCACCTAAATCAAGGTGTGAGGGGGTGTAAGTACTTGCCATGGTGATGTGGGAAAGGAAGGCAAATGAACAATTAAATTCCCTGACTGCCTACAGCACATTGACAAGCCCTTGAAACAGGCAGTGTGATCTTCCCTAGGAGCTTAGCCGCTCCTTTGCTGGGGGCAAAAGGGAATCTTGGCTTAACATTATCCTGACCGCCCTAATCCCCTGCCCATGATCCTGTGAGTCTCCTTAAACACATAAAAATTCTTTTGCAAACCTCCTTTGTCTTAAAACCCCAAGTATATGTTGGCAATTACACTCCAAGCATACGTCCTCTGATATATATCTGAAGGGTCTCCGGACTGAGGGTTTTCTATGCAATAATACATGACATTTTCCTAACAATAGTTAGCCCTTCAAGGTCCTGGAAACCTAGCTTCCAAAATTCCCAAGACTTATGCTTTCCCTAACCCCCTCCCAACCTGAAGGTATATCACTCTTAACAATCCCAGGGCAGCTCTTTCTGCCCACGGGTCCTGACCCCGTACTTTAATAAAATCATCTCCTTTTTTTTTGCACCAAAGACGTCTTCAAGAATTCTTTCTTAGCTGTCAGCTCTAACCCCCCACCATCACCCCCAAACCCCATCAGAATGATATATGCATTTGAGAGAAATGTATGTCACAGCTCCATTTGCAAATAAACAAAATGCCAATTGCTGAAGGGATGTTTAAATGAATAATGGGATATCCATAGAATATGATGAGGGACCATAAGGCAAGCTGAGGGCAAAGCACAAGCTAGCATTACCCACTCCCTCCCCAGGTGGGATGTGTGTGACATTCCTCAGGCACTCCTGGCTGCCCAAGGACAAAGGAAAGGACAGAAAACAAATGGTTAAAGTGATAGTCTCTTTCAGTTTACAAATATCTTAGCAAATTACAAGAAAAGGGCAATCTTATCAACAGCCTAATTTCCAGAAACCTATAGATTCAGTTTATTGGAGGAGCCTCGACATCACCGTCTCCTTCATAGCGTTGTGGGGAACAAAGGCAGAAGGAAATGGCAGATACAATTAAATTTCTTTATAACTGGCAGCCCATTGGCAAATATTTGAGGCAGGCAAAATAAAAGATTTCTCTATGAACTCCTTACTGTCTTAATGTTAATGCTTTGCTACAAGGAAAAATAATCTTAGTTTGACAGTAGGTAGGCCTCCAGTATCCTGTGAGTCTTCTTTAGCATATGAAAATCCCTTTGGAAACTTCCCCTTGACTTTACTTCCCCCAACTCTAGAATACAATGGAGAAATGGGGAGAAAGCCAGCCTCTCTTCTACAGGAGCCCTTCATGGCCAGTCGGTGATCATGGTGATTTTGTTCCCAGGAACCTCTGACATATCCTGCGCATAGGACATCACCCGGGAGTTGGGGAGAATTTTTCTGGTAATGGACCTTCTCTCTCTAGGAGGAGCATGGGAGCTTCTCTTTGGTCCCCAGGGGCTCTCCCTTGGGATGCCTCTTCAGCCCATTGGGAAGCATCAGGATTGCAAAATTTGGAAAAGTGCTGATCTTCTTTAACACTCCATGGTCTTCATAGGATCCCACAGTCAGAACTCTTCTGCAGGAGACACGACAAAACAGAGGTACCCTACCTGGATCCAACCCTTCATGGCTTTAAAGCAGGACCTGGACTTAAGGGCCTCTTACAGAATGTGTTTATCTGAAAATGTTTAACTAGTAAACTCCCTCCTAACATTGGATGTCTAAACAGGCTTCCTCCTGATAGAACTCAGTCGCTGGAGGAAGCATAGGCCATCCCTGATGAATGCCCCAGGGCATTAAGGAATATTCCCTAGGAGAGCAGCTGCCAAAACTCCCATTGTTTCAGGGAAATTCCCTGTCTTCTCTGGCCTGACATGGACTACATGTTTCCACTTTGGAGGAAAACAAACATGGCACCTGCCCCTCTGTCTGAGCTGACCAGATGTAGAACCAGGAAACCTTTCTCTACCTGCTGGTGGCATCTTGCCTCTTCTGCCTCCTCTTGTTTTTGCATCACCTAGTGTGTGGCCTGCATAACTGATTCTATCCCATCCTTGGTGCCTGCGGCACAGTTGGCTCCTCCTCCCACCCTCGGTGTCAAGGAACAAAGAGCACCAACTTGGAGCGCCCACTTCAGATTTCCCCACTAGTGTTCCAGGTAAAAATTGACAGTGGGGAACAAATTGTCTTAAGTGGACACAGGTGGAATGTACTCGATGTTTAAACTAATTTAAGTTTGTTGGTTTGAGATATACCTGTGTATCAGCATTAAACATGAAACTTTTATTCTACCAAGGTTTATTAAAAGTCAAATATGCTCATGTTATCTCTATTGCAATTTGTTAGCAAAAACATGACTTAAAACTTCTGTTTCAAAGTTTTCATGGGTAATTGTTAAGATAGCTTTCAAAATCTTTGTTAACTTGGAACTTTACAGTTTTGCTTCAGGTGAGCACACACCCTACGTTGGGTAAAACACCAGTGCCAGTGAGCCCCGCTTCTCTCTCTCTCTCTCTCTCTTTCTCTCCATCTCTCTGCTCCTCAGGCAATTCTCTCTCTGTTTCAAAAAAAAAAAAAAAGATATATACATAGAAAGAAAGGAAGGAAGGAAGGAAGGGAGGGAGGAAGGAAGGTTAAAAAAAAAACAGTTCCTGGGGCACCTGAGTGGCTCAGTTGGTTGAATGTCCAACTTTCACTCAGGTCATGATCTTGCAATTCATGAATTCAAGCCCCATGTTGGGCTCTGTGCTGACAGCTCAGAGTCTGGAGCCTGCTTCAGATTCTGTATCTCCCTCTCTCTCTCCTTCTCCCCTGCTCACACTTTCTCTCAAAAATAAATAAAGATTTTTAAAAATTTTAAAAAATAAAAAAACAATTCCTAAAGGTAGGTTGGGAGAGCAGGGCACCTTATTAGCTGACCCAAAGAGCTAGTTCCATTGCTAGAAATGTGGATCAAAAAAATTTTTGCACCTAATGTCTGTGTCCACATAAATATGGTATATACTCTGGACCAGTGATCACTGTGTGTTTGTCTCCTTCCCCACTTTCTAGATGGCTTTTATAGCAATTTCCCACCCAGTATTGAACATTGGATGCACTGGGGAATGGTTAAATTCATTTTTAGTCCATAAGCTGCAGTATTATGGATAGCCACTTTCAGATGAAGAAAATACACCTCACCCAGAGATCCTAACTCTGAGCTGGATGTTGCATGTGGGTTCAGGTTGTTCTCTTTGGGGAGGAGAGAGTGAGTTCTTACTTAAATGCAGAAAAATTCATTGTTAGTTTTGACCATTATTAAAATTACATGTTTGGGGGAAACAAATATGGGCTGAGGAGCTTCCAAAAGGTGGAAGGTGGTGATTTTTTGCTGAATCCTCCCAGAAACCTTTTTCCTGCTCTTTCTGGTAGCAGGTCCCACCCCACTCCCCAGCTTTGGTTCCTGAATCCTGAGTCACAGTGCTGGCTCAGACAAGGGGCATGTGGCTCAAGCCTGGCCTTTTGGAGTCTTGTCAGAGCTGGAAGAGAAGAGCCTTTCATTACTCTCTAGTCATAAAGCTATAAGGAAATAATCCTAAAGCTTTCAGAAGCTACTGGCCCTGTCATACAGGAAACCCCCCAAAGTGACGTCAACTGCTTGTGAAGAGAAGTTGGAAGAAAGAACATTTTTTAGATGGCTCAAGCCTCTGATTCCTGTCAGTATCAGTTTAGATTTGTGGTTGCAAGCAACAGAAATGGACTCTAGCTGATTTAAGTCTCAGAGGGATTTACTGGAAAGATAGGGCAGCTGACAGAATTGCTAAGGGAGGCTGGAGATTCGGGAGCAGGAGCATGGCCACCATCAGACCACAAAAGGAAGCAGGTGGGGCTTCTACTGCTGAACAGCAGATGATGCTATGATTGGCCCACCTTCCCAATCCTCTGCTTGGCCTCGGGAAGGCCGGCTGCCACTGCAGGGCCCAGGAAAGGGTCTTTGCTGCCACAGCTTCTCCGGTGGGTCAGGAGCCTCCTGGAGGCTCGGAACCCCCACAGACCAGGAAGTCTGTGCCTGATTGGCTGACCCCACTCACGTGATCCTCTGCCCCCACCCCTCAGTGCTCTAGCTAAGGGGGTGGAGCAGTTAGTCTGGTCGTTATGGCTTCGAATGTGGAAGGTCAGCTCCGCCTTCCTGGGAGACTTAGAACATGGAGAATCTGCGAAACTTCAGAAAGGGGTACCCAGGTTGGGCAGCAAAAAATACGGGCGAAAAAAATTGTTGTGAAAAAATTGTTCACAATTATATCACCCCTTTCGTTCTCAACTCCAGCACCCCACACTTCCAGTAGTCTCAGCTACTGACGGTACTTATTTCAGAGACAGGAAAAGCTCTGGAAGGAGTTCCACATGCTCCCATTGCAGCTGCCAGTCTATTTGCCCAAGTGCCCACCTACTCCGTCTTTTGGTGCAGCGCTTGAGCCCACCTCTTCGGTGCCCCATCTCGGTCCACCCTTTGCCTTTGTGCCCCAGGTCCTGGCTACACTGTCCTGCCGCTGTCCTTCCTCTCCTCTATTGCCACCCGCCTCCACTAGAACATTCTCTTGAGCATGCAAACAGGCATCAAAACTCCCACCTTAAAAATCAAACAGCACTCCTGGGGCGCCTGGGTGGCTTAGTCGGTTTTGTTTCCGACTTTCTCTTTGGTCTTGATCTCGCGGTTCATGGGTTCGAGCCCCGCGTCGGGCTCTGTGCTGACTGCCAGCTCGGAGCCTGGAGCCTGTTTCAGAGTCTGTGTCTCCCTCTCTCTCTGACTCTCCCCTGCTCACGCTGTCTCTCTCTGTCTCCTAGAAATAAATAAAATTTAAAAAAAATCAAACAGCACTCCCTTGACCTCCCCTCCCCTCTCCGGCGGTTACTCCACGTGTCAGAGTTCATCCAAAGCAGACCTGCAGTGAGTGGTGTGGGTATTGCAGGAACTAGAGCTCGCACAATTGCAAGAGGACCCGGGGAAAGGAAGGTCCCTGGAAGGGAGTGGAAGAATTAAAGAAAACTCAGTAATCAGGCTGCCTGAAGCACCCTCAGGTGGACAAATCAGAGCACCCAGGGAAATCCAGAAGCCAGACACATCCAGTTGCAGAATTGGGACTAAGAAGGGGAAATGCGGGGAGAGGTCTCAGGGAAGATATGGCTTCGGTGCAGCTCCTACATCTGTGAGCCTGCAGCCAAGTGTGTCATCCAACAGTTGTCAGAGTCAACAGTCTGGAAGCAGAGCTCGACATGGCACGGAGGAGGAGGGTCTGAAGACATCCAGGACCCACCCAGGACCTCTGCTTTCTGTAGCTCACTCTGAAGTCCTTCAGGTATTCATGGGTACCACTTCACTTCCACCTCTCATATCTTGGCAAATTTTCCTTCTTTGGTTAACTCTCACCCAGAATCTAACACGAATTCTGGGAAACGGGATGCTATTTGCTTTTGCTTCTCCTTTCACCCTCCTGCTCAGCTTCTCAGTTGGCTTTGCTGGTTCCTTCTATTTTTGACCTCTGATGTTAGAATGCTCCAGGGCTCGGTCCTCTGAGTTCTTTTTTTTTCTGCCCCCCCCTCCCCCGCCCCCGACCCCATGCCTGGAGTTGTTTTTGTTTTTGTTTTCCAGCATCACTGAGATACAACTGACATAACACATTGTGTAAGTTTAAGGTGTATCATGTGTTGATCTGATGCACTCTGAATTCTTCTCTTCTCTATCTATGGTCACCATGCAGGTGAGCTTAAATACCCATCTGTCAAATGGATATATCCAGTTCCAACTTTTCTCCTAATCTACAGACCTGGAAATCCAAATGTCTCTTGATATTCCAATAATTGATAGACTTTTCAAATTTCTTGTGTTCAAAAAGTAACTCATAGTTTCATATCTCACCTCCCTCGCCCCCCATTTTGGTAAGTGGCAAGTCCACTGTACCAGTGGTCAAGTCAAAGATCTTGATCTCATCCCTGATTTCTCTTTTTCTCTTATACCCTACATTCAAGCCCTTGGCAAGCTGTGTGAGTTTTACTTTGTAACATATCTAAAGTCTGTTCACTCCATAAAAACTTCCTGCTGAGATGCATGGGTTGATGAACTCAGTGAACAATCTATGTTTAAATGGATGTCAGAGTGTACAGTCTGTGTGAAGATACAAAGACAAAGAAGAACATGAGTTCTTTAGTAAATGTAAGTGTGGTTGGAATAAAAGTGTATGGGGGAGAAGAGTGGTCTGTTGAGGGGTCTGAAACTTACCCCCAAATGCTTTACAAAACCATTGAATGGGGGCACACGGGTGGTTCAGTCAGTTGAGCGTCCAACTCTTGATTTTGGCTCAGGTCATGATCTCACAGTTCAGGATAGAGCCCTGTGTCAGGCTCTGCACTGACAATGTGGAGCCTGCCTGGGACTCTCTCTTTCTCCCTATCTCCCTATCCCTTTCCCACTTGCATGTGTGGGCTCTCTCTCTCTCAAAATAAATAAATAAACATTTTTTTAAAAAACCATTGAATGATTTTAAGAAAGGGAATGACATTGTCAGATTTATAGTGTAGAAAAATCTCTCTGGGGGCTTGTAGAGGATGAATTGGAGGGTATCCAGAACTCAGCAGGCCAAGTAGAGACTATTTTAGTTACTTTGGTTAAGAAGTGATGAGGGCCTGAGCTACGGCATTGGCTAATGGGTAGACTTGTCAGATGTCCTACATAAAAATACCAGGCACCAAACCAAGCAGGAGGGAGATGTTGGTGAGCAGGGACAGTTCTGAAAAATACTTGCTTAACTTAAACAAGATCTTATGTGTCAATAATAATTTCCACTTATTTTTGTACAACTTCTCTACCTCACTGTTTTTTTAAAAAATATTTTTAACATTTATGTTTGAAAGAGAGAGAGAGAGAAAGACAGAGTGTGAGCAGGGGAGAGGCAGAGAGAAAAGGAGATGCAGAATTAGAAGCAGGCTCCAGGCTCTGAGCTGTCAGCACAGAGCCCTGTGTGGGGCTTGAACTCACAAATAGTGAGATCATGACCTGAGCCAAAGTCGGACACTTACCCGACTAAGCCACCCAGGCGCCCCTCTACCTCCTTACTGTTTTTTAAAGAAATGTATTTTTCATTACAGCTTGCAAGAAATGTTAAAGGACAGCAAAGGCAAAGCTTAATTTTTTTTCATTCCGTGATGTCAGCAGTCCAATACCAGACCACCCAGATCAATCACAGGTAGCCAGCAACCCTACCAAGGTACCTACCAACCAGACCAAGGGCATGTAGCTAGGGGTAAGAACAGTTTGCTTTTAAGACTAGTTCTTCCCTCAGAAAATGGGAGGAAGCCATCACTCAGCTAGCCTCTGGAACTTGAGGTTGCTGGAGCAGTAAAGTTCGCCATTAGCCCTGAATGTTCCTCCTTCCCCCAGAATGGTAGGAATTTCTCCATTGGAAAAGCAGCTGCCTATGCTTCCCTTAGTTTCCCAGTCTCTCTCCTTGTGGTTCTGGGAGAATGTTCCAACATCAATTAGACTTAGACGTGGGTCCAGGGGGAAGCCAGGGAGGAAGGGTTCACTCACATGATTCAACAACTAGAGAGAAACCAGAGACACCGTGGGTGGCACTGAGCTGATGCAAAGCTCCCGTTTCCATTTCTCTCTTCCCTGGGAAGGGGTGACCCATCCCTTCTCCCTTCTGGGAATACTAACAGCGGAAGCAACAATATTTCATCTTGTTTTTTGTTAAAGAGAATTTGGGAACTGTGTTTGCTGTGTCTTTGTGGTATAAAGGGGGGGGGGGGCTCCTGACTAGCAACTCAGAAATAAAAACTGTACTTAAATGGCTTTTGGACCTTTAACTCCTAATTTTCTTACAAAGGTTGGGGGCGGGGCGGGGCAAGCAATCAGAGAATGATTGGTCATCCTCTCAGGTCTTCATGAAAGACAAAGACTGAAAGACCCCATTCCTCAGATACCCAAGCAAGAGTCTCTAACAGTCCTTCGGAAGAATAGTAAGCCATGGCAGGTCCTGGGGTCTTCCTGAGCTCCTGGTCCCAGGTTTCTGATGGAAAACCTTTAAAAACACTACCAGAGGGGCACCTGGGTGGCTCAGTCAGTTAAGCATCCGACTTCGGCTCAGGTCATGATCTCACGGTCCGTGGGTTCGAGCCCCGGGTCAGGCCCTGTGCTGACAGCTCAGAGCCTGGAACCTGTTTTGGATTCTGTGTCTCCCTCTCTCTCTGACCCTCCCCTGCTCACGCCGTGTCTCTCTCTCAAAGAAATAAAACATTAAAAAAAATTATTATTTTTTTTTTTTTAAATTTTTTTTTTAATGTTTTTATTTATTTCTAGGAGAGAGAGAGACAGTGTGAGCAGGGGAGGGTCAGAGAGAGAGGGAGTCACAGACTGAAACAGGCTCCAGGCTCTGAGCTGGCAGTCAGCACAGAGCCTGACGCGGGGCCCGAACCCACGAACCGCGAGATCATGACCTAAGCGAAAGTCGGACGCTTAACCGACTAAGCCACCCAGGCGCCCCAAAAAAAATTATTTTTTAAACACCACCAGAGAGGGGCACCTGGCTGACTCAGTCAGTGGAACATGTGGCTCTTGATCTCAGGGTTGTGAGTTTGATCCCCATGTTGGGTGTAGAGACTGTGTAAGTAACAAAAAAAAAACAAAAACAAAACAAACAAAAAAACACCATCAAAGAAGAACAGTTAGAAAAAGCAGCCTTGGGCAGAATTGTGCAGTGAATCTACATTTGTTTTCTATTGTGTAGCAAATGACTACAAACATAACAGCTTAGAACAACACATGTTTATTAACTCACAATTTCTATATGTCAGGAGTCTGGGTATAGGGGCGCTGGGTCTTCTGCTCAGAGTCTCACCAGGCTGCAAGGAAGATGTCAGCCAGGGCCACAGGCTCATCCGGGGCCCAGGGTCCTCTTCCAACCCACATGGTTGTTGGCAGGATCCACTTCCTCACAGTTGTGGAACTCATAGTGACTAGCTTTGAAGCCAGCAAGAGTATCTTTTTGACTTCTTCCATCTCTGACCCCTGACTCTCTTAAAGGGCTCTCACCTGGTTAGGTCAGGCCCACCCAAGACAATGTACCTTTTTATTAACTTAAGTCAATTGATTAGAGGGGTGCCTGGGTGGCTCAGTTAGTTAAGCATCCAACTTTGGCTCAGGTCACGATCTCATGGTTTATGAGTTCGAGCCCTGCATCAGGCTCTGTGCTGACAGCTCAGAGCCTGAAGCCTGATTCTGATTCTGTGTCTCCTTCTGGCTCTGCCCCTCCCCCTCTCACACTCTCTCTCTTTCTCTCTCAAAAATAAACATTAAAAAATGTTTTTAATTGATTAAAGACCTTAATTCCATCTTTGAAATCCTTTCACCTCTGTTACATAATATAACATAATCATTAGAAGCAAGTTACAGATCCTGCCCACATTCAACGGAAGGAAATTATACAAGGACATGGGTCCTTGGGGGTTCTCGGAATTCTGCCTACCACAGATTCCAAGAGCTTCTGGAGAGAACAGCCCTTTCTTGAGGGATGAATGGAGTGGATGATAATCTTTGAGACTGGAACTCTGAGTTAAAGGATTTATAAGTGTCTTTTGCTGTAGTGGGCTGAATAGTGGTCCCCAATTATAGGTCAACTTAGACTCTCAGAATATGACCTTATTTGGATTGAGCATTTTTGCAGATACAATTAAGATAAGGATTTTGACACGAGATTATCCTGGATTAGGATAGGCTCCAAATCCAATGGCATGTGTTCCTATAAGAGACAGAAAAGAGATACATATGGACACAGGAAGAAAGTGAGGACAGAGGCAGAGATTGGAGTGATATATGTCTACAAGCCAAGGAATGCTAAAAATTGCCAGAGCCACCAGAATCTAGTAAAGAGGCATGGGATGGATTCCTCCTCAGAGCCGCCAGGAGCCAGTCCTATTGACACCATACTTTCAGACTTCCAGCCTCCAGGATGATGAGAGAATAAATTCTGTTGTTTTAAGCCACCAAGGTCAAGGCAACTTGTTGCAGCAGCCTTGGAAAACTAATACATTCACTGATCATTGTCCGCATGCAAATCAATGTCAAAGAGACGGACTTGATGGTGTCAGGTGCAACACAAACTCAGACTCGGTAGAGATGCCAGTTCCCAGAGGTCAGAGGTGCCCGAAGAGATAGCAAAGCAGGGCACCTTGGCAACTCAAGCTACATTCGGCACAGAATGTCAGCAGATGCCCATTCATTTATACCTTCTTTTGTTATCCCTTCATTGATGAATTTGTTTATTTCAGCTACTGTCTAAAAAGGAGAGGAGGGCTAAAATGACTGTGGATTAAACAAGATTGGAGTTTATTTTCCTCTCACGTAAGAGTCTTAAACATAAGCAGTCTGTGGTGGAAGTGGTGACTCCACATTATTGAACACCCACGTTCTTCCTTATAAGAAGAGAGAAATGTGTCCTTATGAGAAGAGAGAAATGTGGACACAGACACACGGGGGAGGCCATGTGAAGACAGAGGCAGAGTTGTTTCTTTTTTTTTTTTTTTTTAATTTTTAATGTTTATTTTTGAGAGGGAGAGAGAGAGACAGAGTGCGAGCGGGAGAGGGGCAGAGAGAGGGAGACATAGAATCCAAAGTAGGCTCCAGGCTCTGAGCTGTCAGCACAGAGCCCGAAACAGGGCTCAAATTCATGAACTGAGAGATCATGACCTGAGCTGGAGTCTGTTAACCAACTGAGCCACGATGTGCCAAAGATTGCCTGCAACCAGGAGAACATGTAAGAGGCAATCAAGGATTCCTCTCCTAGAGCTTTCAGGGAGAGCATAACCCTGCCAATACCTTGATTGCTTACTTCTGGACTCTAGAACTATGAGGAAAGTAATTTGTTATGCTAGCCCTAGAAAACAAATTGACCGCCTCTCTTTCTGGTTCCTCACAGCCTCGTTCTAATGAATCTTTAATGTACCATAAAGCCCTGACATCCAGCAGTGCTCGTGTCCTAAACTTCCGTCCCTCAAAATTTAGCTCATCACTGGGGCGCCTGGCTGATTCAGTCAGTTGAGCATCCAGCCCTTGATTTCGACTTAGGTCATGATCTCAGGGTCATGGGATCAAGCCCCTCATGGGGTTCCGTGCTGAGTATGAACCTGATCAAGATCCTCTCTCTCTCTCTCTCCCTCTGCCCCTCTCCCTCGTCCTCGCTCTCTAAAATTTTTTTTTTTTTTTAAATAGTTCACTATAAATGCTGTGTTGGAAATGGAAGGGTGAGCCAAACCGGGACCAAAATGTCAGACACAGGCCAGACCAGAGTCTAAATGTAAAAAAGGGGCCAGAGGGGGAGATGTGAAGTGACGTGGACATGAAACCAGGGGCATCAATCTGAGGCAGGGATGAACCTACAGAAGAAAGACCAGGCCCACTCTGGCCAAAGACAAGTCCAAGACATAGTCTGTCTGCAGAAGCAGGACCATCCACAGGTCAAAACCAGAAGGCCTAGGACTAGTCCTGGCTCCCTACTCCAATGACTTCACTTACACTGGAGGAGCCCTTTGGTTTCCGAACTATTTTATATGTTGCCTCTTGTATGGTCTTCAAAACCAGTCTGCATGAGCAGAGTGGAACAGCAATAGAATGTCCATTTGATTCACAGGCAAACAAAATATCAGAGATGCCAGGTAACCTGCTCAGTGTCACATAACTGATTAACAGTGTGTATGAAGGGGAGAAAAAAATGAAATTTGGAATCTGGTAGATCGGGTTAGAAGCTATCTGATTTTGGGGCGCCTGGGTGACTCGTTCGGTTAAGTATCCAACTCTTGATTTCAATTCAAGTCATGCTTTCATGGTTTGTGAGTTCGAGCCCCGTGCTGGGCTCTGTGCTGACAGTGCAAAGCCTGCTTTGGATTCTCTCCCTCTCTCTCTGTCCACCCCCCCCCCCCCACGCACACACTCAAAATAAATAACTTTTTTTTAAAAGAAGCTATTTGGTTTCTATGAGGCTCTACTCTTTGTTATCACTTCACCTAACATTTGTAGATCGCCTCTTACAGTGTTGGCGTATTGACTGATGCTCAATAAATGACATTTCCTTCCTCCTCTGTTTTTTGCTTCTCCAGCTCCAAGTTTGGTGCTCTTTACCAGTGTTGCTTTTCTCTGACTAAAGTAATCTTCGCTAATCACAGCTCACCTCTCTAGAAGTCAGTTTCTTCATCCACTTTACCAAAGGATTGGACTAAATCATTTGCAAGGTCTCTTCCAGCCCTGATCCTCCGTGCCCTTCTGAAAGCTGCATTCCTGCGGCAGGGCTCAGCCAACCAACAGAGCAAAGCCCACACCTGTTGTACCTGCCATCGCCATCAGGGGGCGCGCCACACCATTTATGCCTTGGGTGGAGAAAAGTCTGAAGCTGGCAATGCTCCACATCGGACAGCACAGCGCTTTAGGAGAGCTAGCCACCCCAGGCACCCTCATTCCCCTTCTAAAGGCAAGAGAGAAGAGAAAGTAAACCTTTTTCCATTTACTTTATAGATGAAGAAACCGAGGAAAGCGTTTTTGCTTTCCCTTGATATCATAATAGGATGAGTTATGAAGGATTAGAATGGCCTCCTGGAGTTTCTGCTAATTGAGTTGCACACTATACCTCAACTAATTGTCCTGTAGTGGCCACATCCAGGGCTTTCTTTGTATAAGGTCGGGGAGAGCATTAGCTGTGCTCCCCATTGCAGGTTCCCGCTTCTCTGGATAGACATGCAAACATAGATGCATGCAGCCAGCAAGCCCAGATGATTGGCTTTGAGGATCAAAATATACAGGATTCCATGGCCTTCACCTCTGCCCCAGAATGAAAGGATAGAGGCCGCTCCTGCTCTGTAAGAGTTGAGGAATGGAGCTGGTGGGGAATTATAGCCTCTTGACTGCCCATGACAAGGACAGCCTGAACTGACCACCGCTCCCCAGAAGAATCTACCACAGGGAGATTCCTGGGAGAGCCTGTTGCCACCTCCTCCTTGCCCTGATTCTGCCTGCTCCTTAGCGCTTCCACCTGAAACAGAAGGTAGGTCACCTCTGGAAAAGCCAGTCACCCCCCAGCCCCTCTCTGCCAAGCTCCGCCCCCTTTTCATTCTCCTCGGTCTGTAAGTCTTCACCTCCCTAGCTTCAGAAAGTGACGATCTGTGTTCCACAGTTCGAGTGCTCGGGCCCCGCTGGCAGAAGCAGCCTGCTCAGCCTCCAAGATGTAAATCTTGCCCAGCCTGACACCTGGCCACAAGTTGCTGGATAGATGACCAGAATGGCTGACTCTCTGTCTGTCAAATGCACTGGTGACAATTTGCAGATGGAGTCCACAGCCCAGTGCAAGTCTAAACACTCTAAAAGAGCCTGACAGCTGGCACATGGGTGCGTGTCGAGCAAGACTCACGCAGTATGAGCTCTTGGATAATGTTCAAGGACATTTCTACAAACCAGAGCCCCACACTCTGTCCCCGCCCCCCCCCCCCCCCCCCCCCCCCCCCCCCCCCCCCCCCCCCCCCCCCCCCCCCCCCCCCCCCCCCCGCCCCAATCATCCTTCTTCCCTGCCCAGGAATGACTGGACAACCTTGCTCAGTGATGTTGGAAAAATATCCAGAGATGGAGAGAGGAGGCCCTCTGACTTATCCCCAGGCCGAAGCAAGACTTCCTTCTCCACAAAGCGTTCAAAGGTTGAGTTCTTGCCAAGAAACCTCCCACACCTCAGACCTCCGCGATCTCACGCTGCTCTGGATTAAAAAGGAGAAAGTCATCTTTGGTATGCAAACATCCTAAGAAATAAAACCTGGGCTCTTGGAGAAAAGGGGGCAGCAAGGACCAGGTCAAATTCACAGGGAACACCCATATGTGGAAATCTACTGGGCTTATCCTGAGGGCTGATCAAAATTGTATAACTCCGGAGCCCCCGAACCTAGCTTGTGCATTGTACGCCGCTGCCGCACAGCACGTGAAACATTTGCTGATTTCCTGGCCCTCCTGTAAATCAGCTTGGGCAATGGTCTCTGCTTACGGAGTTTAAGTAAGAACTCACAAAATGATTGAGTGATCGCCCGAAGGCATTTTCTTTCCATAGGAAACTGCTGATAAGGTTCACAAGAACTGGAACAATGAAACAACCTTATCAACTGGCTCAAACTTGTGACTCCAGTTTTATTTCAAGAGGATAACGTTGATTTCTGCAGCCCAGGAAAGGTAGGGGTTATGGAAAGGAAGGGAAGCATCAGAATATATTTATAGCCAAAGACATTTGCGCAGCACAGACAATGCTCTGTGCCTCCAGACACACATACACGTACAACACTAGACAAAATTGGTTCCTGATAGCAATGGGATCTTAGGAATTCACTGCTGGCTTGTAGCGCGGAGCTGGCATACACCCATAGGCCCTGCTCCTGAGCACAGCGAACCCCATCCACCTCTGAGCACTACACTCAAGTCTTTAGGTAGCTTGGCTTTGCTACCCACTTGCAACTGGGTTCCGTGAATTTTGGAAAGGTGGAAAATTTGGAAAGGTGGAAAAAAGACAGGAGTGTCAAAGGCTTAAGCTCACTCCCTTTCACCCAATCAGACTTCATTTTTTGTTTCATGAGGATTAGGAAGAAAGGGGCAAGGACTAGTTCTAGGTTACTGCATCTGTGAAAACCCAGCTCTAAGAAAGGAATAAGTGGATTGTGGGGGTGGCAGGGGATGGAGAAAAGAAGGCAATGGATGAACTGCATTCATTCAGTAATATTTATTAATTTGATGTTAAAAGGAAAAGAAGGGATCTGTTCTAATAGCTCACCCTCCTATGAATCCCGGAGCCACCCAGCCACCCAAAATACCCCTGAAGTCCTTCTGGCACTGCTGTGAGGTAGATCAGAGCTGTCTTGTGTCTGAAGTGGGGGAGGCCGGTGCTTAGAGATCCGTGGTGATGGGGTCAGGGACAAAACCCCAAAGCTGCACCTTTGCTAGCTTCCTGCTCCCGGCCTCGGCCACGGAGCGTGGGGAGCACTGAGTGGTCCTAGGCAGCGCAAGGGCTAGAAGGAGGAGTGATGTCTCTGCCCTAAGCACACAGCACAGAAGTGAGCAAGGTGACAGGTGTCCCGTCAAGGCTAGTCCTGTGGCTCCAGGGGCCAGCTGATCACAGGCCGCTGGATACTCCAGCTGCTGAGGTAGTGGTGAAGTTCAGGGCTTAGAAAACGTCTCTCAGAAAGACAGAGGCAGGGAGGATAGTGAAAACACACTTGCTAAAGACTCTCCCTCCCCAGTGGGTCCCCCCCTCCCCACCCCAAGGCCAAGTCATCAGGTGGAGGTCAGAGATTTCCAGCTGGGAAACTCCACAGGGCTCATTCTAAACAGAGGCCACAGTTTCCAAAAGTTCTGGATCAACAGAGTTGCTTCTTGTCGTTCAGGACCTAAGGAATTCCCCAGGAAACCCTGAAAAAGGGAGATAACATATCTTGGGGTGAGGGACACAGGGTGGGAGCAGAAGCACTAGAGAGGGCAGGGGTAAAAGTCAGGGACCCTGGAAAGCATACGTATGTAATCACACGAGAAGGCATCCGGGCTCCACCCAGCCACCCACCCCCCACCTCCAGCCCCGTTCCTACCAGGGAGAAGAACTGGCGCTCACAGGTTCCCCGACTCCTGTTTACCCTTCATATCCAAAGTGGATTCTCACCTCCACAGCTGTCAACCCTTTCAAAGAAACCACAGCTGAGGCTAAGGGCTTGGGAGGGCCTCTATTCTTCCCTGCAAGTCAAAGCCAGCCCAAGGGGCCGCGAAAAGTACGGGAGGCCAAAAAACTCGCTAGAAAATCTAACCAGGCAGGCTCAGGGTGCAGCCGCACCTCCCGGCCGCACTTCCCGCACCGGGTCCTGGGGTGAAGAACAATCCTCTGCCCTTCCTTTCTTCAACCCTGGGCCAGGTGGGTGGGATGTGGGAGAAGAAAGTGTCCTGGTCTCATTTTGGTTCCCTATTCCACGTCTCCCCTTCTTTCGCTGCAGAGCCCTCCCCAATCCCAACCCCAACCTCCGAGAAATGATAAGAGACACCGAATGCTTCCGGATCCTGAGCCGCCAACCCCTTCGCCTCGGTTACCTACCCGTCGAGCGGCGGGCACGGCCTGGACTCCGCGGGCCTGGTCAGCGCCGCAGCGGCGCCCGAGGTTTCGCCAGGCCTGGAGGCTGCGGCGCGGCGCTCCTCCCGCCGGCAGCGGCACAGCAGGCGGCGGAAGGCGCTGCGAAAGTCGGGGCTGCGGCAGTAGATGAGCGGGTTAAAGGCAGAATTGGCATAGCCTAGCCAGTTAAGGGCCAGGAAAGCCGGGCTGGGAACCAGAGAGGGGCCCCCGAGGGCGCGCACCACATTGGCCACAAAGAAGGGCAACCAGCAGAGAGAGAAGGTACCCATGATGAGACCCAAGGTGCACAGGGCCCGGTGTTCCCGGAGAGGCAGAAGGCGCGCGGGCCGCCGGCCGTAGGAGGGCGCCCCTGCGGGTGAAGCGCACGGCCCCGCCGGGACCGGGGACAGGGAGCGAGACGCTGCCGGTGGAGACTCCACTGGCGGGAAGCGGCCCAGCTCTCCGCGCAGCAGGCGCAGTTGGCGCGTAGCCACGACGAAAACGCGCGCGTAGACGAAGAGCATCACAAGAAGCGGAAGGTAGAAGGAGACTGAGGAGGAGAGCAGCGCGTAGGGTATGTTGGAGGCGAAGGCGCAGCAGTGCGGGTTGGAGTGGCAGCGCTGCGCCTCGGCGTCGGCTCCCACGCGCCACCATTTGCTCATGATGGGCGCAAACGACACGGCCGCGGACACGACCCACACCAGTACCACTGCTGCCCGGGCGCGCCGTTTGGTGACCAGTGCGCCGTAGCGCAGCGGGTTCGTCACTGCCAGGTAGCGGTCCACGGCCAGGGCGCACAGGGTTTCAATGCTGGCCGTCACACACAGCACGTCCACTGAGGTCCACAGCTCGCAGCCAGTGGCGCCCAGGGGCCAGTGGCCGGCCAGCGCCAAGGTGGCCCCCGGCGGCACTACCAGGAGTCCCACCACCAGGTCCGCTGCGGCCAGCGAGGTCACGAACACGTTGGTCATGGTCTGGAGTCTCGGCGTCCGAGCGATGGCCACGATGACCAGCAGGTTGCCTCCCACGGTGGCCAGCACCGCCAGCGCCATCAGCGCCCCGGCCAATGCCACCGCCCACGGCACCCCCGGCAGCCCACTCGTGTTGGCCGTATTGGGCGTCAGGGTGGGGACATCCGGCCACAAAGCCAGAGAGCTGTTCCCGTGAGGCCACGGAGCCATTCCGCGGCGCGCGTGGGGCGGGAGGGAGAGAGAGAAGGGGTCTCCCAACTCAGCCGGCTCGGGGGCGGGGACAGCGGGGCGTGGGAGCGATTCCCCGGGCCTGGGCCATGTTCCCTAGTTGACGGGGCGAGAACGCTCATCCTCCCACCACCCCCCTGTTCCCCCCCCCCCACCCCCGCCCGGGTGCCACCGCTTGGGGTGGGGAGGAGTGGAGGCCCTTAAAGGGGCAGCGGCCAATAGTCTCTGATGCTGCGCGTCAGGAAGGCAACTGGAGGGTGGGGAGGGAAATGAGAGGGATCCCGGAGTTTTCCTTTAACCATACCTGGAGTGGCGACACCCGGACTTCTCTGCCACCATGTGCCCACTCCTGCCACGACCACTGCCCGCACTCAGTGCAACACTCCATGGGCACTGATTTCCTGGAACTCTGTACCAGTTTCCCCCTGGAGGTCTAGCAGCAACGCTTACAGAAAGGTAATGAAGATACTACCACCACCACCACCACCACCACCTTACCTTGTCAGAGGAAAAGGTAACCCTCCCAGGGCAAGCAAAATGATCCGCACTAGAACCGCATCTACTTGAGTGTCCTTCTCTAAAATATTGTTAAGTCAAAGAGGGCAGCCAGTATCTTCTCTCTTTTCCCAAGACCTCTCTCCGATGAGCTGTGGCCCCTTTCCCTTCCTCTGTTTCATTTACCTTCCCTGCCCCTCCAGTTCTCTGTTGTGTTGTCGCCGTTGCCTTCAGTTAGCGGAGAAATTTGATATGTTCCTGGAGTCTTGATCATCGCCTGCTCATTTGAATTTTGATTTGGCTTCACGTAGCCTAGGATGCTGAGAGTTTCAATTTCTCCATCTTCCGCACTGCACCATGCCCCTTCCACACACCTTTCCACCTAGAGAATTTCTAGATGGGTCCCTTCTTTTAAAATGTCTTTAAAGTTGGGGGCACCCAGGTGGCTCAGTCGACTAAGCATCGGACTTTGGCTCAGATCATGATCTCAAGGTTGGTGAGTTTGAGCCCTGCCTCGGGCTCTGTGCTGACAGCTCAGAGCTTGGAGCCTGCATCGGATTCTGTCTCCCTCTGCCCCTGCCCTGCACTCCCTCTCTCTCTCTCCAAACAAAGCAAAACAAAAATAAATAATTAATTAATTAAATTAAAAGTGTTAAAAAAATTTTAAAGACATGTTGAAAGTGAATGAATGGCTCAAGGTTAAGGCTTGTCCACCATCACTACACCTCACCCCCTACCATTCCCCAGTTATCCACAAATCTCCCATCTCCACCCTCCCAAGGGTAAAAAGTTCACTCTACTTCCTCGAAGGTTTTATTTATGAACTTTTAAAGGTTAGGAGGCATTCAGTTGAGGAAGTCACACGTTGCATCTTCTAGTGCGGGGAAGGATAGGCCTAGTTGGGTAAGGCCTCTTGAAGTTCCTCCCGCAGCCCCATTAGAGGCTCCCTGGCCTGACAAACCAAAGCGCTTTCCCAGCACCCAGACGCCAGGCTGTTTCTTCCAGCCAAGCTCTCCCAGCCTCTAAGCCGGTTCCTCTCCAGCAAGGTGTGAGGGTGAGGCTGCAAAATAAGCCCCTGAGTTCAAGTTGAGGGGCAGGAAGACATAATGCCTTTATTATTATTTTTTAAATGTTTATTTATTTATTTACTTTGGGAGAGGGAGAGAGAATCCCAAGCAGGCTCTGTGCTGCCAGGCGCCGGGACATCACACCTTTATTAAGTCCCGTCACAACCTGATCCTGGGGTTGTCTTGCTTCCACCCACGTAACAATGAGACAAAAGGGGGGAAAGTGATCATGGAAAATGCCTCCAGGGCCGTCCCCTCACGTGTCTCTTTTGAACAGCTCTATATTTCAAAAGAACGCTGTATGGTCTAAGCAATCCCTCTGGGAGGCTGAGCCAGGGGTTGGGAGTAAGAAAGACTGGAGGGGATGTGAGGACCTAAAATTATCCTTGAGGAGAAAGAACCAGTTTTGTCTCCCAGGGTCCCAGCAGCTCCCCCCACAAGTGGGATTTGTCAGTGGCCCCCGAGCAAATGCCTTCCCTGCCCATGCTGTACCCCAAGCAGACCTTTGGATCCACGGAAATGCCCAGTGGGTGGAGGTGGAAAGCCTATCCCCTGCCCTCTACCCCCAGGCCTGCCCGAGTGGGGCAGGCCCTACTTGGCCTTGAGTCTTGGCTGTGCCCTCTTGCTGATCTTCAGGGTGTTCGCTTCCAAGTTGGGTTTTGTAACCCCCCAGAGTGTTGCCAGCGATCTCAAAAGAGTGTCATAAGAATCTCAAAGAGTAATCTCTGAAACAAATCCGTGTCATTCAGCAATTTTTCCCCCCAGGCCATCAGAGTTGGGGGGCAGGGTGGGGGAAGTGGGCTCGGAAGTCAAGCAACTTCAAAGGATGTCATTGCTTCAGGGGGTGACTGCATTATTCTGACCAAGTGCGTAAAAATGTTTACGTTTTCCAAAAAGACAAGCTTTCCCAAGCCACACGGGTGTGCTTGAGTTCAGGGACTGATTAGGGCAATAACCAGAGGAGAGCGTGAGCAGAGGAATTCCAGCGCCCTGTTAGTGAAGGCTTTTATGTGCAAGCAGAGCAATGCCGAAGCACCTGGCTCGCTCTCCTGCTCCCACTCCTAGACTGGCCTCCCCCCTGCCCACGAGGCTGACAGCAAGAAGGGCTCCCTCCTTTGCCTGCCACATTATTCTCTTTTTCTTGCTTTTGTGTTTTTCAGTTTAATCTTTATTAAGTTTACTTATTTGTGAGAAGAGAGAGGGAGGGAGAGGGAGGGGCAGAGAGAGAGAGGGAGACAGTGGATCCAAAGCAGGCTCCATGATGACAGCAGAGAGCCCAACGGAGGCTCAAACTCAGGAACCGCGAGATCATGACCTGAGCCGAAGTCAGAGCTTAACTGACTGAGCCACCCAGGTGTCCCAGGTACGCATTCACATTACTCAATCATCAAAATATTCAGAATGCATGTAATAGAAAGTTCCCTTCATCCTGGTTTTCAGCTCCTTTACAAGTACCCACCATTAGCCTCTTGTTTATCCTCCCAGCGATATATGTAAATAAGCCAATACAAGTGCATGTGCTTTTGTCCTTTCTTTTCTACACAAATAGTAGTAGAATATGCCACTATTCAGCACCTTGCTTATTTTTTAACATTTTTTTAAAGTTTTATTTATCTATTTTGAGAGAGACAGAGATAGCGTGAGCAGGGGAGGGGCAGAGAGAGAGGGAGAGAGAGATATCTCAAGCAGGCTCCACACCATCAGCGCAGAGCCTGACATGGGGCTCGAACCCATGAAACCATGAGACCATGACTTGAGCTGAAACCGAGTCAGACGCTTAACTGACTGAGTCACCCAGGTGCCCTGCGCCTTGCTTATTTTAACTTAACAATATATGTCTGTAATCTTTCCATACTAATACATAATAGCTTCCCATTTTTAATATTCCATAATAAAACTATACCGTGATCTATGAAACTAATTGGCTACTAATGGACATCTAATTTACTTCCAATCTTTACTAATAGATGATAGTGCAGTGAATAACTTGAAACATGTCATTTCACATGTGTGTAAGTATATTTATAGAATAAATTCCTGCAGGGACACCTGGGTGGCTCAGTCAGTTAAGCGTCCAATTTCAGCTCAGGTCATTATCTCAAGGTTTGTGGGTTCGAACCCTGCGTTGGGCTCTGTGCTGACAGCTCAGAGCCAGGAGCCTGTTTCAGATTCTTTGTGTGTGTCTCTCTTTCTCTGCCCCTCCCCTGCTTGCAGTCTGTCTTTCTCTCTGTCTCTCAAAAATAAATAAACATTTAAAAATTTTTTTTCAAAGAATAAATTCCTGCAAATAGAATTGCTGTATCATAATTTACCAATTTACATTTGCAATTTTAAATTTACTGCCAAATTACCCTCCCCAGGCAAAGTACCCATGTATACGTTTGCCATCATTTGTTTTTCTTGCCATCATTTTTGCCGGCCAGCTGGAGGTTGGAGGCAAGTGACCTGCTGCTCCGGGAAGTCGTCCTAATGACTGGCCCCAGGAGAGCCAGTGCTGCCTGGTCTGTAAAGGTCATCCAACTCTGGGCAGGAGCATACATTGCCCGGAGAGAGCTTTACTCGGCCCTGGGCCCCCAAATGACCTTTGTTCTGTGCCCTTGGAAGCGGACAGTGAATGTGGGCCTCCTAATCTGCTGAATTCAGGCCCCTCAGGCTGCCGTTGATGTGTTGGGGACACCAAGGGTACAAACTATCCTGTTGTGTTACAGGGCAGTTGTGTGATGGTCTGTGATTTAGAATATGTGGTCAGTAGAACCGGAAGGGGCAGAGCCTGACTGGTGGGTAGAGATTCTATTAGTGGGAGGGGGAGACTGTCCCTCCCTTGCTTGAGTAGCTTGTGGTCGGTCTTATATGCATCACAACTCTGTGTGTGTGTGTGTGTGTGTGTGTGTGTGTGTGTGTGTGTGAGAGAGAGAGAGAGAGAGAGAGAGAGAGAGAGAAGCCTAGGGGAGTTTAAGCGACCGAGAGCCTTATATCTCATCCAAGACTACATGTGTTAGAGGTGGTATAAGCCATGATTTATAATCTCTCCATCTTGCTTTAAAGTTCTTGGAAGGAACCACGAACAAGGTAGAAGTTTCTCCCCTCTCTTTACCCTACGTCTCTTGTCCAATTAGTCCAGGGGGATAAGGTGGTGGTGACCTAGAATTGGAGCTAAAGGGGTCTTCAAGATCAAATCTAACAACAACATTTTACAGAACTAAAAGGCTAAGGACCAGAGGAGAAACTGAGTCTTGGCCGCGACCAAGGTTCATTCCTATCAGATAGATGCACAGGCATCCAAGGAGCTGGACCCTTTCCCAGAGCATTTCCCCTCACTCCCACCAAGGCCCCAGGATGGACCACTTGCCCTGCCTCCGGAACTGTAAAGAAGTCCCCAACCCAAGACTTCCCTTATGTCCTATAACGTGGCATGGCCAATTCTACACACATCTGACATTTACCAAGGAAAGGAGCTTGAAGGGAGGCAGAGAAGGGGCCTCCATTCTCTGGAAACAAAGGTCCTCAGGTGCCTACGCACTTGCCTGGGCCAAGGCCTTCTATAGGCAGAGAAAAAGTAGACATTTACGGTTTTCTAGCTGTGCCTTTTCTCTTTCTTCCTGGCCATCAACAGAAGAAGGGACCAGGACATATTTCTTTCACTCCTGAAGTAAAAAAAGAAATATTTGTTTTAGGGGCGCCGGGGTGGCTTAGTCGGTTAAGCGTCCGGCTTTCGCTTAGGTCATGATCTCGCGGTTCGTGGGTTCGAGCCCCGCGTCGGGCTCTGTGCTGACTGCCAGCTCAGAGCCTGGAGCCTCTTTCGGTCTGTGACTCCCTCTCTCTCTGACCCTCCCCTGCTCACGCTGTCTCTCTTTCTCCTAGAAATAAATAAAACATAAAAAAAAAAGAAAGAAATATTTGTTTTAGTCTCTTTAAGGTCCTTGGCTCTTGGTAAAGCTGTCCCCCCGGGGCTGGGAAAGGTCACACACCCAGCCTGCAGTGCCGACAAGACTTCCTTGAGGTGGGGTGAGATCAATCCATTGTGGGAAAGAGAGAGAGCAGGAGAGGGTAACCACCAGCCCACAGATACATTTCTCTCCTAGCCTTCCAAGGTACTCCTGGCTACTGCTTTGGCTCATCCTTTGCACCTCCTTTCTTTGATCAGAAAGAGGAGTCAGCTTGGAAAATGGCAGACCCTCCGTGCCTCTTGGACCTGTGGTCTCTCCCCTTACTCTTCCCTGGGAGGGAAAGCTCAAACAAGGCTAGAGCTTGTCCGGCTTAAGAGGCTGGTACTCAAGCTGAACACATTCTAGCCCCTTCTCTCACATGGACCCCCACTTTCCCCAAGGAAGCAGGTCCCGGGGAAAGGGTGGCTGGTGCTTGGAAGGAAAAGGAGCAAAACAACCAGGATGATTTCTCCTCCAACAAAGAAACTAATGCCTCACATGATTCGACCCCTCCAACCGAGTTGGGAATGAGGAGCTATCCCGGCTAGAAAGAGGAAGGGAGCTAAGTCCCACAAACACTTTTGGATTGCCTAAAGCCTATTGGGGAAGAATCAAGTCTGGGTGTAGTCAAGACCCAGATGCCAGTGGAGAGGCTGGGAAAGGGGTCAAGGAAAGTGTTTGCTGTTTTTGAAGAAGGCATGGATGGGGGAAATGGCACTTTTTTTTTTTTTTTTAATCCCAAGAGGAGGCAAGACATTTTCTTTCTAGTCAGGAAGGGACTGTCTTCCCCTCTCATGATAAATGGGCAACAGGAGGAGGAGGAGACATTCTCAGGCTCTCAGGCTCGCTGTGCAGCTCCAAGTCTTCACAGGGGGGCCTCGCTGGGGAGGGGTGGCCTCCTGTTCTTCCAGCCTCTCAGTCACAGCTCGGCACACTTTCTCTTGTGCCAGTCCCCAGTGATAGACGGGTGGCTAGGACCCATCCCCTGCCTGCAGGGTAGAGATCTCCCGGCCCCAAAGAGGGAGTTGGGTTTCACTTTGTTCCCCCAAAGCTGTTCTGCCAGTGCTGTGGGAGGCAGCTTTGGCCATAGACATTGGATAGCATGGCTCTATCCCATGACAGAGAAAAGCAAGCGAGCAAGGAGGGCATCTCTTGGGAGCATCACGGTGACATCTTAGAGGAGGGCCCGCTGTACCTTCTACCCAGCCCCCCATGAGCAGACAGGTCCTTTCCCACTGCTAGTAAGAAAGTTACACTTTAACCCTCTGCCCTCAATTCTGGGTCACGCATGCTACCCCTCATATACCTGAGTGTGACCCCAGCAGTCCTGGGCTCCTGTGAAAATGTTGCTTCATGGATGCTCCACAAGATAGTGGCAGCGGGAGGAGGCTGGGACGATCACATATCTTTTCTAAATGGTGCTATTTGGATGAAGCAAGGAGATTGTTGAGGGGCACAAAGGAAATGGCAGAAAGATGAGGCCAGGAAGAGAAACCAGGTACCCTGGACCACCAGCATCTGGCTTTGGCTGGCAGCCTGTCCTACTTTCTCTGCTGGAGAGGGCCTCAGGGTGTAGGGTAAGGGAATGGAGGCGCGGGGAGGGCTGGAGACTGGAAGCAAAGCATTAACACTGACTTCCTCTGCTTCCTGGACTTTGAATTCCACCTTGATCCCCTGAAGAAGATGAAGGGGTTAATGCAGTGGTGAAGGAGGGTGTCCAAGTAGAGTGGACCAAGGCAAGGCAGGATTCTGAGCTGTTGGCAAGTCAGGGTGGAGCCGGCCTCCTCCAGAGCAGGAAGGAGGGCTTTGTTTATAGGGGCACAGTTTATCTGTGAGCCCCAAGTGAGGAGGTCCTGAAAGGGGCGGGGAACAGAGAGGCAAGGAGGAAAAGAATGTAAACAGTGCTAAGAATGTCAGCTCTCTCCTGGGAGGTGGGGGCAGTGGAAGACAGCCCTGAATTTCTAAAAAGGGTCTTCCCTTTTAGGCATCTGGACCCCATTAAAATATTCCGAATGATGTCAAATGATTCCAAATAATGCTGCTGTGGATCCCGGGGCCCTATCAGAACCACAAAGTACCCAAAAGAAATGGCATTATGAAGGAAAAGAGTCTTTGCCAGGGACATAGGGAGCCTGCTCCATACCTTCATTCCCCTCTCAGGAAGGAGAAGGGGCAGCCAATGGGCCAATTGGAATCCATTTCACGTGGTGCCATGATTAGGGTCTGGGGACAAAAAAGGAGCCATTGTTCTTGAAAACCAGTTGGGGAGCTGCTTACATTCCCTTTGGGTGGACACATATCTGGAAGCTGAGACACGCTGATGGGCATCCCCAGAAAGGCAGAAACTGAAATGGGAGAGCTCTCCCAGATAGGCACACACACAGATGGGCCCAAGCTTAACATGCGCACGACACAGGCACACATGCAGATAAGTACACTCCACCTTCAGAGTGTACTTCAGAGATACACACAATCTACAGAGACTGAGATACTCAGATGTACCCCCAAAGAGATCCATCACATCCATATGCATACTCATGTGCGCCCAGCAGAAGTCCACCCACTTGGAGATGCAAACCCACACCCCCACACCGAAGCCCAGACTTTGTACTCCACATGGGCACGCTCCATCTGTTGAGCTGGGAATGAAACCGCAAACCGCATTGCTACAAAAATCTCCAAGCCCAGTGCAAAAGCAGAACCAGGTCAGAGGCCGGCACACTCGGCTGCATCTCTCACCACCCATCTCTCAGTGGTGGCGCTAATGGCACAGAACCACAGGTCCTGAGTCTGTCGTGGGAAAGTCCTTTTAAAGCATGAAAGGCAGAGCAGCCTAAATTAAACCCAGCACCAGCCCTGCTTGCTCCGAGGGAACAAGTCTCTGGTTAGCCAGCTCTCCATGTTTCATTGTCATTTGTCCCAGGGAAATTCCTCGAGGAGAGTCCTTTTTTTGGAAGAAGGTGGCTGAGAAAGAATGCCTGCCCCATTGCGTCTATTATCCATTCATCAGTCAGCACTTACTGCACACAGTCATGTGCTGGACACCCGGCCAGGTGCTGGGAGGTGCAGAGAGGGATCCGACATGACAGCTCCCTTCCAACAGGTTCCATTCTAGAAGGCGAGGTTAACACACCTGGAGAATAACAGCCACGTGATAAGGGCAGAAGGAGGGAAGTGAGAATCAGTGAGAGCCAGATTCTGAGCAGGAAAAAACGTCATGAAGATTGGAATTGGAGCTGAGAGTTAGCAAGTGATCAGGATGGGGAAAGGCATAGAAAAGGAAACATGGGAGCCCAGATGGTAGGACTGGCGTAAGCTTTAAAAATGTAGAGGCTCCCGACTGGTGTGGCTTCTTTAAGCTGCCTTGCCTGCCTTGTTTAATACTCCAGGGACATGGGGAAGGGGCCCACTGACATTTACTTACCATTCTCAGCCCCAATCCTGGATGCCTTACGTTCATCCATTCATTCCTAGTTACATTCAAACTTACAGACGTGATATTCATTCAACTATGGTTCTCCCTTCTGATTTTGAGTTTGACAAAAGGTAATGCTGTCCTTCTGAAAAGGTTCCTCATTCCCAAGGCTAAATATCCCACCCCAGTTTTCCTTGGACACTCTTTCCCTGATGGACTTGACCGTAGGATGCTCATCCACTATCAGCTCCTCCAAGGGTAGCTTCTCGTCTGATTCACCAGCCTAAGAGGATGGTGAGGAACCCCATCTGGAGACATTCCCAAGGTGGGGTCTTTCCTGAGCACAGCTTCCAGATGCTGTAGCACACCAGGAAAAATCAAGAAATGTTTGGGGAGCTTGGGTGGCTCAGTCGGTTTTAGCTCAGGTCAAGATCTCACGGTCTGTGAGATGGAGCCTCGAGTTGGGCTCTGTGCTGACAGCACAGAACCTGCGTGGGATTCTCTCTCTACTCTCTCTGCTCCTCTCCTGCTTGCCCTCTCTCTCTCTCCTTCTGTCTCCCCCCCCACAATAAATAAATAAACACTTAAAAATTTTTTAAGAAAAAAAGAAATGTTGTTAGATGGGTGCCTGGCTGGCTCAGCTGGAAGAGTATGTGGCTCTTGATGTTAGGATCATGAGTTCAAGCCCCATGTTGGGTATAGAGATTACTTAAATAAATAAACTTAAAATTTGTTTGTTTAATTAAAAAAAAGAAATGTTGTTAGAACCATTATCAGGCCTGCTGCTTTAAAGATGCTAAAACATGTGATTTCAGGAAGATGGAAAGTTGCCTTCCTCCACAGAAAAAAAACTCCTTAAAAGTTCGTCATTATAAATGCATACTGAAGTTAGTATCTCTTATTAAAATGAAAAGACCTCTGAAAGGGAAAGTCTCTTGGTCAGTTATACCTTAGGGTGAATGACTTGTAAGATCCTTTCCTGACAAGTTGGCCCAAGAATATGTGATGACACTTGACGATCTTGAGGAGAATGGGAGAAATTTCTCTCTACAGCCCAAGAATAGGCAGTGTTTGGGGGACTGAGCACTTTGATAAAGGGAAAGGATGATCCCTTGAGCAACTTGTCTGGAGTGAGGTCTCATGTGGTAAGCATAACCAATGAAGTACAATAGGTTGAACCATAATCTTAAGTGAATCTTTGAAACAGGAAACATTCTTGGAGGGATGCCTGGCTTGCTCAGTTGGTAGAGTCTGTGATTCTTGTTCTTAGGGTGGTGAGTTCAAGCCCCACGTTGGGCATGGAACCTACAGGGAGGAACTAAGGGCTTGGTGTCCCGAAAGCTGGGCTAACCAGTCATAACTGTGATTACATGTTAACTTAAAAAAAAAACAGACCCCTGGAGAGTCAAAGTTGTGAGGTGCTTTGACAGGTCATCGTGTTCAGAGTCCCACTTTTGCATCCCACTGAAGCTTAAAGAGTTCAAGTGATTTATCTAAGATCTTACAGCATGTGGCTGGTCCCCAGGTTCTTCACTCTTGGATGGGTTTCCTTTCTACCACATTCAGCTTCAGAACCAGAAAGCTGGACATTGAAAATACACCTTTTAACCTGTATTGGCATATTTGAGTTCATTAAAATGTATCTTCTTTAAAATTTCAACATGCCCCTCTGAAATAATGGATGTAGGCAGTGATTGTCAAAAGCTGATAAAATCATTTGGTGAAAGCTGAAGGAGAGTTTTATAATGAACCAATCAGGGGGCACCTGTGTGGCTCAGTCAGTTAAGCATCCAATTTGGGCTCAGGTCATGATCTCGCAGTTCACAAGTTCAAGCCCAGCATTGGGCTATGCACTCTGACAGCTCGGAGCCTGGAGCCTGCTTCAGATTCTGTGTCTCCCTCTCTCTCTGCCCCTCCCCTGCTTGCTCTATCTCTCTCTCTCAAAAATAAATAAACATTTTAAAAAACAAATAAATAAATATAATGAACCAATCAGGCTGACAGTACCCAAACCCCTCTAATCAATTTTAATCACCAAAAGAGAGCCAGATTTTACGTGTCTCTGAATATAACACAATAAATTTGCATGGCACCTTGACTAAGAAAAAGAAGGTAAGACTCAAGTTACTAAAATCAGAAATAAAAGAAGGGACATTACTACCAACTTTACAAAAATAAAAAGGACTGTAAAGGAGTAATATGAACAACTGTATGCCAACAAAATGAATAATCTAGATGAAATGGGAAAATTCTTAGAAACACAAATCTCTGCCAGAACTCAAGATGAAATAGAAAATTTGAATAGATCTATTAACAAAGAGATTGAATCAGTAATCAAAACCTCCCAATAAGGTGGAGGGATGGGCTAAATAGGTGATAGGGATTAAAGAGAGGGCGCTTGTGATGAGTACCAGGTGTTGTAGGGAAGTGATGAATCACTAAAGTTCTATACCTGAAACTAATATTACACTTTGTATTAACTACTTGAATTTAGGGGCACCTGGTTGGCTCAATCGGTTAACCATCCAACATCAGCCCAGTTCATGATCTCACGGTTTGTGGGTTCAAGCCCCATATGGGGCTCTGTTCTGACAGCTCAGAGCCTGGAGCCTACTTCAGATTCTGTGTCACCTCTCTCTCTGCCCATGTCCCACTCATTCTCTCTCTCTCTCTTTCTCAAAGATAAACATTAGAAAAATAGTTTTAACTAACTCAAATTTAAATAAAAACCTAATAAAAGAAAAAAACCTTCCCAACAAAGAAAAACAAAACAAAACAAAAACACATGGCTTCATTAGTGAATTCTACCAAACATTTAAAGCAGAATGAATCCTAATGCTTCTCAAATTCTTCCAAAAGAGCGCTTTCTAACCCATCCTATGAGGTCAGCATCACCCTGATACCAAAGCCAGACAAAGTTACTACGAGAAAACTATAGAATTATAGTTTTGTGAATATAGATGCAAAAATCCTCAACAAAATACTAGCAAATCAAATTTAGCAGCATACTGAAAGCATAACACACCCTAACCAAGTAAGATTTGTCCCAGGAATGCAACATATGAAATCAATGTAATATGTGACATTAATAGAATGAAGGAAAAAAACACAAGGTCATCTCAACTGATGCAGAAAAAGGTTGATGTTGATAAAATCCAACACCTGTTAATAATAAAAAAAATAAACTAATAATAGAAGGGAATGTTCCTCAAAGGGTTATATGAATAATAAACAAAAGCAATAATAAAAGATTGAAAGCTTTTCTCTTAACCTCAGGAACAAGATAAGGATGCCCACTTTGCCATTTCTATTCAACATATTACTAGAAGCCCTGGCCAGAGCAATTAGGCAAGAATGAAAAATAATAGGCATCCAAAGTGAAAAGTTAAACTAGCTCTCTTCACAATAGCATGATCCTATCTGTAGAAAACACTAAGGAGTCCATGCCAAGAAAAAAAAATTGTTAGTGCTAATAAATGAATTCAGCAAAGTTGTATAATACAAAAATCAACACCTCAAAATTAGTTGTATTTCTATACACTACCACTGAACAATCCAAAAAGGAAATTGAGAAAATAATTCCAGTTACAATAGCATCAAAAGGAATTAAGTTTTAGGAGTAAATTTAACCAAGGAGGCAAAAGACATACACTGAAAACTATAAAACATCGTGAAAGAAATTAAGAAAACCTTACATAAGTGGAAAAAGTCCCAAGTTCATGGATTGGAAGACTCAGTATTATTTAGACACCAATACTATCCAAAACCATCTATAGAGTCAATGGAATACTTATCAAAATCCCAATGGAGGGGATCCTGGCTGGCTCAGTTGGAAGAGCACGTGATTCTTGATCTCAGGGTCATGAGTCTGAGCCTCACATTGGATGCAGAGATTATTAAAAGAATAAATATGGGGCACTTGGGTAGCTCAGTCAGTTGAGTGTCTGACTTCGGTTCAGATCATGATCTCACAGTTCATGGGTTCATGCCCCACGTCGGGCTCTGTGCTGACAGCTCAGAGCCTGGAGCCTGCTTCAGATTCTGTGTCTCCCTCTCTCTCTGCCCTTCTCTCACTCATACTCTGTTTCTGTCTCAAAAATAAATAAATATTTTAAAAATAAACAAACAAACTTTAAAAAAATCCCAGTGGAAAAATCCCAATGATGTTTTATTCAGAGATAGAAAAATTCATCTTAAAATTCATATGAAATCTCAAGAAACCACAAATAGCCAAAACAAACTTGGAAAAAAAAAGATAGTAACAAAGTGGAGGATTCATACTTCTTGATTTCAAAACTTACGATAAAGCAACAGTAATCAAAACAGTGTGGTGGTGGCATGAGGCTCAATATATGGGCCAATGGAATAGAATTGAGAGCCCAGAAATGAACGTTCACATAGTCAATTGATTGTCAAGAAGGGGGACGAACCGTTCAGTAAAGAAAGAACAGTCTCAGGGTGCCTGCGTGGCTCACTTGGTTAAGTGCTCTACTTAGGCTTAGGTCATGATCTCACAGTTCATGAGTTCAAGCTCTGCATTGGGCTCTGTACTGACAGCTGAGAGCCTGGAGCCTGCTTTGGATTCTGTGTCCCCCTCTCTCTGCCTCCCCTCAGTTCTTACTGTCTCTATCTCTCTCTCTCTCTCAAAAATAAACAAACATTTTTAAAAACTATTTTAAAAAAGAAAGAACAGTCTCAACAATTGATGTTGGCAAAACTAGACATCCACATACAAAAGCATGAAGTGGGACCTTTATGTTACAACTTTTAAACTCAAACACAAATGGAGACCAGATTTGAAAACACGCTGAGCAGACAAAACCAGTTTAATCATACAAGCAAAGCTGAATTTAGCTTATTTTGCAAGACAAGTAAGACTAACTTGGCCTCTGAAAATCACAAGCAACACTTCCCCAAGATTTATATGAGGTAACCACTAACCTGTTCCCTATCACTTTAAAAACTTTCTAACACTATAACCAGTCATTGCAAAGAATAAAGTCACTGCCTCCTCACTATATAAGCTGCTTTATAACAATATACCTCTGAGCCTCAGTGCATGTGTGGTTTCAGTATTCCCCGTTCACGAACTCTCCTTTTTGTGTGAGCACAATAAACTTCTACTAATTACCGCTTTGGTGGTTTATTGGTTTTACTTCTGCTGTTGCTGAACTTTTGACACACCACATACAAAAATGAATGAGAAATGGATCAAAGACCTAAATTTAAGAAGTAAAACTATAAAACTCTTAAAAGAACACATAGGGGCAAATCTTCATGACCTTAGATTTGTCAACAGTTTCTTAAATATAACACCAGAACACAGGCATTAAAAGGAAAAATAGAGGAGCTCAGTCAGTTAAGCATCTGACTTCGGCTCAGGTCATGATCTCATGGTTTGTGGGCTCCGGTGCCACATTGAGTAAGATCAAGCACTGTTTGGGTGAGCCCCGCTTCTCTCTCTCTCTCTCTCTCTCTCTCTCTCTGTGTGTGTGTGTGTGTGTGTGTGTGTGTGTGTCTGCCCTTAGTGGGATTCTCTCTTTCTCTCTATCTCTCCCTTGATTACTTGCACCCTCTCTCTCAAAAAAAAAAAAAAAAAGGTAAATCAGACTTTGTTAGAATTAAAAACTTTTGTGCATCAAAGAACACTATCAAGAGAGTAAAATGACAATCCTCCATATAGGAGAATATATTTGTAAATTATATATCTAATAAAGTTTTAATATCCAGAATATATAAGAACTCCTGCAACTCAACAAGAAGACAGATAATCCGATTTAAAAATGGGCAAAGGACTTGAACAGATATTTCTCCAAAGAAAACAGTCAATACCATATGAAAAGATGCCCAACATCATAAGTCATTACAGAAATGCATACCAAAACCATAATGAGACATGACTTCATATCCACTCAGATGGCTGTAATTTTTGACAATGGAAAACAAGTATTGGAGAGGCGGTGGAGAAATTGGAACCCTTCTGTACTGCTGGTGCGAATGTAAAATGGTACAGCCACCGTGAAAATCAGCTTCGCCATCCCTCAAAAAGTTAAACACAGAATTAGCATATGTCACAGGAATTCCACTCCTAGGTGTGCACCCAAAAGGACTGAAAACAGGGACTCGAGCAGATACTCACAGACCAATGTTCACAGCAGCATTCTTCACAATAGCCAAAAGGTGTAAACCCAAGTGTCCACCAACAGATTAATGGATAACAAAATGCAGTCTCTATATATACATATATGTATATGCAGTGGAATATTATTCAGTCTTGAAAAGGAATAAGGTTTTGACACATGCTAAAACACGGGTGAAACTTGAAAACATTGTGCTAAGCAAAATAAGCCAGACACAAAAGGACAAATATGCTATGGTTGCACTTATATGAAATATCTAGAATAGAGTCTGAAAGTAGATTAGAAATTACCAGAGGCTGAGGGGACAGGGAAGGGAGAGTTACTGTGTAATGGGTACAGAATTTCTGTTTTGGGTAATGAAAAAATTTAAAATAGTGGTAATGATTGTATAACATTGTAATCAATGCCGCTGAGTTGTACATCTAAAGTGGTTAAAATGGCATTTTTAAAAAAATGTTTATTTCTTTTTTAGAGAGAGAGAGAGAGAGAGAGACAGAGCATGAGTTGGGGAGGGGCAGAGAGAGAGGAAGACACAGAATCTGAAGCAGGTGCCAGGTTCTAAGTCGTCAGCACAGAGCCCAACACGGGGCTCAAACTCACAAGCTGTGAGATCATGACCTGAGCTGAAGTCAGACGCTAACGGACAGAGCCCCCCAGGTGTGCCTAAAATGGTAAATTTTAGGTTATATATACTTTACCCCGATTTTAAAAATTTTTAAAAATTGAATAAAAATATGAGACTCCAAGAAATTTGAATGCTGAAAGGGTATTTGGTGATATTAAGAGTTGATTTTTTAATATGTGATGATGTTACTGTGGTTATGTTCCTTTAATAAAAAGCCCTTCTCTTTTAGCAATAGACTATATAATTATAGATGAAGTGATAGGATAGGATTCACTTCGAAATGATCCAGTGAGTATAGAGATGAAACAAGTCTTTCCATGTTTTGACCGTTCTGGAAGCTGAATGATGGGTATACAGGAGAGGATATACTAGCCTCTCTACTTTTGTGTGTATTTGAAATATTCCGTAATAAAAAGGGATAACAAAACCCCTAATCATTCTTGGTTACTTACAACTGAGCTAAAAAAAAAGTTGGGGGGTTATTTACAGCCCTAAAATCTTTATACAGGAATACCAAGATGCAAGTGGTGCAGGAGAGTAACCCGGCTCATGCAGGTTGGGCAGAGAGAGAACAGGATCCCTGGAGAAACAGAAAAAGGGGCAGGAGCCTGCAGCCCGGATGGAAATGCCAGCTTCATGCGAACACTGCAGACAAGAAAGCACACCCACCTAGCCGCTCTCCCTCTCCCCCCACAGGATGGACTGCTCTTACTCTTGTTCACTTCTACCGCTGTCCTCTTGATTGACCTATATTCACCTTCTATAAAAACTTTCAAGATGGGCTTACCCACCGTGGAAAGCTCAGGTAACTTTCAGCTTAGTGTGTTTGCAATGCCTTCTACACGGCAGACGCTTAGGAAAATAAAAGATAGTCCAGATGTGCTTTCTGCCCCTCCAAGACCTTACTTATAGTACAGAACATCAAAAATGTTTTTTTGGGTGGGGGGCGCCTGGGTAGCTCAGTCGGTTAAGCGTCCAGCTTCAGCTCAGGTCATAATCTCCCAGTTCATGGGTTTGAGCCCAGCGTCAGGCTCTGTGCTCAGAGCCTGGAGCCTGCTCCAGATTCTGTCTCCCTCTCTCTGCCTGTTCTCTGTCTCTCTCTCTCAAAAACAATAAATATTAAAAACATTTTTAATGTTTTTTTTAAAGATTTTATTTCTAAATAATCTCTACACCCAATGTGGGGCTCAAACTCACAACCCTGATGTCAAGAGTCGCATGCTCGGGGTGCCTGGATGGCTCAGTTGATGGAGCATCCAACTTTGGCTCAGGTCATGGTCTCACAGTCTGTGGGTTCAAGCCTCGCGTCAGGCTCTATGCTGACAGCTCGGAGTCTGGAGCCTGCTTCAGATTCTGTGTCTCCCCTCTCTCTCCCCTGCTCACACTCTGTCTCTCTCTCAAAATAAAAAAAGACATTAAAAAAAAAAAAAGTCCCATGCTCTACTGACAGAGCAAGCCAGGCACCCTCAAAAATGTTTTTAGTGTTTGTCTCTCAGTAAAAAAAAAAAAAAAAAATTGTATATGGATCCCCTACAGAAAAAATTTTTCAGGGCACCTGGATGGCTCAGTTGGTTGAGGGTCAGCCTTTGGCTCAGGTCATCATCTCACAGCTTGTGAGTTGGAACCCTACACGGGGCTCTCTGCTGTCAGCACAGATCCCTTTTAGATGACTTTGGATCGCTTAGGATGACTTTGGATTGCTTTGGATCCTCCGTCTCCCTCTCTCTCTCTGCCCTTCACCCACTCACACTGTCTCTTTCTCAAAAATAAATAAACATTAGAGTAATAAACTTTACATGTATACATTTTAAGATAGCTAATTTTTTGACAGCATTTATTGACTGCTTATATGCTGTGTGCTTTTTTAAAAATCATTTATTTTTTTTAATTTACATCCAAGTTAGTTAGCATATAGTGCAACAATGATTTCATAAGTAGATTCCTTAATGCCCCTTATCTATTTAGCCCATCTCCCCCCCATCCCTCCAATAACCCTCTGTTTTGTTCTTCATATTTAAGAGTCTCTTATGTTTTGTCCCCCTCCCTGTTTTTATATTATTTTTTATTCCCTTCCTTTATGTTCATCTGTTTTGCATCTTAAAGTCCTCATATGAGTGAAGTCATATGATATTTGTCTTTCCCTGTCTAATTTCGCTTAGCATAATCCCCTCTAATTTCATCCACGTAGCTGCAAATAGCATACTGGCGCTGTTCTAAGTGCTCTACGTATATTACTGCACTGTAAGAAAGGTACAAAAATTGAGATCCTATAAGAATGATATAAATATCGAGGCACTTGGTAGCTCAGTCAGTGAAGCGTCAGCTCTCGACTTCATCTCAGGTCACCATCTCAGAGTTCGCGGGATCAAGACCTGCACCGGGCACTCTGTACTGAAAGGTCAAAGCATGCTTGGGATTCTCTGTCTCGCTCTCTCTCTGCCCCTCCCCAGCTTGCACTCTACCTCTCAAACTTTAAAAAAAGAATGAAATAAATATAAACAATATTGGGGCGCCTGGGTGGCTCAGTCAGTTAAGCGTCCGACTTGGCTAAGGTCATAATCTCATGCTTCATGGGTTCAAGCCCTGCGTAGGGCTCTGTGCTGACAGCTCAGAGCCTGGAGCCTACTTCAGATTCTGTGTCTCCCTCTCTCTGACCCTCCTCTGGTCATGCTGTCTCTCTCTCTCTTTCAGAAATAAATAAAACATAAAAAATTTAAAAAATATATAAACAATATTTAAAGATTGTATTTATCAGGCGCACCTAGGTGTCTTAGACAGTTAAGCGTCCAACTCTGGCTCAGGTCATGATCTTGCAGTTTGTGAGTTTGAGCCCCATGTCGGACTCTGTGCTCACAGTTCAGAGCCTGGAGCCTGCTTCAGATTCCATGTTTCCCTCTCTCTCTGCCCCTTCCCCACTCATGCTCTGTCTCTCTCTCACTCTCTCAAAAATAAATAATCATTAAAAAATTAAATATTTTATTTATCAATAATTCAAAAGTTATTTTTGTACCTGCTAATAACTAAAATGTTCCAGAAGTGAGTGTTTTAAATGTCAGACTAACCACAGTGGCCTCAAACTATTTGTAGCTACTCTTTTAGATTAAGCTGTACATCTAAAGAGAAGTTCATCATTAAGTTTAGAGGTTGTGAAACCTATTTCAAGTGCTTTTTTTGTCCAGCTTCAAGTGAGATTGGGGGGAGGGGTTTACCTTGTAATGTGGCTGATGAAGGGCTTGTCTTAGATGTGCAAATTCAGATATGTAGAGGAAACAGGGAGGGAGGGAATTTAGCTCTGGTGCAAAGGGGAGGCAGGGGTAAGGGAAGGCTTTCCTTGTGAAGTGATGCTGTTAGCCAGATGAAAAGAAGTAGGGCATTCTAGACACAGGGAACAGCCTGCAACAGCATGAGCCGAGACCCAGAGACATGGAGCAATGGATTTAGAGAACTATTTGTTCAGTGTTGTTGAGTGTAGAAATGGTGAAGGTCGTCTTAAGAGTTTCGAGGTTTTTTAGTTTTTTGTTTGTGTGATTATTGTTTTTGTTTTTGTTTGGAAGGTGGGTGGCTGTGTTAGAGTTGTTCTGGGCTTGTCTGGAAAACCCTCAGAAAAACAAAGAAATTGAACTGAGATGTGAAGTTCTTCCCCACAAGAACACCTGCTCCTCAACATGGAAGAACATCCGAGAAAGTTTCAAGGAGGTCTAGCCTCCCTGAAATCCCACCCTACTGCCAGCTAGGATTCTCTGCATAGGTCCATCAGAAATTCTCAGTGTCCAGGGGAAAGTTGGACATTCAAGTAACTGAGTAGCCATTGACCAACCCACCATTTCTAAAGAGACCTCTACTAATATCCTTGACATAGAGATGAACCCGAGAACACAAATCCTCTTGAGGCACTGACCAACTTAGTTGGTCTGTTTGGAGGATTCCAGCCCTCTAAAACCAGTGGGAAATGAGGAGCCATCAGATCATGGTAGAAAAAGATAAAGGGAGATTTGCTTCTCTGCTTCTCTGATGGCCACACATGGACTGATCTGCTTGAAATAAAAAGAAAGGAATCAAGGAGCTGAAGTCAGGAAACGCATGTACCAAAAAGGAGCTCAAGGTTCATGGTGCCATGTTGGAAACCACCAGTGCCTGCATGGGGCAGATGTGATGGGGTTGAGCATACAAGACTATTCCTCCCATTGTGGCAGAGGTATGAAGACCAAGATGCAGATTCTCTTTCTGGATGAGGACCCATCTGCCTGCCTCAGGGAGCACCATGACAGACTGAGAAACTGCACTGTGCAAAGTAGGAGGACCCCAACTTTATCTGTGAACAGCTTCAAGGCTGTTGGTTCCTTGTTTGTTGCTTTGGTGCTGCTCTGCCTATAATAAAAAATCGCTGCTACACTTACACTGTTTTCTCAGGCCAAACAAAAGTGAAACTTCATTAACTCTTTTCATGTGAAACTAAAAAAAAAATTGAGGTTTATTGACAGAGAAGTAACAGAAATGATTAGAGATTCTTCTTTAGGGGCCTTCAGGTTCATAAAACACAGATGTTGCTGTCCTTGCTTTTTGGTAACTAATGCTGAAACAGAATCTTCAAAGTTGGCTGCTCTTGCCCACATTTTCCAGACCAGGGGCTGGCAAACTCCAGCCCGTGAGCCAATTCTGGCCTGCCGTCCATTTTTATGCGACCTGAGAGCTAAGGCAGTTGTTAAACTTTTTAAGAGTTGAAAAACAATAAAAAGACCTATCGTCAATAACACTGTGTTGTACACTTAAAATTTGTGGATACATTTCATGTCAAGTGTTCTTACCACAATAAAAAAGTCAAAAGGTATTTTATGACACATGAAAATTATATAAAATCCAAATTTAAGCGTCCCTACATAAAGTCTGGTTGAAACACAGCCACACTCATGTTATGGGGTTCATGCCACAATGATGGAGGCCAAACAAAAGCTTGCTGCCAACAGCCTTGTGAGGCTTGGAGGTTCCCAAGATTGATCTGAATCTACCAGATTAACCTTCTAATTCAGGGTTGTTTACAGAATATTAAACCTTTCACAGATACATTGTTCTTTATAAGTCAAACTCATTGTAGACCAATGGAGGCATTGTTTAGAGTTGACCAGCTCTCGGGGAAAATCTAAGTCAAGTGGGGGCCTCTTGAGGAGTTTTGGAGTTTGTGTAATGAGGCAAGTTTGCCCAGTTTCTTAGGGCCATTGCAACCAGGACGTCTGGAAGGCCCAGGTCTGAAGAGTCTATCTGCAATCTTTGAGGCAGCCAGCAATGCCCCACATCTGTCTCATCTGTCGTTTGCTACTGGGAGTAGACTAGAATGAGTCCAACCTCAGGAATGCAGCAAGTCAATGGACAGTTGCTGTTTTTCAGCTTCCTTCCAAACCCCCTCCTTCCTGTCTGCACCCTCCTCCCACATTTTCCCCAGTGCCCTAAGTGCATTTAAAAAGAAGGAGGAGGAGGAGGAGGAGGAGGAGGAGGAAGAAGAAGATGAAGATGAAGACGAAAACGAAGCAGCAGCAGCAGCAGCAAGAAGAAGAAGGAGAAGGAGAGGAGAAAGAAGAATTGGAAGAAGGCAAGAACCAGAAACTTTCCCCGTGAGAGCCCTACTGCCTGTCTCCATTGCTCTCCAAATTTCATGCCGGCCGACAATTGTGTCCAACCTCTGACCTACTGGGAAGGTCTTCTCCAGGAACCTTCCTTCCTCTGTCCCCTCAGCTTCCCTGAAGGGTTGAAGGACGAGTCCTGAGTGGAAAGGGAGTAGCAACTTGGGATGTGAGCCAGCCTCAGCCTCTTCTGGAGCCTTCTGCGAGGGCTGGGAGAAAGCTGGCCAGTTGAAGGGGAGGGACAATGCCAAGGGCCTTCAATGCCAGCTGCTGTTCGAGATATTGATTGAGAGCCTTCTCTGGGTGAAACAGGGAGCGGAAGTCATGAAAAACACAGGCCAAGGGAAATCACGTGATGAGGTGGCACACTCAGCCCCGTGTCGCACTGGGCCATGGCAGCAACCAGGTCTGCCCAGGTCTTGCTTGACCAATTAAGCATCATTTAGAGCTCATATCTGACTTCTTTGCTTGGTTTGGTTTACCTTACTTTCCACTCACATCCCTGAGCTCACATCTGCCCCAGATTAGAAAGTGATCCCAGTGTTGTGGTGCCCTTTGGGACCAAAGGCAGCAGCCCTGGGAGGGAAAAGGGCATTCCAGGACAGTGTGGCGGGAATAAGGAATCCATGGCTTGCTGGGAGCAGGAGGAGCAGTCACACACCGTCTGTAATCACTGGGAAGCACAGTGGGGCCCACGGAATGGGGTGTCCCGTACCCCACGGGCTAGGGAATTGTCTCTTTGGCCACTTCAAGTGTCCGGGATCGTCTCTCGAGGCTGCAGAGAGGAAGTCCCTCTGGTGCAATCCTGCCATGACCACTTCCCCAGTAGGAAAATGAAACGCTGCCTCTCCACAAACACCTCCAGTGTGGAGACCCGAGGGTCACTGGCAACTGTCTTTCATTCCAACCACTGTTCCCATTTCTCCTGGCTTCCACCCAAGCTCCCCCCCCAACCCCTTAATGAGTACCAGAAGAGGAAATTCCAGAAGGATGGGGGGCCTGGTCACCTCACTGGCCCCAAAGCAGGCTTGGAGCGGGGAAGGAGAGCTGTGCTGATGTCATTGTTATTCAAGAGGCTCTTCCTGCCCAGCTCAGGGTTATGGGCTCAGCAGCTGGCACAGGGAAGAGGTGAAGCTTCTGAGGTCTCAAGCTGGGACCTTGGGTTGCTGATGCCCTCTGGAGACAAGATGCCTGGTGGGGACCAAGAGGCCGTGAGAAGAGTAGGTTGAGAATATTCATCTCAGACTGTTCTGTCTGCAAAGTAACTGAATGCCCACTGGACACAGAACCCCTTCCTGGGCCTGGTGAGATGCAAATAAGTAGAAGGTGCAATAATGCTCTCACCAAATCCCATGTTATTACACATTATTGAATATACCCACTGAACAATAGGACTGCTCACTAATCCTCATGTTAACAAAGGAAAATCATTCAATGCAATTCAAGTAGGGGATAGCGGGGGATAAGTATAGGAGCTAACGCAGGAAGATTTTAGGAAAGTACATGAGTTTTGAATTTTGAATTGAGTCCTGATGGATGAGGGGGTAAGGATGTATAGATAAAATCTGTGATTAAGAAGTAATAAGGGCACCTGGGTGGCTCAGTTGGTTGAGCACCGGACTCTTGTTTTCTGCTCGGGTCATGGTCTTGCAGGTTCATGAGTTCAAGCCCTGCACTGACAGTGCAGAGCCTGCTTGGGATTCTCTGTCTCCTCTCTCTGCCCCTCCTCTGCTGGCTCTCTTTCTTTCTTAAAAATAAACATTTGGGGTACCTGGGTGGCTCCGTTGGTTAAATATTCAGCCCAGGTCTTGATGTTGTAGTTTTGTGGGTTTGAGACCCGTGTCAGAGTCTGTGCTGGCAGGGGGGAGCCTGCTTAAAAATTCTCTCTCTCTGCCCCTCTCCCATTCACATGGTCTCTGTCATGCTCAAAATAAACTTTAAAAAATAAACAAACACTAGAAATTTCTTTTAAAAAAGAAGTAATAAGTTACATTCCTGCAGAGAGAAAGGATCTTACCTAGAGAAGGAAGAACACAAGTGAAAAATCTTAACACCAAAGATATCGTTTTGCAGCAAGAAATGTCAAGGTTTATAGGCACCTCGGTGGCTCAGTCAGTTAAGCCAGACTTCAGCTCAGGTCATGATCTCACAGCTCGTGAGTTCAAGCCCCACATCAGGTTCTGTGCTGACCGCTCAGAGCCTGGAGCCTGCTTCAGATTCTGTGTCTCCCTCTCTCTCTGTCCCTCCCCCACTCACACTCCATCTCTCTCTCTAAAAAAAAAAAAAAAACAGAGAGAGAGAGAGAGAGAGAGAGAGAAACCCCTCAAGGTTGAGGTGATGGAAGACTGACTATAATTAGCATGTTGGTGTAATAGAATGTTCTAGTTAACCAAAATTATTTTTTTGTAACAATGCATGTTTAAAAATTCTTTCTTACTCCAGTGGCCTCAGACCTAGCTTGTGGTGACATGGCTAAACACACTGAGAAGGTCAGAATTGTCAGTAAATATGGGCCCCGTTATGTGGTGCCTCCCTCAGGAAATGGTGAAGAAGATTGACATAAGCCAGCACACCAAGTACACTGGCTCCTTCCGTGGCAAAACCAAGATGAAAAGGCGAGCTGTGGGGATCCGGTGTTGCGGTCCCTGCATGAAAGCCATAGCCGGTGGTGCCTCGACCCACAACACCCCTCCAATGTCACAGTAAAGTCGGCCATTAGGAGACTGAACGAGTTGAAAGACCAGCAGAAGCTCCACTGTTTGAAACATTGATAGCCTACAATAAATGGGTTAATTTATATAACAAAATTACTTTGGCTTGTTAAATTTATTAATTAGATGTTCTTGATTTGTGTTGCAAAATTTAACTTTGGTTTCTAAGAGACTTGGAATTAAAAATCCCTCTAACTTTTATTGGAAAAAATTCTTTCTTACTCCAATAAGTATAATCCTGAGGGATGCTTGGGTGGCTCAGTTGATTAAGCGTCTGACTTCGGCTGAGGTCATCATGATCTGGCAGTCCATGGGTTCAAGCCCCGCATCAGGCTCTGTGCTGACAGCTTGGAGCCTGGAACCTGCTTCAGATTCTGTGTCTCCCTCTCTCTCTGCCCTTCCCCAACTCGCATGCGTTCTCTCTCTCAAACATAAATAAACATTTAACACTTAAAAATAAAAATAAATATAAAAATAATCCTGGGATGAGGGGCACCTGGGTGGCTCAGTTAGTTGAATGTCTGAGTCTTGATTTTGGCTCAGGCCATGATCCCAGGGTCATGGAATCGAGGCCAGGGTCATGGGGCTCCACACCAAGCATGGAGTTTGCTCAGGATTTTCTTTCTCTCCCTCTTCCCCTCTGCCCCAAGTATGCTCTCCAAAAAAAAAAAAAAAGAAAAAGAAAAAGAACGAGAAAGAAAATATCCCGGGATGATTTTATATTCACACCAAGACATATTGTGAATATCCTGGAAGTTATTTTGTTCAATAAATTTCTCAGAAGAGGGGAGTTTCCTGTAACATGTACTGGGTTAATGGACCCTACAAATACATAAACTTTCTGTGTTGGGGGCACCTGGGTGGCTCAGTTGGTTAAGCCTTGCATTTTGGCTCAGGTCATCATCTCACAGTTCATGAGTTCAAGCCCCAAACAGGCTCTCTGCTTTCAGCACAGAGCCTGCTTCAAATCCTGTCTCCTAATCTCTCTGCCCCTACCTCATGCGTGTGCACTTTCTCTCTCGAAAATAAATAAACATTTAAAAAATAATAAATGTGCTGGATAAACCATAACTCTCTCTCATATATAACCAAGATCAAAAAAAAAAAAAAAAAAAAAAAGGAAATCTCCATGTTCCAGAACTCACAGCTAGAGAGAGCTGTCACATGAGCCCAATGTGCAATGTGGCAGTTGAGGGGGTGGGGGCTGGCCAAGGCTGGAACTGAGACCCTGTGTAAAGCTTCCCAAATGGGACTTGAAATATTCTTCCTGCCAGTCCAAAGAAGCAGAGAGCAAGATTGTTGTGTCTCAGAGCTCAGGATAGAGTGGGAAAAAAAACACTCCTATAAGAAACTATGAACCCAAGTCTATGCTGTGTGGATTTAAATTTATACTACCTGCCCCATGGTGTGAGAATTCTAGGCCAAGAAATTAACATGAAAGTTCAACCAGGCTCTGCTTAACTCCAGGGCCCCAGTGAAAGGAAATACAAAACAGCTCTACTTCTAGAACATTCTCACTTAAACGGCCCTGGCTGAAGACAAATACATAATAATAACTTAGAAACCACAAGAAGTGAACCACCTGAAGAAGATTAAATAGATATGGGTATAAGAGAATCAACATCCCAAGAACTAGAAATAATAGAATAATCTGCAATCAAACAAGCAAGTTTAAAGTTATTAAAGAGATAACAGAATACAGCCTGTAATGAAGAAAATAGAACAATTTTAGAAAAGAACAGATAGGTTGGAAAAGATTCAAATAGAATATCTAGAAATTAACAAGCACTAAAATTCCTGATTTTACTTTTGTGTGTGACTTGTTCTAGATAGCCCCAATTTCAATCTTGCCTCTTGACTTAAATTTGAAACAGAATTTATACCTCTCCTTTCGCCTATTTTTTAGAAAAAAATTTTAAAGAGAGAGAATGTAAGAGAGGGACAGAGAGAGAGAGATTGAGAATCGCAGGCAGGCTCCACGCTGAGCACAGAGCCCAACGTGGGGCTCAATCCCTCCACTCTGAGATCATGACCTGAGACGAAGTCAAGAGTCAAAGGTTCAACCCAATGAGCCACCAAGGTGCCCATCCTTTCTCCTATTAAAATGAGAATTCACAGAAGGCAAAAAGCAAACCATATATTCGGAATTATGTTTAGCACACAACTATTAACCAGGAATGAGAAGATACCAGTCTGCGTTCAAATTTGGGGTGCATCTGGGGAAAGAAGTATGACATATGACTTCCCTGAGACACCCTCGAGAAAACAGCAGCATTGCACATTCTCCCTCCCAAGCACTATGAAGTACCTACATTCTTTCTTTTTTTCTTTCTTTCTTTCTTTCTTTCTTTTAATGTTTATTTTTGAGAGGGAAAGAGAGAGAGAGAGAGCAGGGAGGGGCAGAGTGAGAGGGGGACTGAGAATCTGAAGCAGGCTCAGCGCTGACAGCAGTGAGCCCTATGCGGGGCTTCAACTCACCAACCATGAGATGATGACCTGAGCCAAAGTCAGATGCTCAAATGACTGAGACACCCAAGCGCCCAGTCCTTGCCATTCATGAAAGAGCTCAAAGAGGAAAGGGCACTTTCTCTGGGAAATAAGACTTTCTGTGTCCCCCTGGGACTTCCTAGGGTCCCTGTAAGCACTGATTCCCAAGCCTCTGGAAGTTCCATCTCTGCCTTTCAGGGAAGGGCTGGCCAGCATTTGATCCTCCTTTCCTTTCATCCTGAGCTTCTACAGTATCTGTTTTATCTTATATGGGGTGGAGAAATTCTTCTCAGTTTATTCTTTTTTGTTTGTTTGTTTCCAAAATTGTTTTAGTTATTCTAGGGTCTGTGCTTTACTATCTAAATGTTAAGATAAACTTATCTATATCTACAAAATACTTTGCTAGGATTTTTTAATTCCATTATAATTAACATACAAAATTATATTAGTTTCAGGTGTACAACAATTCTATGCAGTACTCAGTGCTCATCACGGTAAGTGTACTCTGAATCCCCTTCACCTATTTCATCCATCCCCACACCCACCTCTCCTCTGATAACCATCAGTTTGTTCTCTATAGTTAAGAGTCTCAGTTTAGAGGGGTGGGTTGTGGGGGGGGGGGTTTGGTCTCTTTTTCTTTAATCATTTGTTTTAATCAATCTTAAATTCCACGTATGAGTGAAATCGTATGGTATTTGTCTTTCTCTGACTTATTTCACTTCCTATTAGGATTTTGATAGGAATTAAATTAATCCTGTTGATGAATGTGGGGAGAATTGACATCTTTCGTATGTTGAGTCTTCCAACCTATGACCACAGTACATCTCTCCATTTATTTAGGTCTTCTTTGATTTATTTCATCAGCATTTTGTAGTTTTCCACGTACAGATCTCGTGCATGTTTTGTTAAGTTTAAACTTTAAGTATTTTGTTTTCTCTGGAACAATTATAAATGATATAGCATCTTAAATTAGTTTCTACATGTTTGTTGTTAGTATATGGAACTGTAATTGATTTTTATGTGTTGATCTTGTATCCTGCAACCTTGCAGAACTCATATAGCAGTTAAAGGATTTTTTTTTTTTTTTTTTGGTAGATTCTTTGGGGTTTTCTCTATAGGCAATCATGTCATTTGCAAATAGGGACAGTTTTTTTTCTTCCTTTCCACTCTGTATGACTTTTATTCTTTTTCTTGCCTTATTACAATGGCTAGAAATTCCAATACTAAGTTGAATAAAAGTGATGAGAATAGATATCCTTGCCTTGTTCTCAGGTTTAGGGGGAAGGCATTCAGTGAGTCACCATCAACTATGATGTTAGCTGTAGACTTTCTGTAGATGTTCTTTATCAGGTTGAGGTAGTTCCTTTTTATTGGTAACTTGCTGAGAATATTTATCATAAATGATTGTTAGGTTTTGTCAAATGCTTTTCCTGCACCAATTGATAAGATTATATGATTTTTCTTCTTTAGTCTACTGATATGGTAGGCATTTTTGTTAATCCAGACTTATTGATTACTTGATATGATGGACTTTAAAAAATTGAATTAGACTATATATCTGCAATAAATTGTATTTGGTCATGGTATGTAATTTTTTGTATTTATAGTTGTTTTATAATGATGGATTCAATTTGCTAATACTTTTTTGAGGATTTTGAAGGAGATATTGATCTAAGTTCATAAGAGATATTGGTCTATAGTTTTTTTTCTAAGTTTATGACAGATACTGGCTTATAATTTTCTTTTAGGTAGTACTGTCTTTGTCTGGCCTCATAAAATGAGTTGGGAAGTGTTCTCTCCTTCTCTGTTTTCTGGGAGATGTTGTGGAAACTTGGTGTTTATTCTTCTTTAGGAGTTTGAAAGAATTCTCCAGTGAAACTATCTGAGCCTAGAGATTTCCCTTTGGGAAGGGAATCTGTTTTATCTGGTTTATAACATCTGTGTCCACCAAAGTCACAAAGGCTTTGACCAAGTTTTAGAAAACTGAATTGCAGAAAAACTTGGAACCCATTACCCACATCCCTCACCACATATGAAGAAACCGACTTGCCCAGAGGCACAGAGCTGGTTAGTAGTAGAAATGAGAAGAGCCTGTGGTTCAGGATACCCAGTCCAGCTTTCTTTGATGCTGAGTAAATGGAAGTGGCTCAAGAGTGAAAGCTCAATTTTCTTTTTTGTTTTGTTTTGTTTTGTTTCTAATAGTTTATTGTCAAGTTGGTTTCCATATAACACCCAGTTCTCATCCCCACGAGTGCCCTCCTCGATGCCCATCACCCCCTTTCCCTTCTCCCCGACTTCCATCAGCCCCCCAGTTTGTTCTCAGCATTCAAGGGTCTCTCATGGTTTGCCTCTCTCCCTCTCCCCAACCATTTCCCCATTCTTCTCCCTCATTATCCTCCATTAAGTTCCTCCTAATCTACCTACACGTGCAAACATATGGTATCTGTCCTTCTCTGCCTGACTTATTTCACTCAGCATAACACCTTCAAGTTCCATCCATGTTGCTACACATGGCTAGATTTCATTCTTTCTCATTGCCATGTAGTATTCCATTGTATAAATATACCACATCTTCTTGATCCATTCGTCAGTTGATGGACACTTAGGCTCTTTCCATGTTTTCGCTATTGTTGAGAGTGCTGCTATGAACATTGGGGTACATGTGCCCCTATGCATCAGCACTCCTGTATCCCTTGGGTAAATTTCTAGCAGTGCTATTGCTGGGTCATAGGGGAGTTCTATTGTTAGTTTCCTGAGGAACCTCCACACTGTTTTCCAGAGGAGCTGCACCAGTTTACATTCCCACCAACATTGTAGGAGGGTGCCCATTTCTCCACCTCCTTGCCAGCATCTATAGTCTCCTGATTTGTTCATTTTAGCCACTCTGACTGGCGTGAGGTGGTATCTCAGTGTGGTTTTGATTTGTATTTCCCTGATGAGGAGGGATGCTGAGCATCGTTTCATGTGTCTGCTGGCCATCTGGATGTCCTCTTTGGAGAAGTGTCTGTTCATATCTTCTGCCCATTTCTTTACTGGATTATTTGTTTTTTGGGTGTGGAGTTTGGTGAGTTCCTTACAGATTTTGGATACTAGCCGTTTATCTGATATGTCATTTGCAACTATCTTTCCCATTCCATCGGTTGTCTATTAGTTTTATGAATTGTTTCCTTTGCCATGCAAAGGGACCTTATCTTGATGAGGTCCCAATAGTTCATTTTTGCTCTCGATTCCCTTGCCTTTGGGGATGTGTCAAGTAAGAAATTGCTGTGGTTGAGATCAAGGAGGTTGTTTCCTGCTTTCTCCTCTAGGGTTTTGATGATTTCCTGTCTCACATTCAGGTCCGTTATCCATTTGGAGTTTATTTTTGTGTATGGTGTGAGAAAGTGATCTAGTTTCATTCTTCTACATGTTGCTGTCCAGTTCGCTCAGCACCATCTGTTAAAGAGGCTGTCTTTGTTCCATTGGATACTCTTTCCCACTTTGTCAAAGATTTGTTGGCCATACATTCGTGGGTCCAATTCTGAGTTCTCAATTCTATTCCATTGGTCTATGTGTCTGTTTTTGTGCCAATACCATACTGTCTTGATGATTACAGCTTTGTAGTAGAGGCTAACGTCTGATATTGTGATGCCTTCCATTTGGTTTTCTTTGAAAACTCAATTTTCAGACACCTCCCATTCATTGCCCACTCACTGTCTCATAGGAGGAGATCAAATGCTTCCCTGTGTATAAGCCTTCAATAAGAAGATTCCCCAAGCCCCTTCTAGCCCAAAGTTAGAGCCAGGAAGGGCAGAGGTCAAGAGCAGAGCTGGCAACCCATGGCCAAGGGGGCAGAGAGGCAAAACTTGGCAACCAAATCTCCCAAGGAAGAAGCAACCATAGGGCTGATGAGCCTGGGAATCGGCCCCCTCTGTTGGTCTGATATACACTTGGATTCGAGACCATAGGCACCACTCCCATCAGGGTCAGCAAACCATAGAAAGTTAGGTCTTCCTGCTCATACACTCCATTTTCCTTATGGTACGAGCCAGAGGCCACGTTCCAGACTGTAGATAAGAAGGCAGAAGATAGGGTGTCTGGGTTGAACACCTGACTCTTGATTTCAGCTCAGGTCATGATCTCACAGTTGTGGAATCGAGCCCCACATTGGGCTCCGTGTTGACAGATTGGAGCATGCTTGGAGTTCTCTATTTCCTCTCTCTCTACCCCTCCCCTGCTTATGCATGAGCACTCTCCCTCTCAAATTAAATGAACATTTAAAAAAAATTTAAGGCAGAAGAAAGGAAAGAATAGATTATACTTGCACAATAACATAACATGACATTCCCACAGCTGGATCCCCATCACTGCTTACGATGTCATCCAGTAGAACCTTCTGCAATAGAAATATTATATGTCTGCACTGACAATGAGATGGCCACTAGTCCTATGTGGGTATTAAACACTGGAAATGTGAGTAATGCAACAAAAAACCTAAATTTTTTATCTTAATTAATTTAAACTTAACTAGTCATATGTGACTAGTAGCTACCGTATTGGACAGCACAGAACCATAGAAACCTCTGTAAATGCACTCATGAACAAACCTTAAAAGCATATGAAAGTCAGAAGCATAACCTATAATAAAGGAAGTACTAAAATGCAATGGCAAATCCCTTAAAATTGAGGCAAAATCTCACTCCTCAAATTGCACCAATATTACACGATGCTCTGGTTTCACTTAATTTTGGCTCTATGCATGCTAATTTTTGGGAAACAAAATCATTTTTGGCAGTATAAAGGAAGGAGCATATAATAGGCTTCAGGGATCCATTTGAAAGTTACTAAGCCTATATCGAGTTAGTTTAGACAAAGAACATTACGGAGATTTGGTTTGTTTTGTTCACAGTTATATCCCCAGTGCCTAAACTATCCCCTAGCAAGAAACATTCTTGGTAAAAGTTTGTTGAATGAATGAAAGGAGGGGCAGACTGTCAAAGGAACTGAAAAAAGAAAAAAAAAAAGAAAAAGAAAAAAAAGAAAAATTTACAAAGCAAAACCTCTAGGCTCAGTAGAATGGCCACTAGAGGGCGCTCCAGCCCAGCAGCTAACAGACTGGTGACCCACCGCTGGTAAATCGTTCTCCCCCTTGGGAGAATTACCGGGTTTTCCCCTAGCACTTCCCACGCTCTAGAGTGGCTGTAATCCCAGCCGCCGCCACCCGCTTCCTATCACACTCCCATGTCTTTCTTTCTTTTTTATATGCCTGTATGTTTTCTCGCGTGCGCCAGACAACCCTCTGACGCAGATGTTAGGATCACAGGCTATCTATGTATAGGCAGTGCAAGGCCCCCAGAACGCTAGAAGGCTTAATAAATATCAATAAAGGAAATGGAGAGTCAGAGGCAGCAGTCCACGCCTGGCAATCAGGAGGTGGGTTTCTAGACAACTCTATGCAATGTATGTCCAACATGGTCCCAAACACTGTGATATGTTTCCCGTAGGTAGTACTATCACTATTTCACAGAGGAGAAAACTGAATTTCAGAGCGATTTGCAAAGGTCACAGAGATTATAAGTGGATTTTGAACCCAGGATGCTTTACCTACAACACCCTTGGAATGAACTCCGTAGCATTGGTTTAGAGTTCAAACCCGTCAATGCTGAGAGCATGGCTTCCTAGGAGATCCCATGAGGCTAGAAGACTGAAATGGGGCGGGGTGGGGGGGGGTCCCACTGGAGTCAGAGAAGGGAAAGAAAAGACAGTCAGAATCCTTCCTGGGGGGCTGGGCAAAGGCAACTTTGGGCAAGGGCTCATTTTCCTCGTGCATGCAGTGTGGATAATATTTGCCTTATGAGGCTGTGGTGTGATTTATGGATTTCGTCAATGCCAAACCTCTTGAGTTGGGTGTAGGCACAGAGCAGGAACACAGGAAGTGTTCATTTCCTTTTTTCCTTACTTGTGGTGTCACAAATGCCAAGGACAGTTTACATTTAGCAGAACCTTTAGCTCAAAGGAAAAAGCTAACCTGGAAGAATTTCGAGCATCAACCTGTGAGTGGAGAAGATAGCTGGGGGTCGGGAGGAACATTTGAGGACCAAGACCTTGACTTCTCACCCTGGAGACCAGGGGATTGTGCACGTGGGTCCCTGCCCTCACCTCAAAAGAAGAGTGCCTTGTGCGGCTCAACACACTTCCAGCACATGCACACATACATTTGCTCAGGACCAAGATTTTCTCTGGACTGCTCCACACAGCACTCCCCTCCTGAGTTTTTCTCTACTCCACTGTGCTGGACTCCGCTGTTGCCCCTGTAGATCCAGTCTCCTGGCACTCTTTTCTGTCCCACTCTGTGCCCCAGGACCTTGGGCTATCAGGCAGCATCAATGGGCTCCCTTGTTCTTTGTTTTCCAGATGCATTAGGCCATCAGGGAGTCAGGTAGGAGAGTTGAGGGCTGGAGGCCAGAGAGGTAGGGGTTTTGTTTCCTAGCTCCCTCCCTGTGCCTTGGCCAGGACGGAAGGCCACACACAGCTCCAGTGTGGCCTCTCCACATAGTTGCTACTGCAAATAACTGGCGCCCAGAAAGAGACAAGCCACAGGTACTTGGGGAATCAGGAAAAGACTGTTTATTGTGCACGGGACTGGAGGTGGAGTCACCTCCAAAGGCTGAGCCCCCAACTTGTCATTGACCTCCAAAGGCTGAGCCCCCAACTTGGCATTGGCCTCCTTTTATGGCTAGCATGGTTGGGGGTTGAGAGACAGAAGAAAAAGGGGAGGGGATCCTTATCAGTGGTGCTATCCGGGCAGCTGGTGGACACAGGAGGCAAGTAAGATTACAGAAGCCAAAAGTATTCGAGGGGAGTATCCAGCCTCGGACATCCGGCTGGCCCCTTTTATCTTGCTTTTACCAGCTTTTCTTCTCAGAGTGAGCATGTGCTTTCCTTAACAAGAACACATTCTCTCTTTCTGGATTTCAGTACCCACACCTTCCCCTGGCGCCTTTGGGCCCCATTCCAGTGCCAGATACTACAGTTTGCATTATGATTTCCCTACCTCCTGCCCACACCTTCGTAGATCATCCTTTTATCAAATTCTCTTCTAATTATCCAATTTGAGTGACCCTAATTGATGCGGGAGCATAAGGCAAACTGAGGGCAAAGCTCGGTGCATTACCCCACTGAGGTGGGGTATGTGTGATATTTCTCAGACACTCCTGCCTACCCAAGAACAAAGGAAAAGAAAGAAAACAAATAGTTAACTGATAGAGATCACAGCCTTGCAGGACAAGAGTCTCCATCAGTTTACAAATGTCTTAGTAAATTACAAGAAAAAGGCAATCGTATCAATGGCCTGATCTCCAGAAACCTGTGGACTTTGTTTCCTCTCTCCCCTCCTTAGTGATGTGAGAACAAAGGGAAGAAGGAAATGGCAGGTAAAACTAAGTTTCCTTATAACCTGCAGCCCATTAACACATACTTGAGGCAAATAAAGAGGAGAACATTTCTCCAGGAACCCCCTTCTGTCATAATATTAATGTCTTACTGGAGGGAGAACAACCTGAGCTTCACACTAACAAGGCCTCAGGTAACTTGGGAGTCCTCTTTAGCATATCAAAGTCCTTCTGGAGGCCTCCCTTTCGCCTTTACCTCCCCCCAACCCTGTAGTACGTAACCAGTCACTCTGCACCACCCCAGTGCAACACCTCCTGCCCAAGGGTCTTATCCCTGTGCTTTAATAAAATCATCTTTTTCTACCAAAGACATCTCAAGAGTTCTTTCTTGGCCAGTGGCTCCAGACCCCCACCCCTCCAAAACCACATCACTGAAGGCTGGTTAGGCCCAAGTAGCTGGTCTCTCACTGACCCATGGGCCACTGTTCTCCATGCCACCAAAGGCTCTCTGCTGCTTTGCGCTCCTGGCCAGTACACAAAACCTTCTCAGGTGGGCACACCCAGAGCCACTTGCAGGAGAGCCACCCCAAGCAAATCCCTGGGGCCACTCCCGTCACTTGGCAGCACCAGGGTATTATTCCTACAGGGGAAGAAGATGATTTTTTTTTTAAGTTTATTTATTTGAGAGAGCGAGACAGAGAGAGACAAGAGAAAGAGAGAGAGAATCCCAAGCAGGCTCCACACTGATGCGGGAGAGTGGAGACTGATGCGGGGCTTAAACCCATAACTGTGAGATCATGATCTTGAGCTGAAATCAAGAGTGCGATGCCCAACCGAGCTTCCCAGGCGCCCTGGGAAGAAGATGATTTTGAACCTGAGAACCTGCTCTTGAGGTCCTTTTAAAAGATTGTATACCCTTGTAATGGGCCACTAAAATTTTTTGGAATCTCTTGAGCCTAGAAACGGTACTAAAATGTTAAGTGCATCATCGGGAATTGTTAGAAGAGAAACAAGAAGCCCAAAATGGAGTCATTGGTCTCCATCCGCAGCAAACCAAAACCCGATTGTAGTTTGAACCTCTCCCAGAAATGTGACCTTTTGACAGTCAACCTGAAATTTCCTGATCAGCTCTGGTAAGGTAATCGCATGATAAAAACCCTGCCATCCCTTCCCCCTCAAAAAGAAGATATAACAGGGGCACCTGGGTAGCAGTTGGCTGAGCGACCGGCTCTTGGTTTCAGTTCAGGTCATGATCTCACGGTTCATGAGTTTGAGCCCCACATCAGACTCCACACTGACAGTGCGGTTCCTGCTTGGGATTCTTTCTCTCCCTCTCTCTCTGTTTCTCCATTGTTTGTGCTCTCTGTCTCTCAAAATAAACAAACAAACAAAAAAAAAGATGTGGGGCGCCTCGGTGGCTCAGTCGGTTAAGCGTCCCACTTCAAATCAGGTCATGATCTCGAGGTCCGTGGGTTTGAGCCCCACATCTGGCTCTGTGCTGACAGCTCAGAGCTTGGAGCCTGTTACAGATTTTGTGTCTCCCTCTCTCTCTGCCCCTCCCCAGCTCATGCTGTCTCTCTGTCTCAAAAATAAATAAACGTTAAAAATTTTTTTAAAAAAAGATGTAACAATCCTTTTCTTTGCTGATAATGTCCTTGCCCCATCCTCCTTCCTATAAAAATCTTCCATTTTGTAAAAATCCTTGGAGCATCCTGTATTTGCTAAGTGGGATGCTGACCAATTTGCAAATAGCTTAATAAAGACAATTCGGTCTTCAAATTCCCTCAGTAGAATTTTTACTCCTTTACGTTAGCTCACGTGACCTCCACGTGTCTTCGGGCTCCCCAGCATTCAGCCCCTTCTTGCTTATCAGTTGTGACACCATGACTTTCACTTCTGCTTTGCCTCGGATGATAAGAAATGGCCAAGCTATTTCTCACTGTAGATGTTTATTTTTAATGATAATCTGTTTATCCTCTAGTCAGTGGAGAATCTGCCTGTTTTCTTTAACGTGTCTTTTTTTTTTTTTTTTTTTTTGGTACCTTTTGACCCCTTTGAGAATTCCTCCTCACCCCTGCTCCACCTCTGACAACCACCAGTCTGTTCTCTGTATCTATGAGAGGTTTTTTGTTTTTGTTTTTGTTTTGAACATGTCTTTTTTTTAATGGCTGAATCTCGATCAGGGCCAGGAAGTATAGGAAGCCCTTATTGTACAAGAAAACACAATAGCCTCCAGAGGCCACTGGGGCCTTGGCGACAGGATGCATTAGCTAATTCAAAGGACTCCCAGTGGTGAATGGGGAACATTTTCAGCACCAAGTATGTTAGGAATGGATTCCCTAACCTGAGGGGCTTCCTAAACAGCCTCTATTGTAGTGTGATTCAGAGACTCTGAATGCATTTGTCACTCTCTTGGCTCCCGCTACCTTCTTCCCAGGCAGCTGCTCCTGGGGACCCTGTCTTGGTGCTGCTAACCCCACACTGGTCCAGCTCAGCAGAGACGAGTTGAGACAAACACTGGGAGGGGCCAGGGCTTGCTTAAGGACTAGACCTCTGTGCCTGGTTGGCTACCCAGAGAAATTCCATTTACTTACAGTGATAAAATCGGTCCCTTGTCCCTCCTTGCCTATAGATCCAAGTAGAGCAAGATGGGATGGAAACTTCTCCAACTTGTGTGCACAGATCACTGCAAGGGTTGAGCTAAGCAGGTGCCTTCCCTGGAAGTTCAGCTGTAACCAAGTACGCACATTCAGGAAGGCAACCAAGCAAACCCCCTTTCAGAACAGATCTTCCCAAGGCAAGAGGTTGGGCCACTTTGCTTCTAGTGTGGTGACACAGGGCAGGCCTGGAAGGGGTGTGTGTGGGGGGGTGGACTCTGGGCCATCTAGTTTTCCCTCAGGTCTTTCATCGCTGAGTGATCTTGGGCAAACCCCTGTTCTTCTCCGACACTCTGGTTTTTGCATTTAAAAGAAGTATGTGGTAAATTTTTTTTTAAAGGTGTGGAGAGCTCTAAATACTAGAACTAGAAGATTTTGCCACAGAATGTTAGCACTTTTTACGTCAATTTGTAAAAACCTCAACTGAAGAAAATATATATATAGGATCATTTGAAAGACATATTCCATTTCCTCTTCCAGATACTTTTAGTTTTTAATCTCTGGCCAGGAGACTTTAAAAAAAAAACAAAAAAACTGAGCTTAAAATTATAAGAATTATGGAATTATTTTGGGATTTCTTTTTGACCTAAATGTCAATGAAAGTTTTCTCTTTCCTTAATTATTAGCTTTTTCCTCATGACCAGTGCAAATTATGGCCTGAATGAATGACTGAAGAAAGATTAAATAAGTAAGATGGAGGTAAATGTTGTCCTGGATGACTTATAATGTAAAGGCCAGAGCTAAAATGTGATGATTGCTTAGTTTCCCGGGAAGAAATTTCCTAGAAGAACTTTAGAATTGCTTTCACTACTGCCTCATTCTGGAGCAGCACTATTCAATAGAAATATATACATACATGTGGGGGAGGGACAGAGAGAAGGAGACACAGAATCTGAAGCAGGCTCCAGGCTCTGAGTTGTCAGCACAGAGCCCCACATGGGGCTCGAGCCCACGAACCTGTGAGATCATGACCTGAGCCGAAGTCAGATGCTTAACTGACTGAGCCACTCAGGAGCTCCTATACATGTAATTTCTTTCTTTTTTTTTTTAGTCTTTATTTTATTTTGAGAGGCAGAGAAAGAGGCAGACACAGAATCTGAAACAGGCTCCAGGCTCTGAGCTGTCAGCACAGAGCCCGACGCGGGGCTCAAACCCACGGACCTCAAGATCATGACCTGAGCCGAAGTCGGACGCTAAATCGACTGAGCCACCCAGGAGCCCCTATACATGTAATTTCTTATAGTTCCACCAAACAAGTAAAAAGAAACAGGTAAATTAATTTTAATGTTTTACTTATTCCAATCTATTCAAAATATTTCAACATGTAATCAACATAAATTATTGAAATATCTCAAATGTTTTTCATGCTAAGTCCTTGAACTCTATGTATTTTACACATGTAAATATGGACTGGCCATATTTCAATTGCTCCATAGGCACAGGAGGCCAATGTCCCCCAGAGCAGGCAGTGTAGGCCTAGAGTTTAGCTCAGGAGTGCCCAAACCCAGCCAGTCTTCCTATCTGGGGCCTGACCCTTCCTGCCGTCCCTTCTCAAACCCATAGCCAGCCAGTCATCTTTCTGAAACAAACCAACCAACAAAATCCCAACCCTAATTCTGTCACTCCCCAGTTTGAAAGATCTATGATATCTCCTACCCTCGTGGGACAAAGTCTGAACACCTTGGCATGATTTTAAAAACCCATCACAGGGGCACCTGGGTGACTCAGTCGGTTAAGCCTCTGACTTCGGCTCAGGTCACGATCTCGTGGGTCCGTGAGTTGAGCCCCACATCAGGCTCTGTGCTGACAGCTCAGAGCCTGGAGCCTGTTTCAGATTCTGTGTCTCCCTCTCTCTCTCTGCCCTCCTCCCGCTCATGCTACGCCTCTCTCTGTCTCTCAAAAACAAATAAACGTTAAAAAAAAAAGTTTAAAAAAAACTCCTCGCCATCCGGCCCCAATTTCTCTCTTTTTAAAAAAATTTTCTAAAGTTTATTTATATTTGAAAGAGACAGAGCGCTAGTGGGGGAGGGGAAGAGAGAGAGAAGGAGAGAGGCGGAAATCTGAAGCCGGCTGCAGGCTCTGAGCTGTCAGCACAGAGCTGGACGCTGGACTCGAACTCGCAAGCCATGAGATCATGACCTGAGCCAAGGTGGGACACTTAACCGACTGTTCCACCCAGGTGCCCCCGGCCCCAATTTCTGTTTTAAAGTGTTCTCCTGTCTCCTCTCCCCTTGCATGATGTGGCCACAGTGACAGAAACTGTTCTCTCACACAGCAGGCTTTTCTGTTCCTCCTAGCATTTTTCTGTTCCCCCTTGGAGAAGTCCTTGAAGACTCATTCGCTCGTTCATCCATTCTTTTTTTTTTTTTTTTAATATTTTTATTTATTTCTAGGAGAGAGAGAAAGAGACAGCGTGAGCAGGGGAGGGTCAGAGAGAGAGAGGGAGTCACAGATGAAACAGGCTCCAGGCTCCGAGCTGGCAGTCAGCACAGAGCCCGACGCGGGGCTCGAACCCACGAACCGCGAGATCATGACCCAAGCGAAAGTCGGACGCTTAACCGACTAAGCCACCCAGGCGCCCCATCTCGTTCATCCATTCTTTCAAGGAGTGCCTACTAAATGTCAGGCGGCCGCGTGTGGGCCCCTGTACCCAACTCAAAGCCCTACAAGGAGCCTCTTGGCCAGCTCACACCCTCTCCACTCCTCCCCGCCCCCCAACCACCGCCGAAGTCCGACCCCTCGGCTCCACCCAGGCTCTAGTTTTAGCTTTGATCACCCATCAGTGTGGTTTGTTCACCAGTCCTCCCACACCTTCCCCGAGCCGTGGAACACCCATTCTTGGTTATTTCTTCACACCACAGCATGAAGGCTCAAAAAACCGGTGAGGGATGAATGACCGATCAACCCCCACTTTCTCACCGGAGGAACTAAAAGCACGCAACAGGGAGGTATGAGGGGACCACTCGGCCCAAAGTCCTCAGGTAGAAACCAGGCCTTCCCCAACCGCGAGGCCTCCTAGGATCCCCGCACAGCTCTGAGACACGCCCCCGACCCGGTGAGGGGTTATCTAACTTACACCAGCCCCCCGCCCCCGCCCCCACCCCAGCGCAGCCAGCGTGGAGCGGAGGGTCCCGGCAGCGAAGGAGGCAGGCCGTAGTGGGGCGATGCCCGCACTGGCGTGCCGAGGCCGTCGGGAAGAGGCCTCGACCCTGGGCAGCGGAGGATCGCACGTACCGGCAGCAGAGCCGAGGAGGGTGCGGCTGCGGCGGCTGCGCGGCGGGAACTACAAATCCCGGGGGGCGCCTGGCCGCCGAGGCGGAAGGGGTGGGCGGGGGCGGGGCGGGGTGAGGGGGCGGGGCCAGAGCGGCCGGAGGGCCACGCTCCAGCTGCAGGCACCGCGAGCTGGAGATCATGTCCGGGGGCAGCAGCTGCAGCCAGACCCCAAGCCGGGCCATCCCGGCCACTCGCCGGGTGGACCTTGGCGACGGCGTGCAGCTGCCGCCCGGGGACTACAGCACCACTCCTGGCGGCACGCTCTTCAGCACCACCCCGGGAGGTAAGCGCGGGCTCCGGGTGCGGGCGGCGCGGGAGGGCTGACTGGGCAGAGCGGGAGGGGTCGAGAGCCGCCAGTTGGACGGGGCAGAGGGGCGCGATGACTGGAAAGAAAGGCACCACAGAGGCAGCGAGGGTCGCGAGCAGATGGCCGCTTCCCATTGCTTGCCCTCTGAGTGCGTCCTCCGAAGCTCGGGCTGCAAGCTGCCCCATTCGTTCCCTCCTGGGAGAGACAGCCGAGTACCCCTACCCACACGGATATGCACGCTTCCCGAACGGCCATATGCCGAGGTGTGCTACCTCTTGTGGGTGTGGGGCGTACTGAGGCAAATAGCGTCCGCTCAGGGTGGCCTGGGAGTAAGGGAGAGGCCTGGCCTCGGGGTTTTAGGGGACGGGATGGACGCTCTCTTTGGATGTAAACGACTCTTGCAGAATCCTTTTTTCCTTCCCGAGGCACCCCCAGTTTGCATTGAGCCAGCACCCCTGACGCAGGATTTGGGCTGAGGGCTCTCTCCTGCCCCAGCAGCGCCTCACCTGCATCTGTGGCGGGTGGCCCACTTAACGAGTGTGGGATCTGGGGCCGCGGGCAGGACTGTGCAGGAAAACACGTTCTTCTGTCCCGGGGGAGGGGGAACCGTGTGACCTCCCCGAGTGTATGAGGAAGAGGAAGCTGAGCTGGCACGGATTGGGGCCAGCCTGAGGCTGCCGTCTGGAGCCAGGCATTCCCTCCCAGCCCGGGAACCCCAGCGCACAGGGGCTGATGAAACCTGCCCGCCCGTTTGCATGATGAAATCCTCGTGGCTCACCACTTCCCTACCATCCTCGCGCTGCCCTCACCCCGTTTTGCCCTTCTCCCCTCCCCTCCGCCCTCCTCCACCGCTCCTGCCCAAACTACTCGAAAACGCCAAAACGCTGCGGACTGTGGCGCTCCGTGGAGAGGCACGGGTGCAGGTGTGGGCGGGCGGGGCAGTGACGTCGCCGGCCACATGCTTATTTTCTCAGGCGCCGGTCCCGCCAAGAACAAGCACACAGCCAGATCCGAGGTCTCCGGCAGTTTGATCGAAAACATCCAACGTTAGAACTGTTAGGGATCACAGATGCACTTGTTTCATCGAGGCCCCAAACTCGAAAACACACGTCCCTTGTCCAGTGTCACACCGTTTTCACAGACTGAACGAGAAATAGTACCCAAGTATATAGAGGGGGGAAATGCTCTCTCTTTTGTTAAAAATGATCCAAGGAAAAGTTCTCAGCGAGCCTTGTGTCCACCCTTGACTCAAATTCTCTTTCCATGCTATAGTTCTTTTTGTAGTCCATTTGGTCTGTTTCTCTGTGCTATACTGTGTCTGCCAGGATCTTTCCTGACAGTTTTGGGGTTCTTCAAGAGAGGGTGTGCATCTCTGCTTGATCTTTTCAGAGGGGCCACTGGGGCAGCCCTAAAGGCTCGGGCACCCTTTTTTGCACCCTTTGTTGCTGCATGGGGACAGGTCGGATTGGAAGCCATGGCCAGGGGTACTGTTTACAGGGCACTCTGATCTACTTCTCACCTTGGACTGGGAAATGGGTTTTTTGTTTGTTTTTGGTAAACCACAGCGAATCTCCCTGCCTTTGAAGGTCTTTAGTTGGGAGAGAGGGAAAGGGGCTCTGGGATCAGAGTGTAACTTTGTTTTCTGAGGCCAACTGGAAGGAAGCTAGCAGCGCTGAACCTAAAGCCAGTTTTCTTGTCTGGAGTGTCCGGCACAGGCCGTCACCTGGAAAAACACACCTTGTTTTTGCCAAAGTCAGCCAGTCTGGTCTGCCTTAGTTAGCCAAGGTCTGGAATCTTCCTCCAAAGCCCGCTTCACCTTGCTTCCTTGCCAGGGCAAAGAAGCTTAACCTAAGAAAAGGTCATTTCTGGCACCCTTTTGCTCCAGCCTTGACTGCCGTTTCTCATTCTTCAATAGACATGTGAATTACCTGGAGATGGCATTTAAATGCAGACTCTGATTCTGTTCGTCCTGCGGTTGGGCCTGGGATTCTACCCTTCTAACCAGCACCCAGTGATTGATCTAAGTACCACACTGAGTACTCAGGAATTAGTGGACTTCCCTCACCTTTTCAGACCTCAGGGTCTGGCAAAATGATGCTTCTCTCCAAGGAGACTTCTTTTCAGGTTGGGTTGGGCATCAGCCCTCCAACCAGGCGCTGGAGAGAGTCTGCACAGGTGCCCACGCTAGTTTCTTTGCAGGTGTCAAGAGCTCTTGGAGTGTCCCCAGGTTACTCTTGCTGGGAATGGCACTGCGGTGTTTGTCTGCAGAGAAACAGGAGCTGTGGTTGATTGAACCATCGACTCCTCAGATGCCAGTTTACTTTCCGTGGTCATTAACCTTTCACCAGCTAAACCACTGACCTGGTGAGAAGTCTGGAAAACTTCAGAGAAATTTGTTGAAAGGGGCGTTGTCTATGAATGTTGAGCCTCTGGAGTCTTAAAAATCGCCAGTGACACCGTAGCCCCGCGGAGCCTTTGAATGGGTCAGAACCCTTCTTCCACCCCTCTCCCATCAACCTCCATGTTCCCCACTCCATGTTGGACGTCGACCCCAAAGCCTCAGGGTTGCCTGGCTGGTAAGCATACCTAAACCCTAGAACTGGCTGAGGTTAATCAGAGGTAGGCAGGTAGGGCTGCAGGTGTTAATGGCACCCTGGCTTAGATAAACAAAGCCTCTACCCAGGAAGCTTACCTTGGAGGAGCTCCCAGGTCTTTGGCTATAGAACAGACAGTGCTGGGAAGAGGAGGAGGTGACCTGGGCACTGAAGCTAGAACATAGCCAGTGTCCGGAGGCCGCAGTCACACAGCAGGAGATTATGTCTCCTTATTGCCCAGGGTCTACAGGAACTCTAATGAGACTAGGGTCTCATTTTTTTTTTTTTTTAATTTTTAACTTTCGTTTATTTTTGAGAGACAGAGAAAGAACAGGGAAGGGGCAGAGAGAGAGGGAGACACAGAATCTGAACCAGGCTCCAGGCTCTGAGCTGTCAGCACAGAGCCCGACATGGGGCTCGAACCCACGAACCGTGAGATCATGACCTGTGCCGAAGTCAGTTGCTTAACCGACTGAGCCACCCAGGCGCCCAGACTAGGGTCTCATTATTAAGGACAGGTTAAAAGAACTTGGACCTTAAGGCAGTGAGGGAAATGTAACGGGCCCTCTTCTCCCATTGATCTGAGCTTCCTTTTAAGGCATTTAGAACATTCCACACTATGTCCCTCATTAAAGACTTTGACGGGGAGCCCTGGTGTAGAGCACCCCAAACTCCCTCTGATGCCCACCAGCCTCCCCACTTTCAAGGCATTGACCACATCCAGAACCTGGAAAACAGTCTGACCTCAAGGGTTTGGCTTACTACTTAGGAGGATGAAGCCACACCTGAAATAGAATTAGGAGCATCAAAGTTGTAGCCGTAGAATGAGGTAATTAGGCAGACACCCCCCACCCTCCATAACCAGTAAAACTTGTATGATTCTCGTGTGAGAATTGCCTGCTTCGAGTCGGCAGCCTGCTAGGCCTTATATTCTAGCAATGCATACACAGCTGTGAGATTTCAGTTGCCTTCTGAGGCTCACGTTTTGTTTTCCAATATCCTCGAAGGATGGCAGGGCCTTATTTGAAAGAGAAGTTTGAGGGACGCCTGAGTGGCTCAGTTGGTTGAGTGTCCGACTTCAGCTCAAGTCATGACCTCACAGTTTGTGAGTTTGAGCCCCGTGTCAGGCTCTGCGCTGACAGCTCAGTGCCTGGAGCCTGTTTTGGATTCTGTGTCTCCCTCACTCTCTGCCCCTCCCCTGTTCATGCTTTGTCTTTCTCTCTTCCTCAAAATAAATAAACATTTTAAAAAATTAAAAAAAAAAAGAAAGAGGAATTTGATCTTTTACTTATTTTTTTTTTTTAATGAAAGAGCAAAAAAGTCCTCTATTTCCAAATTTAGTAAAAAGACAGGCAGAGTGGTACCATGTGTATCTGTTGGTATCAAGCAGTGAGGCCTTTTCTGGTGTGGGTCTTTAAAGTTTATTTGTTTTTGAGAGAGAGAGCATGTGTGTGCGTGCCCATGCAAAGGAGGGGCAGAGACTCCAAAGCACAGAGCCCCGTGCCGGGCTTGAACCCATGAACTGTGAGGTCATGAACAGAGTCCGAGTCTGATGCTTAATTGACAGCCACCCAGGTGCCCCCTCTTGTGTGGGTCTTTATTTGATATCCTTGCAGAAGAAGAGAGGGGACAGGGCAGTAGGACTGAAAAAAGGATAGGTCATTGTGAATGAGGAGTGTTCATTTGCACACCTACGTTTTACGTGTTCGAACAGACAAAAAACCTGTTGCTTTCTGGGCTTAGAGCCACGCCAGTGTTCTCCCTCTGTTATGATTCATGACAGATGAATCACATGTGCCTGTTTACATGTTTGTTCCCTGAATAGATGGGAAGTTCTTTCCCAGCAGTCTTACTCATCTTTGCATTGCAGTGACTGAGTGCTGAGTCTGGTGTTTAGAAGGTGAAGAGTTGAAAAGAGCCCTGAAATGACCGTATTCTCAGGGTAACCTAGGTCCTTTGCCATTAGGCCTGGGTCTGAGCTGGCCTAATGAAGACATCTAAGTTTCTCTTCTCTCCTCTTTCAGTCGCAGGGTAGAATTGCTTACCTTGGAATCTCCCAGGGGGCGAGACTAACTTTCCCTGAATCTTCTCACTCATCCCAGTATTGCTAATACTACTTTTCCCAACTATTGCACAGAAAGTAGAAGGAGGCGACCTTTATACTGAACATGTCACTACCCGGGGCCAGGCTCTCAGACACTGGGATCAATGCTCCTTATTTACTTGTTGGCACTCACCATCACTGCTAGGCAGGAGGAAGTCACACCTGCCCATGTCATTTGGATGCTCTAGGACATGGCCAACACAAGGTCTTGTAATTGAATGTCCGTGCCCCTGAAAGCTTATTGAGAGAGCTCAGATACTAGGCCCCGAGTATCACAACACTTGGTAACTTCAACAACAGCAAGTCTGTTATTTCTCTCCATTCTCTGGGCTGGCTGGGCAGTCTCTGATGATCTTCCTGAGCTCACTCATCTGGCTGCATGCAGCTAGATTGTCCTGGGCTAGAAGGCCCAAGGTGTCCTTCCCCATCTATCTGGGGCACTGCTGGGGACACCTGGAAAGCTGGGAGTTCTCTCTGTCTTCTTGGTCTCTTGGTGTTCAGGAGCCTAACCTAGGCTTACTTACGTGATAATTTTCAAGGCGTCTGAAGGCCTAGGCTCAGAAGTCACATAACATCACTTATGCAGTATTCTGGTAGTCAAAGCAAGCCAGGGGGCTAGCCCAGATTCCAGGAGAGGGGAGATACCTGCCTTGGAATGGGAGAAGCCTCCTGTCCAGGGACAGGGATGGGAAGAGTTACGGGGCCTCATTTTCAGGCAGTCTTCCCCAAGGGCCGGGCCTCAAAGAGGGGTCCTTTGAGGGAACTTAACTGCCCAGCCGCCTGTGTGGCCGTGCAGAGCCAAGGCCAGGTATTAGTAGCAGACCAGAATCGCAAGCCTGTGAATTGACTCTTGGTTTAAGAACTGAAGATGCCTTCCCGAAAACCCAGAGTTCTCGATCCTATTTCCGTTTTCGAGGCCTTAGGTTCAGCTCCACAGAGCAAACTACAGGTGGCCGTGATGCCAGGCCACTGGGCCATACCTTCCACTTTGTGCCATGCCTCTCCTTGCTAACTGCTACCCAGTCTGCCTCTTTACCCCTCACGCAGCCAGGCTTTGGGAACTCCCTTCAGAGGGGCGCATGCTTGCCTGCCCTGCCCAGCACTTCCATCTGAACATCCTTGATTTTCTGGAGTGCTGGCAGTAGGATGGAGTCAAGTTCTGAGGCCAGCGGTCCAAAAATGTGTAGGAGTGAGAATTCCAGGAGGTGAAGGCGGGTTCACATCTCCCTTTGGTTTCCTGGTGATGCATACAATGCGGACGTTAAACCAGGTCCGTTGCCTTAGAGAGAGTGCATGTGTGTAAACTGATTTCTCTCTTCTGGTCTCTGGAATAAAAGAGGAAAGCAGGCCTATCTAAATTCGCTTAAGCTGCCATAACAAAATACCAAAGACTGGGTGGCTTAAACACAGTAATTTATTTTCTCACCGTTCTGGCGGCTGGAAGTCCAAAGTGCCAACAGGGTTGGTTTCTCCCGAAGCCCCTCTCGTTGGCCTGCAGATGACTGTCCTCTTTGCTGCCACTCTATGTGGTGAGTGTGGTATCTCCCTCTCTTTCTTATAAGGACACCAGTATATTGGATCCGGGCCCCACCCTAACAGCCTCATTTTAACTTAGTGACCTCTTTAAAGACTTTATCTCCAAATACAGTTACACTGAGGTACTGGAAGTTGGGGCTTCAGCATATGAATTTGGACGTGGGGGGTGGGGGAGCAATTCACACAAAAAACAGGGCCCCTCTTTCCAACCACAACTTTTGTTGCTGTATAAAGGGAGGTGTATCAGATGGTAATGAATTTCAGGGTTAGCCTTAACCTGCTTGGTACAGGAGCATTTAGAAATGTTTGGTTGGGGGGCACCTGGGTGGCTCAGTTGGTTAAGTGTCCGTCTGGGTTCGGCTCAGGTTGTGATCTTGTAGTTTGTGGGTTCGAGCCCTGCTTTGGGCTCTGCTAGCTCGGAGCTTGGAGCCTGTCTTCGGATTCTTTGTCTCCCTCTCTTTCTGTCCCTCTCCTGCTCATGCTGTCTCTCTCTGTCTCTCAAAAATAAACAAAACATAAAAAAATTTTTTTGAAATGTTTGGTTGGGTGGGGGCGGTGTGTGTGAGAGAACGGGAAGGAGCTTGGCCAGCCCTTAGAATAATTATTTTGTTCTACACGTTTCTGTAAAAGCTTCGTCCCTCCTGCTTAATTTTCAAATAAAGTGGACTCTTCCCTCACATGTCAGGGCCTCAAAGGGAGGAACTAGCGAGAGGACCCTTTGTTACTCACTGATTGCCCTCATTTGGTATTTGAGGAGCTTCATGAGATCCCCGGCCCCTAAGAAACATCCAGATTTTGGTTCTCTTTGCAGAGCCACAGATGAAGAAAAATCTCGGACCAAGCACACTCTGGTTGTCTCACCAAGATTTTCTCCCTGACGAGGTGGCTCCCCTTGCTAAACAGACTTGCCCAGCAAGACAGCCACCCCGACGCATTGAGTTCCTGACTGGGGTGTGGTGGCTGGGGTGGGAGACCCCTGGTAGACCCTGCGTCTTGGCCTCCAGGTTGACACAGAGCTGCTGGCGAGAGCTGAATGTAAAATTACCCAGAGTATTTTGCTCACAGGCTGCTGGCTTGCATCTGAACGCAGGCCTCTGAGCCTCCCCCAAGCATGTTGTGAAATGCTCTCCCTTTCCCTGGAATGGGAACAGCAGTTCTAGGAATTCCGTTCTTGTACTCTGGCTAGGCCTCACGTCCCCCCCGCCGCCAGCCCAGGGGAAGAATGTTTCGTCAGGCGAGGCGCAGGGCAAAGTGGGGAACAAGCAGGGCTCAATTTACAGAAGTCGCGGCCAGCCCCATTTTGAAGCCGAGTGTGGGTGCTGTGGGAAAATGGAGAAGAGATCAAGGCCGGTCTCTCTCTCTCAGGGAACATCCTGTTCTGGCCAAACCATCAGAAGAATAGGTAACAGTCTGGAGCCCCCTGGAATGTTCCCTGTTGCCTGTGCCGGCGGAGGCATGGTAGCCTGGTCTGCCTTGCTAGTTTTATTTTTTATTTATTTATTTATTTTTATTTATTATTTCTAGGAGAGAGAAAGAGTGAGCAGGAGAGGGTCAGAGAGAGAGGGAGTCACAGACTGAAACAGGCTCCAGGCTCTGAGCTGGCAGTCGGCACAGAGCCCGACGCGGGGCTCGAACCCACGAACCGCGAGATCATGACCCAAGCGAAAGTCGGACGCCTAACCGACTAAGCCACCCAGGCGCCCCATGCCTTGCTAGTTTTAAACAGAAGTTGGTGTTTAGGACTGGAGGCTGGGTCTACCCCCTGGATGGCCATGGAGGGGACAGCCTTTCCGAGCCTCAGCTTCCTGTCTGCCAGTTGAGGCTACTGTATCTCCCTCGTGGGGAGTGGGGGCTGGGGCACTGAGACCCGACATGTCAGGCTATGAGCAGTGATTTAATCTTCACACTATTCCTGTGAGGTTGTGGATTTTGTTAGCACCCCTCTCTTATTAAAAAAAATTTTTTTTTAATGTCTTTATTTTATTTTGAGAGACAGTGAGCGGGGGAGGGGCAGAGAGAGGGAGACACACAGATTCTGAAGCAGGCTCCAGGCTCTGAGTTGTCAGCACAGAGCCCAACTCGGGGCTTGAACCCACGGACTGTAAGATCATGACCTGAGCCAAAATCGGACGCTTAAACCGACTGAGCCACCCAGGTGCCCCAGTACCTTCCTCTTAGGGCTGAGGAATTCAGTGGTCATTAAGAGTTGAGGGGCTGGTACACGTGCACCCGGGTTTGAGCCCTGAACTTGTGTCTCCAAGCCCCGTGCTGTTTGCACCGCATTGAGCACCGGCCAACCAGAAGATCCTAAAAATAAATGGTAGTGTATCAGAGCTGGAACAGACCCTAAAGATTACCTACAAAGCCTGGCACGTGGTTGGTGCTTTAAAAATAGTTTGAATGAGCCTAGTACGATGCCGTTGTTTACAGCTGAGGAAAACCGACCCGAGGGGCATGTCCACACTGCTTTGTACATTCACGGAAACTGCTGTCACCACAAAGCGGGCCTGGAGAAAAAATAACCATTCTTGTATTTGGCGCACATCTGAAGTTTTCAAAGTCCCAAATGACACTGGTTACCAAACATGCCAAAGCTCGTGTTGGTTCTCGAAGCATGTTGCTGTGGGCCAAAAAACGATACAGGGTGCCCTTCCCCTACCCCTTCCACCCCCAGTCTCTTTCCAGGGTTGCTTACTTCCCCTCTGATTTGTCCCAGCTCTGACCATATAATTGGTCCCTAAATCATGTCGCCTGAAACCATGCCAGTCATAATAGCTAGGATTTGTTTGTCTAGAGCTGACCTCATGTCAGCCTCTGTTGCATTCCACACCATAACCCTATGACGTAGGCACCATCATCATTGTCCCCATTCTGCAGAAGAAGAAATGGAGACACAGAGAGACTGAGTAATAACTTGCCCAGAGTCGGTGGAGCTAGCAAGTGGGAGAGCTGGGTGTCAAACCACGAGCCTATGTGGGAAGAGGAGCTCGTGTTCATCCTGGTGTGTTGTTCCCACACCCTCTCTCTACAGCGCAGGTGACTCTTGCAGCCTGCTGGACTTTGTGTTTTCCCCACATGTGTTATGTGGTGATGCGTTTAAATGGCTTTCACTTTGGGGTGCCTGGGTGGCTCAGTTGGTTAAGCGTCCGACTTGGGCTCAGGTCATGATCTCAAGGTCCGTGAGTTCAAGCCTGCTTCAGATGCTGTGTCTCCCTTTCTCTCTGCTTCTCCCTGCCACCTCTCTTCTCTCAAAAATAAATAAACATTAAGAAAATAAAAAGGCTTTCACTTAGAAAATAGCCTCAGTTCTTCTCTATAAGTAGTTCAAAACCAAACCTGACTGTTACCCCAGGACTCAGCAGGATCCCAGCTACACAGGTGGTTTGAAGCATTGGCGGGGGGGGGGGGAAGGGGGGAGGTCCGCCTCCATTCTCCCCCTACCCTACTGGGAGGCAAGTTTCTGGATACCCTTGCTCTGTAACTCCAGTTTCTCCAGTCTAGACCATCCTCAGTCCATAGACCGCTTGGGGAGTGTGAAGAATTGGGGTGACAGGGTAGTTTCTCTGGGTGCCCCAGGCTTATGGAGGGCTCAATCCCTCTGTCCCCACTGGCACACACACAGCATAGATCCCTCCCCAGTCTCTGATCCCCACATATGCCGCTGCTCTCAGACTTTACCCACTTGACTTTAGTTGTTTGTTTACAGGTCTTTCCAGCTAAATTGGGAGTGAGATCAGGAAACTATTCCTTACATGCCTAGCGCTTGGCACGGCGCTGGTGCAAAGGGGTTCAAATACGTGAGACCAGCACACCTGTTTGGGGATGCACGTTCAAGTGAAGATAGATAAATGTGTAGGCGAGGATTACCACTTGTCCATGGAGGTTAACATGTCCCTGGGTTGCTGTGGTTCCTATCCTTGGGTACAGTTCCTGGGAGTTAAAGTCTAGCATGGACAGGGCCTAATGCACAGCAGCCCAGAGAGGTGCTGGAGGGGCGGGCTCACCACTCCACTTTCCTTGCTCAGCAGAGAGCCCCCTAGGCTTTTTGTGGGGAGTGGGGGGAAATCCTACCTAGTTCCAGTCAAGTCCATTCTAACTTGACTTATTAGAAAAGGAACTTCTGACCCTATTTCCTTATTTATTTGTTTGCTTAATACCATATGCAGTAGAGTTTTGTATTAAAAAACAAAATGTGCTCAGTGTAAAAGATGTTCCTCTGGACTTAATCCTTATCTCACCGGCAGAGGTGACCAGACACAAATACTTACAGTTCTGTGACTCTTTTACACAGTATGTTGCAGACAACGTACACTTGTTCCAAATAGTAACCACACGGCGCCGAATTACAGGTCCGATCCATAATTTAACCTGTCCCTTAATTTAAAAAACACATCAAAGTTTTATATACCATATGTACGTGTGTGTATAATTATCTCAAAATCCTAACAAAAGAGTAGCCCCGTGTCTCTCCACCCCCATCTCTTTAGATGTAACTAATATTTTTCAGCTCTTTCTTTGGGGATTTACTTCCATATTTCTGACTTTTTCTTGACTTTATCTATTGATAGACGAAGACTTATTATCATCTGTACACCCTCATCTTCTCTTCTTTTTGAGAGAGAGAGAGAGAGAGAGAGAGAGAGAGAGCTGGGGAGGGGCAGAGAGAGTCACAGAATCCAAAGCAGGTTCCAGGCTCTGAGCTGTCAGCACAGAGCCTAATGAGTGTCTCGAACTCACAAGCTGTGAGATTGTGACCTGAGCTGAAGTCGGAGTCTTAACTAACTGAGCCACCCTGGCGCCCCTCTCATCTTCTCTTCCCATTCCCTAATAGAATTATATCACAAATTTAAAAAAAAAATACACATTACTTTTATTACTATGGCCCTTGATGAGCCAGGTAGTTAATTATTGTAAACTTTAAAAAAAAAAAAACATAGAGTGGGGCACCTGGGTGGCTCAGTCGGTTAAGTGTCCACCTTCGGCTCAGGTCATGATCTCATAGACTTACGAGGTGGATATTTGAGACGGCTGGTGAAATCTACATGTGCGTGCTTTATCTGTTTCCTACCCTCTAACCCACAGTTTATTACTGGGTAGCCAGAACCAGGTGCGAATGCATTGTGATTTGAGCTATGTTTAGCATGACAGGCAAATTGTGAAAAGGTAGAAACGCATAGAAACACATAGAAAAGGTACAGGGGTATAAAATAAATGCAGAGTTGGAAGTGGACTCGCAGGGGCTGCTGGACCTGGCATGCAGGAGTGTGAGCGTGGGATGAAGTTCTCTACCCTGCATAGATGCATTCTTAGCCTTCGGGGAAAACCTTGGTTTGGTGGTTTCAGCCCAGGGGCCAAATAGATTGTAAAGGACAAAGCAGTTATCTCTGTGGTGTAGACTAGTGTTAGCTCTAGTCTGTATAAATATAGATAGAGAAATGGGCTTAGCCACAGAGGTTTGTCCCATACATTAACACAGCCCGGAGCTCGGGTACAGAGTTGTATTTAATGGTTTTGGTCTGCTAGCCTTTCCAGCCCAGGCACTTTGGGACAAACTTTTGTCCCCAGGTGTGGTTTCCTCTTTGGGATCTTGTGTTTCTTTTTGTGAATACTTGGCTCATCCCATCCCTGAGCTTTGCAGGTAGATAGATGTGATTCAGAACTTCTGAGGCATTTCTTGTAGCGGAATAATTGGTTTGTAGGAATAAGTCACGCGTTTCCACTCAAGATGGACGGGGCTGGTAATCCATGGGATAAGCTAAAGTTAAGTTGTTAGAAGAATTTCTTGATTGCAAATTTTAGCTTTGAGCCTTGTTGCTCTGCTTCCTGAAACAACTTGGAGATGCTCATTTGTCTGTCCAGTGCTGTGATTCCTTGGGTCCCGGCCATTCTTTTACTTTAAGAGAAAACAAGTAATTGTTGCAGAGGTGTCTGTATTTTGCAGCAGCCTTTTGTAAGAAGGACTTTTCCCAAATAAAACAATTTTTTAAAAAATGTGCTTAGTTAAAGGGACATCTGGGTGGCTCAGTCAGTTGAGCGTCTGACTCCTGATTTTGGTTCCGGTCATGATCTCATAGTTCATGGGTTCAAGCCCCGCATCGGGCTCTGTGTTGACAGTGTGGAGCCTTCTTGGGATTCTCTCTCTCTCTCTCTGCCCCTCCTCCACTTGCTCTTTCTCTCTCAAAATAAATGAATAAACTTTTTTTTAATGTGCTTAGTTTTCATTCAACTAAGTCTTCCATACCCTCCAGCACCTCTAAAATACTGAACAAAATAACAGTTTTACACACAAATTTGACTTCTGGATTTATGAATACATGGACCTGCCATGTAGCTGCTGAAGCCCTTCAGCTTGCTCTAATTTTGTTAGAATTTTCTTCCTGTAGGGGCACCTGGGTGGCTCAGTAGGTTAAGCGCCCGACTTTGGCTCAGGTCATGATCTCAGTTTGTGAGTTAGAGCCCTGCGTCAGGCTCTGTGCTGACAACTCAGAGCCTGGAGCCTGCTTCGGATTCTGTGTCTTTCTCTCTCTCAAAAGTAAATAAACATCAAAAAAATTTTTAATAAAAATAAAATAAATTAAAAAAAATCTTCTTAAAAAAAAAAGTCTTCAAAGTCTGGGGCTCCTGGATGGCTCAGTTGTTAAGCGACTTCCGGCTCACATCATGATCTGATGTGAATTCTAGCCCCACAGCAGCCTTTCTGTTGATAGTACGCAACCCGCTTTGGATCCTCTGTCCCTCTCCCTCTGCCCCTCCCCCACTCCTGCCCTCTTTTTTTGTCTCTCAAAAACTATTTCCTTCTGTCGGTTTGTTTGGATCTCTCCTTAGATACAGGCTTTTCTCAGAAATTTATGGAGACATCTGGGCTGGTTATATTTAAGAGTGAGGCTCCAGAGCTGACTGGAAGCCCTTCGTGAGGTCTGGAGGCTGGTGGGTTCAATCTGGTGGCTAGCTGGTGTTTTTCATTGGTAATTCCCTTCCCACAGTCAACTTCTTTTTTTAATATTCTGATTTTTTTTTAATGTTTATTTTTATCTGTTCTGAGAGAGAAAGAGTATGAGCTCACGCACGAGCAAGCAGTGGAGGGGCAGAGAAAGAGGGAGACAGAATCCCAAGCAGGCTCCTTGCTCTCAGCAGAGCCTTACATGGGCTTGAACTAGGTGAACCAGAGATCATGACCTAAGTTGAAGTCAAGAGTCAGATGCTTGGGGCATCTGGGTGGCTCAGTCGCTTGAACATCCAAATTCAACCCAGGTCATGAGCTCACAGCTTGTGGGTTCTAGTCCCGCATCGGGCCCTGTGCTAACAGCTCAGAGCCTGGAGCCTGCTTCTGATTCTGTGTCTCCCTCTCTCTCTGGCCCTCCTCCCCTCACACTCTGTCTGTCTGTCTGTCTCTCTCTCTCTCTCAAGAATAAGCATTTAAAAAATAATTTTTTAGAAAGATGCTTAACTGACTGAACCACCCAGATGCACCAGCCCCCCAAAATCAACTTCTATTGATCTTTACTTTTGCTCTTTATTCTGAAGCAGAGCAGGGAAGGGGGTGTGAGGCTCACCATTCAGGTGGTCAGCTTGAAATTAATTTCCCTGTTTCCTTTCCCTCCTGGGGTAAGGGACCTAGGGGACCTCTGCCCATCTTGCCTCTGATTCCTGAAGCTTCCTGGGGTTCTCCAGAACCCCACTGCCTGCTGTAAGGTCCACCCCTACGTCCCCGCATTTAGATGCCACCCTCGTTCTCTCTGTTAGAGCTATTCCTCCATTCACTTTCTGTCATCATATATTATGATTTGGGGGTAATAACAGTTTGAGCCCCACTTGCTTCCATGTTGAGTATGTGCTTCTGTATCTTGTTCTATTTCTTGGTGTTTGCGTGACTTTTGAGAGAAGCATCAGGGAAAAAAAATGTCGTGGCTTTGCCACCTTGAAGCTACCTAGATCCTCAAAAGCTCTTCATGATCTTGTTTGTAGAAGCCTGTTGGAGTTGGACCATTTTTCCCAATAGAGGGAAGGTAGGGCCCCCACTGAAGACCACGGGTGTGATACCCGTGTGCCCCAGAAGACAATACCTGACCAACACCCAAGGCGCTGCCTGAGGCTCCGTGCTTTGCAGGGACCTTGGCACCCCCCTGCCCCCGTTTCCATTTCCTGTTCCTGTATGCAGGCCAAGTCCCCAGCTCCCGGAGACTGCGTTTCAGCCAAGGGTGCCTATTTTTGCCAATATGAGACTGTGTTTTGCTGTTTGTCTCGTCTGTGGAAGATATAGGGAATTTCCAGAACATCACTGTTGCTGTGTATTGATGGATCCCATGAAGGGATGGGAGAAAAAAGGGTTAAAAAGCTAAAACTGCTTCCACACGAAACATTTCCACTACATTGATCTCCATCTCATATTCCTCACTGACCCCAGATGAGTCACAGGGGGCTAATGGTCCTCTCCTAGGCTTGATGCCTTGTCAGCTGACTTTCTGAACACCACTGTCCCTGCCCCCTGCATGGCCTCCCTCCCCAGCTAAATACCCCCACGGTGGGTGACTTGGGAACCACCTCTGCTAACATTTGGTTTCCGGAGTTTATTAGCACAAATGAGGGTTCTTATTTTTAAACAAGTGCCCTAGGTGGAGGGCAAGGGGCACGGAGGCTCTTTTTCTCTTTTAAGTATAATTAATGATTTAAAAATCGCCCAGTATAGACCCCCAAAGAATTGAAAGCAGGGTCTCGAAGAGATAATTGCACACCCACGTGCACAGTAGTATTATTCACACTAGCCAAAAGATGGAAGGCAGATAAACACAACGTGGCATGTCCACACAGTGGAATATTATTCAGCCTTAACGTGGAAGGACATTAAGACATGGTCAACAGGGGCGCCTGGGTGGCTTAGTTGGTTAAGCGTCTGACTTTTGCTTAGGGCATGATCTCGCGGTTCGTGGGTTTGAGCCCCACGTCGGGCTCTGTGCTGACTGCCAGCTCAGAGCCTGGAGCCTGTTTCAGTCTGTGACTCCCTCTCTCTCTGAACCTCCCCTGCTCACGCTGTCTCTCTCTCTCCTAGAAATAAAAAAAAAAAAAAAAAAAAAAAAGACATGGTCAACAAAGTAGAGGAACTGAAGGATGTCATGCGAAGTGAAGTAAGCCAGTCACACCAAGACCAGTACTGTATAATTCCACTTAGACAAGGTACCTGGAGCAGCCCGGTTCATAGATAACAGAAAATAAAATGGTGCTTTCCAAGGGTTAGGGGGGAGGGCAGTGGGAGTTGCTATTTCATGGGTGTAGAGTTTCAGTTTCGCAAGATGAAAAGCATCTTGGAGGTTGGTTGCAGACCGCCGTGAATGTACTTAATGCCACTGGGCCGTACACTTAGCAATGTTTAAGTTGGCAAATTGTATGTTATTTGTCTTTACCACAATTACAGAAAAACGTCTGGGGGCCGGTGACCTTTCAGAGCTTCTCCAGGAGTGTTGATCCCCTCGTTCATTTTTTGAGACTCTTGAATCTCCAACTCTTAGGTTCCACTCAGGAGGGGGTCAGTTCCCTATTCTGTGGTGGACAGAACAACAGAAGAGCAAAACTGGAGGTAGGCCAGGACAGGAGTGACTCTTGACGAGCCCTGAGGATTAAGAAACAGAGAAGAGTGGTCGCTGTCTGGAGCCAAGGCACTTCCCCTCAAGGAGAAGGCACTGTTCTTCTCCATTTGTAGCCTACTGGGCTCATGGCCCTTCGTGTTACAGATGAGGAAACTGAGGTTCAAACAGGGGAGGAACAGAGGTCTGTGGGCACAGGGTCACACTCCTGGTCGGTGGCAGAGTCTCAAGTGCAGCGTGGGTTCTTTGCTTTATACTCTCTTGCTAAGAAATGTGAACTGTGGGGGCACCTGGGTGGCTCCATCGGCTAAGCATCCATCTTCGGCTCAGGTCATGATCTCACGGTTCATGAGTTTGAGCCCTGCATCGGGGCACGTCAGCACAGAGCCTGCTTGGAATTCTCTCTCTCCCTCTCTCTCTGCCCCTCCCTCGCTTGCGCTCCCTCTCTCGCTCTCTCTCAAAGTAAATAAATAAAAAAAAAAAAGAAAGACATGTGAACTGTGAACTTTAGCCCCCATAGTGATAATGAACAAGACTGTCAACTTCAGCATCTGCCTCTCAAGCAAGGAGAGCGGAGCTCTGGGTACCTTAGGGCTAGAGTCAGACTAGGACAGCACGCATGAGTAGGCCAAGGGCACGTTTTGGTGTCTGTGACCATTTCTCTGTTCTTCAGCATCCTGGTCCTCAGGAGAAGGACCCCAAACCCGTGCAGGCCTACTCAGAGCCCAGAGATGCAAATGGATTCTTCTCCAGGGTGCCACTCCTGGAGAGCCAGCTCCCAGCATCTGAGACGGGAATCCCTGCTGTTGGGATGGCACTCGTCATAGCCTTTAAGTGAGGGAACTACTTGAGAGTTATTGAGAAGGAGAGGCATTCCTGAAATCTAAATCATAGCTTCTAGCTTCTCCAGGAAAATACCAAACGGCGGATGACCTTGGTGCTGCAGAAGGGCCTCTGAGGGCCTTGGGAGGGAGGCCAAGGCTTCCACAGAGTCTTCGGCAGCGGCATCCATGGCTGGGGCCACGGCCGTGGTCAGGGTGGGGCCGTAGAGCTCGAGGAGGCAAGGCCGAGGACAAGGAGTGGATCTGCGTCACCAGGCTGGGCCACCCTGTCAAGGGCATGAAGATAAGTCCCTGGAGGAGATCTGTCTCTTCTCCCTGCCCTTCAAGAAATCTGAAATCATTGACTTTTCCTGGGGGCGTCCCCCTAAGATGAGGTTTTAAAGATGATGCCTGTGTAAAAGCAGACCTGTGTTGGCCAGTGGACCAGGTTCAAGGCATTTGTTGCCATCAGAGATTATAAGGGACATGTTGGTGTGGATGTTAAGTGCTCCAAGGAGGTGGCCACTGCCATTCGTGGGGCCATCATCCTTGCCAAGCTTTCCATTGTCCCCCGTGCGGCAAGGCTGCTGGGCAGGGGAGGGGGGCGGATAAGGTCGCAAGCCCCACACTGTCCCATGGAAGGTGACCAGGTGCGCCGCATCCCTGCCCCCAGGGGCTGCACTGCCACCCTGGGCAGCTTCACCACGGCCACTTCTGCTGCCATTTCCAAGACCTACAGCTATCTCACCCCTGACCTCTGAAAAGAGATTGTTCACCAATTCTCCCTATCAGGCATCCACTGACCCACACCAGAGTCTCTGTGCTGAAGACCTAGTCTCCAGCTGTGGCCACCACTTGGTTTTCTACAAGAAAATTAAAATGAATTAAAGCTTGTTTAAAAAATCAGGAACACCTGGCTCAGTTGGTTAAGCATCTGATGCTCCACCTTGGCTCAGGTCATGACCTCGCATTTCATGAGCTCGAGCCCCACACTGAGCTCTGTGCTGACAGTATGGAGCCTGCTTGGGATTCTCTCCTTCTTGCTCTACCCCTCCCCTGCTTGCAGTCTCTCTCTCTCCCAAAATAAAGAAACATTTAAAAAAATATTTTTAAAAATCATAGCGTCTATACTCTGCCCACTTATTTCCTCTGCAGTTTGCATTACAGTTGCACCTTGCATTCTATTTGTATATATATTTAGTATTTCTCTTTATATCCTTACCTTTTTAAAAAATTTTTTAGGGGCGCCTGGGTGGCTTAGTCGGTTAAGCGTCCGACTTTCGCTTAGGTCATGATCTCGCGGTTCGTGGGTTCGAGCCCCGCGTCGGGCTCTGTGCTGACTGCCAGCTCAGAGCCTCAAGCCTGTTTCAGTCTGTGACTCCCTCTTTCTCTGACCCTCCCCTGCTCACGCTGTCTCTCTCTCTCTCTCTCTCTCCTAGAAATAAATAAAACATTAAAAAAAAATAAAAAATTTTTTAAATGTTTTATTTATTTCTAGGAGAGAGAGAGAGAGCAGGGGAGGGTCAGAGAGAGAGGGAGATACAGAATCTGAAGCAGGCTCCAGGCTGTGAGCGAGCTGTCAGCACAGAGCTTGACGCGGGGCTCGAACCCATGAACCATGAGATCATGACCTGAGCTGAAGTCGGGCGCTTTACCAACTGAGCCACCCAGGCGCCCCTATCCCTTACCTTTTGAACTTAGTTTTTGTTATTTTATTTTATTACTTGCACTATTTATAACGTATAATCTATTAAGTTATATCCTGTTATATATTAAAAGGAAACGATATCACGACTATATATGGAAAACCAGATTCACTTACCATAAATAGAAGATAACTATAAAAAGAAGTATAATGACACCAAGGCAGTTTTAAATTGTCTGGATTCCACTGCCTGAGGAATCCAGCTGACACCTGCTCTTTGTTGAAAGGGAAGAATCAGGAGTGTGAGCGAGGCGTTTAAGATAAGCTACTAGTACTGTACGGGTGCTTTAGAGGTGATCCTGATTAAATAAGAACCTAACGTGAATCACCTCTCATTAGTCACTTTCTTTGATGAAATCAGCAAGTCTCCCACAGGAATCCTGGGTCCTGGACTTTAGAAAATTCTCCTTTGTAAGGTATCACTCAGGCAGCTGCCCTTACAGGATGGCAGGGTGGGTCCCTAAGAGTTGGTCCTCGCCCTGGGGGGGATGCCTGGGAAAGGAGAGTGAGGAGGGAGTGCGTAGAACACAGACCATGTACGAACACAGACCATGTACGGGCCCTGAGGTGTGGTAATATGTCAGAGCAAGTGTCACAGGGGACATGCTCGGCAGGAGAGCCTTTGGTGGGAAAGGTGGAGCCTGTGTGGCGCTCCTGTCCACAAAGCCCAGGAGGGGAAGTGTTCTCATTTTTACTAGTCTGGGGGAGTCACTTGATTTTCTGTTGGCTCATCTGTAAAATGGAGTTAAAACTTCTGGTACTGTGAGGACTGGATTGAAAAACAAATAAAAATGTACCTTCTCCTGTGGCAGATATGGCTGTCCTGAGTAATAACACTGGTTAGGGAAGTGAGTCGGTGGGCTTTAAGGAGAGAGCCCGGGATGTGCTGATCTGAGGGGAGAAAGCAGGGTGTGGTGGCCTGCCTGGCCCCTCTGCTATCAGAGCGCCCCACTTCTGGGATTGGTGGTTCTGAGGCAGCAGAGTGGGGCTGCAGCCAGATGCCTGAATCTGCATCATTCCTCTTTTCCAAACACCTCCCCCCCCCCCCCCCGTTTCAAATGTTTATTTTTGAAAGAGAGCGCTAATGGGGGAGGGGCAGAGAGTGAGGGAGACAGAGGATCAGAAGCGGGCTCTGTGCTGACAGCAGAGAGCCTTATATGGGGCTCGAACTCACGGATCATGAGATCATGACCTGAGCCGAAACCGAGAGTCAGACCTCCTCTGACTGAGCCAACCAAATGTCCCCTCTTTATGTTTTTTTAAAGTAAACTCTACCCCCAAGGTAGGGCTCATACTCATGACCCCAAGATCAAGAGTCGCAAGCTCTACCGACTGACCCAACCAGGTGCCCCAGTCTCACTCCTCCTTAATCCTGCTTTTGCAGAAAAACATGCTGCCTCTGCTGCAGCCATGCCTCAACGATGTGGAAAATGAACAGGCAGGAGGTCTGAGGTGGCTTTCCCAATGTCCCTGCCTCCTTCCAGGTACCAGGATCATTTACGACCGGAAGTTCCTGATGGAATGTCGGAACTCGCCTGTGACCAAAACACCTCCACGGGACCTGCCCACTATTCCCGGGGTCACCAGCCCGACCAGTGAGGAGACCCCCACAGAAACCAGGCAGAACCACCTGCGCAACAGCCCAGAAGAGAAGCCGGCAGGTGGTGAGTGGCCGGCCTTGGCGAGGCTCTCCCCTGGGAAGGGAACCTATGCAGCCATGGCTCCCCTTCAGGGAGGAGATTTCGAGGGGGGTGGGGGAGATTGATGGCGGCTGCCCGACCCTCTGTGGGCAGCTTAAGGTGCACAGGTGACGTTGGGGACAGAATTGTCACCAGTCCCAACTTTCCACATGAAAGCAGCCCAATAACTCCAGGAAAGGGGATTTGGCCCCATCAGGTGGTCTAATTAATGGAGAGCTTGTCTGAAATGAGGGGGGCTCCACACAGCAACTTTCATAAAGAAGTATGACCCTTTGGGGCGCCTGGGTGTCTCAGTCGGTTGGGCAGCCGACTTCGGCTCAGGTCATGATCTCACGGTTCATGGGTTCGAGCCCCACATCAGGCTCTGTGCTGACAGCTGGCTCAGAGCCTGGAGCCTGTTTAGAATTCTGTGTCTCCCTCCCTCTCTGATCCTCCCCTTCTCATGCTGTCTCTCTCTCTCTCCCTCAGAAATAAATAAAAAATGTTAAAAAAAAAAAAAAAAGAAGTATGACCCTTTGAATCATTGTATTGAAGCATTTCCACTTGTCTGCCTCATGTGGGCCACACCTGCAACACACATGTGCAGGAGAGGACTTCTCAAAGATACGGTGTACCTGCCCTCTAAGAAATTACACGTCTATAGGATCAGAAAGGCGTCCAGGACGCCTTCTGTCAGGGTATGGGTCCACTGGGGATTCTTGATGCAGACAGGTAGAGACCATGAACCAGTTGTCTCTGCAGGTTTGACACGGGCCGGCTAGGTCCTTCCTGGTATGTCTCCCCACCTTTGCCCTAAGTAATCAGAGCAGCCACCCTGGTAGAGGGGTGTGTGAGTGCACCCTTCGTGGCATCCTGACTAGCTTGCCAGAGTGTCTGAGCGCTTCCTCTGGGAGAGTAGAGTGTAAGCACTTGGGCTGACCTGAGTCTGATTGGCACCCACTGACCCTTCACCCGGAAGGCAGTGCACCAAGCCCGGATAGGAAGCAGCTGGGGCCTCAGGCTGGGCTGGCCCTGCTGACAGCAGCAGAGCCCATCTAGCCAGAGCCTGCAGGATGTGATTCATAATTACCCAGGGAACCCCACGACAGGCCACCCTTGCCTCGCCTTGCCTTTCAAACTTGGACAGGAGTGGAAGGGAGGTGGAGTTGGGCACACACAGCACCTGGCAGTGCGGTTCCCCACCTTTTGTTGAAGGATGCTGAAAAGGATGGATAGATTCATGCGGTTGGTGACCTGGTGCTTCCTGGCCACCCCATTTCACCTCAAACCAAAGACTGGAAGTTGAGGTTGGAGGTGGTCACACCTGATGTTGCTGAGCCATTGCTGCCTCAGGGCTGTCCCTAGCCCCTCCCAGTTTCTGGAGCTGCACAGCTCAGGCAGGGTTGGCCCAGAGGCATCCGGGCTGACCACCCTTAACCCACAATAATGGCCTAGGAGTTCCATTGGGACGGGGTGGTGAGGGATGGACAGAATTTTTCATTTTGCTGAACAGGGTATTCACCAGAGCTCCAGCCTTGGACCGTATATTTGTGTACATATAACCAGAAGTGGCCGGTTTCCCGTAGGGGCCAGAGCAGGCATCTCGGTCTTTAGAACCCCAGAGCAGCCTTACTCAGGAGATCGTGAAGGAGGCCGCTCCATTTAAGAAAACAGCTTCCAATGTGGAAACTAATTTGACAATAAACTATTTGTAAAAAAAAAAAACAAAAAAAAAACAGCTTCCAGCAGCATGAGTTACTTGGAGATTTTTGTGGAAAGAGTTAGGGTGAGGGCAGTGAGCAGCTGAATTACCAAAATAACTCCTTTGCTGCAGAGTCAGGCTACTCTGTGGGCATCTGGACAGATGCCTAGTCCTGTTTTCTACACCATGGTTGAGACCGATGGTCAAACAAGGTTTTATGTTTAAGGAGTATTGTTCTGTGAGGTTGTATTTTTTAATTTTTTTTCAGTTTATTTATATGATTTTGAGAGAGAGAGAGAGAGGGCATGAGTGGAGTAGGAGCAGAGAGGAGAGAGAATTCCAAGCAGAGCCTGACACGGGGGTTGAACTCATGAAGTGTGAGATCGTGACCTCAGCTGAGATCGAGAGTCGGATGCTTAACCAACTGAGCCCCCCAGGCACCTGGGAGGTTGTATTTATATTAAATCCAAGTAACTATTCACTCTCATTAAAAACAATAAAAATTGGGGTGCCTAGGTGGCTCAGTTGGTTAATTGTCTGACTTCGGGTCTGGCCATGATCTCGCGGGTTTGTGAGTTCGAGCTGCATTATTGGGCTCCCTGCCCCCAGCATAGAGCCCACTTTGGATCCACGACTCACTCTTTCTCTGCCCCTCCCCTGCTTACGCTCTCTCTCTCTCAAAAATAAATAAAACATTAAAAAAATAATAATAATAATAAAAATCAGGGGTGCCTGGGTGGCTCAGTCAGGTTAAGTGTCTGATCTTGATTTTGGCTCAAGTAATGATCTCACGGTTGTGAGATCAACGCCCAAGTCAGGTTCTGCACTGGGCCTGGAGCCTGCCTTAGATTCTCTTGTCTCTTATGCTCTGCCCCTCCCATTTGCACATGTATGCTGTCGCAAAAAAAAAAATAAATAAATAAAATTTTTATTTTTACGTTTTTAAATGTTTATTTTTGAGTGAGAGAGAGACACTATATGCATGTGAGTGAGTGGGGGAAGGGCCAGGGGGCAGAGGATCTGAAGTGGGCTCTGCACTGACAGCAGAGAGCCCCATGTGGTCTCAAACTTGTGAACCATGAGATCATGACCTTAGCCACAGTCAGACACTCAACTGAGCCATCTAGGTGCCTCTAAAATAAAATTTTTTTTTTTAATTTTTTTTTTAATGTTTTATTTATTTCTAGGAGAGAGAGAGAGACAGCGTGAGCAGGGGAGGGTCAGAGAGAGAGGGAGTCACAGACTCTGAAACAGGCTCCAGGCTCTGAGCTGGCAGTCAGCACAGAGCCCGACGCGGGGCTCGAACCCACGAACCGCGAGATCATGACCTAAGCGAAAGTCGGACGCTTAACCGACTAAGCCACCCAGGCGCCCCTAAAATATTTTTTAAAAACAGTAAAAATAGTATGAAATTTGGGACTGTCACTTTTTCTGTGGGGTTACGTGGTCTCCCTTCTTGCTTTGGGATGGGGGAGGGGAGCACAGCTAGACAGGGAACCTTCCGGCCTGTGTCCAGGAATTCCTAGTGGAATCCTGCCCTCCCCCCATTCTCCTACTCTTGTAGGGAACAACAAAATGAAAAACAACGCCTCTCCCTGGCCTCTAAAATGTGAGCCCTACAATTCACCCCTTGCTTACCTGGCCATCTGTCCCTTCTCTCCCCAGGTGAAGAGTCACAGTTTGAGATGGACATTTAAAGGACCAGCCATCGAATTGAGCGATGCCTCTGGGCCCCTCTGGCCCTTCTCGGGAAGAGTAACACCAGCCAGACCTTTTGCAAGTTTTAATCCTGGGCAGGCGTTGAGCTTGGGGCCGGCCGGCCCAGGCCTCTGCTCCCTCACTCAGGGCACCTGCTCCCCCTTCCTCTTCGTGAACACCAGCAGATACCTCCATGTGCCTCCATTCATGCACCCTAAGGGGAGTGACTCTTCAGGAGCACACCCTGCAGCCCAGGGCCAGGAACTGGACATGGAGGAGCCCTTCTGAATCATGGCCCGGCTCTTCCAGTCCCAACCTCTGGGGGCGCACCCACTCCTTTCTTAGGTTGGTGTGTGTGCAAAAACTCCCCTCCCCTCCTTCCCCAAGAGAGGAAATAAAAGCCACCTTCGCCCTAGGGCCAAGAGTTGGCCCCTGTCTGAGCTCTTTTCAACTCCAAGTGGATCACTAACCCCAATTACTATTTGTTCGGTGCTTCTGAGCGCTTTCCTCTACTTCTCTCATTGATTGTCACACTGAACCTATAAGGTAAGTAGGCTAAGTGTTATCCTCATTGTACGGCTCAGAGAAGTTAAAATCGCATACTGGTAAATAACGGATGGGACTGGCGTTGAGTTGTGCTGCTCTCCGTCTCTTGTTCAGTGCTGGGTGCGATTTCTTTTCTGGGCTTTGTCCCCCAAGCCTGTCAAGTGACCCGGTCACCTTTGTTCTGTGGCCTATTCCCTGCAAGAGTCAAAGGGAAGAACTTGAGCCTTGGCTGATACAGACATGTGCCCCTCATATTGTCCTGTGATCCCTTCATGTGAGCTGTCATGGGGGGACACGGACACGAGACGGGTGCTCTGCCTTGAGGATTTCACTGACACATAAGGTTTGTCCGTAAGGAAAGGGAGTATAAACGAGACTGTATAGGATTGGTTATCAGGGAGTGGTCCATGCAAGTGAAGGCTTCGTGGAGGTGATCTACAGCTGGGTACTGAAAAGGAGTGGGCTGGGGAGAGGCAGGAGCCCGGTATTGCCAAGGTCAAGTGGTCTTGGGGAACCAGGGCATATGAGGACGAGACATCAAGTTGCCCACGTTAGCCAGAGCAGGCAATATGGAGGGGGAGGGGGGTTTATAAATGGCCATAAAAGGGCCACATTTCTAAGGGCCTTGAATGCCAGGTGGAGGGCTTACTGAGAAGCAGCAGGTGTTTCTCATTATAGGATATGCTGGGCGTGGGTGGCCTTTGGCCAAGAGACAGTGGCTGACTTGGACCTTATGATTCTGGACTCACAATCTACAATTTCGGGAGCAGCAGGCCTTAGTGGTCAAGTCCTTTGTCTGGCCTTTTCTACATCCAAGTTCAAGTCCCCTCTCCCCACGAGGACTGTGAAGGCTGCTGGAATCGCTGTGCCTGGTGAGGGTGTGTGGAAGGGCCCAGGCACAGCAGCATGTTGGCTCCAGGCATACAGGCTACCCTTTTCCTACAGATGGAAAGTGAGTGTGGAGGGCAAAGACAACAACGGAAACACCTAGGGTCAGTGTAGGGACCAGTCGGCCTTCCTGATCCCTTAGCTTTCCAGGAAAAGCATCTTAGTCTCCCCTCCTGACATCCAGCCTGAGGTCTTGCCCACCGGTCTACATGGTAGATCCAGTCCCCTTGGCCCTACATCTTACAGTCCAAGAGAGGGTGAGAAAGGCTTCTCTGACAGTAAGGAAATCACATTTGAGTTGTACGCCTTTCCCACTGAACAAAAGCATCCTCCCAGGAAATCCAGGTATCTCTTGAACATCATTTTAGCTGGGTGCTACAGAGCGGCAAAGACCTAGGACATCCGTGCCCTCAAGGAAGTTAAGGCGATAAGGCTCCCCTGGTCCAGTTGAACATCCCAGTGTAGTGAGTCTTAAAGCTTTTGTAGAGATACTCTAGGCAACCATCCGAGTCCAGCCTGCCCGCCTGCTGACATCCCCAGTGACAGCTGTTACAACAGATGCCACATGCTGTGAAGCAGGGAACCCCAAGAAGGGTTTCCAAGCCGTGGTATGTGTTCCCAAGGTATTGACCTGGTCTGGAGATGGGAGGGGCTACGAATAGTAAAAGGGCACCTAGAAACGTCCTAAAAAAGTCCTTCTGTGGTTGTCCAGCGTGGTGGCTGTGTGGATGCCATGAGTTAAGGGAATCTGCGAGGTCTTCAGGGTGGAGGAGGGACTTTATAGGATGCTGTGCAGGGTAGGACTTGAACCTGGGAAGGGCCTTCCTGGGTCGTGAACAGCCTGAGGTACAGGGGCCAAGAGCAGTTTAGCTGGGGGAGTGTCACAGCTGTTGGGTTTTCCGTACATGAATGAAGAGGCCGAGTCAGGGGCAGTGGAGACAGCCGTAGGACTCTACTGGGAAAGGAGGCTTGAAGGCACGTGGTGAGGTGGAAGGCGGAGAGGCGTGTCCTGGAGGTTTCTGGTCTGGGTGACCCAGAAGAGTGGTCCGAAGGGAATGCCGGGTCAGGAGTTGCACAGAGTAAACAGCGAGAAAGGCTAAAACCGGAACCTTGGGGAATGTTCCCAGGGAACAGGAGCGGAGTGGGGACCTTGACTGCCAGTGATTTTCCAGCCTCCATACTACTGTTGGCACAGCTGTGGGCATCCCTCCAACTCCCAGGAAGTGAGGCGAAGTCGCAATGGAGGCTGGCTTTCTGCACCATCCTTTCGTGAGACATTCACTGTGGAAACGACTCAAGGAAGGGCCCAAGAGCATCTAGCCAACCAAAGGATGCCATGGTCTGAAAACCAGTATTTTGGGAGGGGCAGGGTTCATGAATAGACCCACATGTGGTCTTTTCCAGCTAAATCCACCCGCATTGATTTAACAAGCTTTTGCTAAGCCCCTTATCTATACCCCGCATGGTGCTAGAACTTCCAAGCAACACAAAAGAATTTCAAGACCACCACGTGATGAAAAAATCCAAGGAGGCATGATGAAGTGCAAGAAAGTGGAATGAGAGGCAGGCAGGAACCGTGGGAGAGTGTGAAGGGTAGGTAGGCTGCGGGGGTGGTGTCTGGAATGGATGTGGTGTGGGTAGCCCAAGGTAAAATTAGAGAGCATAAGATTAGACTATTGGGGTAAAAAGCCATTGATTGAGTGCCTTTTGTACATCTGGAGCTTTACTACAATTTTATTTATGGCCCCGATAACCTAGAAGGTAGATATTCTTACTCCCGTTCTACTTATGTTTGTGGTGGATGCAGATGGTGGAATTGGGGTTCCAGCTTCTCTCTGACCAGGTCCACAGCTCATGCTCTTCATACTACACTGGATGGAAGAGAGGTCTACGTTATTTCGATTCTGAGCCATAGGCAACTAGGAAGTTGGATGGAGGTATTAGAATAAGACAGTGACAAGTGTTAAAGCGAATCTGGTGAAGTAACTAGAGCGAAGAAGTCATTCAGATGTCTGATGGGTTGCTTAGAATTAGGGAGGTGGGGTGGGGGGTGAAAACTTGCAAGTGAAAGAAGATTGGTAGCATTTTGTCGTTTATGCAAGGGCTATTTTTAAACAAATTTTTAATGTTTAATTTTGAAAGAGAGAGACAGCATGAGTGGGGAAGGGAAAGAGAGAGGGAGACACAGAATCCGAAGCAGGCTCCAGGCTCTGAGCTGTCAACACAGAGCCTGATGCGGGGCTCGAACCCACAGACAGCGAAATCATAACCTGAGCTGAAGTCAGATGCTTAACCAACTGAGCCACCCAGGCACCCCAGAAGGGCTATTTATTGAATGCCTACTGTGTGCCTGTGTGCAGGCCCGCTCAGGCACCAGAGACAGAGCAGTGGGCACAAGAAAGCACTGCCTTCCAGGAGCTGACCTAGTGGAGGTAACATACATTTAGGGATTGAGCCTGCACATGATTCTTGTCTTGTATATTCAGCTTTTGTTGCCAAAAGCACAAACCTGTCCTCCTCATAATGAGGTTCAGAATTTAGCAGAGCCAACTCTCCCTGCCCTCCTAAGCAGAGGACAGGGGCCCCGTGCTATGGGACAAGTATTCCTGCATAGAAGAGCCAGCACCCCAGGGACAGGCAGTAGACACCTCATTTTCTGAAAGTAACTAAAACAAACCTTCGTCCTCATCTGCAGCAGGTTAAATGAATATGAGAAGTAGAGGAAACTGCAGATTGATTGGGGGAAAGTATAACCCCTGAAGATTAGGTTTTCTTGAATGTACACGTTCCAGAGATATGACTTGAATGTATCCTGCAGGGAGAGAGAGGGGACCTCTTTCAAAAGTGGAAGCGAATCCTTCCTTCCTCCCTCCAGCGGTTCAGAGGCCATAACACAGGTAGCTGGTTTTTAAAGGAAGACCTTCTGGGGCACCTGGGTGGCTTCAGTTGGTTCAGCTCATCATCTCACAGGTGGGGACTTCGAGCCCCACATCAGGCTCTGTGCTGACAGCTCAGAGCCTGGAGCCTGCTTTGGATTCTGTCTCCTTCTCTCTCCGCCCCTCCCCTACTTACACTCTGTCTCTCTCTCAAAAATAAGTAATAAAACATTTTTAAAAACTAAAAAAATAAAAATAAAGGAAGATCCTTGAGTTGTCATTTGTTCCTTATTCTTAGATTCTCTATAGGAAGTGTTTTTAGTTTCCAGCCACAATACTCAAGTTAGTGCTGCCCCCTGCTGGAAGAGTTCGTTAAAACAAGCAAGGAAGCCTACCTCTCGTCATTGTCCCGTCAGTGAGGTGAGGGAAATTTGAGTTTGCCACAGGTATTATACATCAAAGCACACTGCATCATGTTATCTCAAGATTAGGCAGCTGGCCCCTTACTGCCTGAGAAGAATACTGAGGGACAAATTTTCCAGACAGCGTGACTAGAGATGTTTTGGGGGGCAGAACCAGGGGTAGCATAGAATACTTTTGCACTGCTCAGACCTGGTTTGGGATAGGCTAGTTACAACCTTGCCTCCCTCCTCCCGCCAAACACAGCCATGCATGTAGCCATACTACCTTCTGACCTCTGTTCACCACTCCTCAGCAGTAGCCAGCTGGCTCTATCCACCTAGGGACAAATTTTACTCTTGCATGGCTTCTCATGTGAGCGGTTGCCGTTGGGTTGCATTTAAACTTTTTCCTGTCACTCCACCCCGACATGGGAGAAACAAGACTTCCCCTTCCATAGGACAGGACTGTTAAGAACTCTTTCCTTGGACTCTATCAGGATAGGTTCAGATTTGTGCTGGAATTGTGGATATAAATGTAGTTATCCCATGGCACCTGGGTGGCTCAGTCGGTTAAGTATTTGACTTCAACTCAAGGTCATGACCTCATGTTTCGTGAGTTTGAGCCCTGCATTGGGTTCTGCACTGACACCTCAGAGCCTGGAGCCTGCTTCGGATTCTGTCTCTCTCTCTGACCCTCCCTGCTCTCTCTCTTTCTCTGTGTCAAAAATAAACATTGAAAAATAATAATGATAAATGTAGTCCATCAGGTAATCCCTCAGTTCCTGGGACTGTTTCAAGTCCACGGCTGTGTTTCCTGGCTCCTGAGCTGGGCCTCTTACCTCAGACAAGGGACATTTTACAACATACTGGAAAGGTCTGATGTCCTACATAGTGTCATTGAACTCTACTCTGTAAGCCTGATGAGCTTTGCCGCTCAACCCACTGACAAATGATGCTAGTGGTACTGATTTGGGAGGAAAGTAGCAGGATTTCCTCTCCTTTCCTCTGTAGATGGGATTGGAACCAGATTAGCTTTTTGCAGTGCAAGGGGCCCAGAGGCTGGGGTTCGTGACCTCCACCTATTCAGCCCTGGATTTAGGAGGTCTCGAACCACAAAGGAAGAAAATGGCGCCATCATTTTTCTGCTGTAGTCAAGATATAATTGGAAACGCTACTCCATCATCAGTAGATAGTCCCTCAATGGACAGGATTTGGCACCTCCAGATGGAAGAAACCTTTAACCACTGATTCATCTTTCCCTCCTGGAGATTCCAGTTCTTTCTTCTTTGTCTCAGACTTGACAGCTTCCTTCATGATTCTCCAGGGTTGAAGATAAGCCATTGCAAACAGGAAGACATTATCAGCCCAAAGGAGAGCTATTGATCCTGACCCATCAAGACAGTTGGCGTGCTATGTATAGCATTTACATAGTTGCCACATAAAATATATGTGACCAGTGGGTATTTGGATCCAGTGAGGCGATGGGTAGCAGAGCACCCTGGCTCTTGGGCCTGCATCATGAGTAACTGCATTGAAGTTTACAGTTGAGTCAGAAGCGCTTTTTTTGCCAAGGAAAGGGAAAGAAAGGAGATCATAACATTGTCTTCCCTGGAGTCTCAATGGACTCCTGAATGAAGTAAGCTTACTCTGATTTCCTCTATTTCAAGTCTCTGATAATTGCTGTCCTCTTGACCTTTCCCAGGTAGTTGGGTTTCTTGTACCATACAACTCCATTTATGTTCTGAGCTCCTCACTACACCTTATCCCTACAGTTCCAACAGAGCAACCACCTACCACATCCTGGTCAGAACATACTATACCTAGAACAAGGGGAAATTGTAACCTCACTCTTTCCTTGCCCACATTTTTGGCCTCTGGTATTCCACAGGGACTCCCACCAGAGAAACTGCTGCCTACCCCATTTGTTCTAATCAGTATTCATCACCAGCTCCCCGAGGAACTGCAGGAAGTCAGGAAGCATCTTTTTACTTGGATGCATACCCCCCCACTAACACTCAAAATGGGCCCTGAACTTCCACCACTTGTCCCCTCTCTAGCTCTTCCTCCTGCTACATCAGTGATGCTCAAACTTTAGAGGGCATTAGAATGACCTGGAGAGCTTGTTAAGATACATTGCTAGGTTGGACCCCCAGAGTTTCCGATTCAGGAGGTCTGAGGTGGAGCCCGAGAATTTCCATTGCTAGTACACTCCAGATGATTCTGATGCTGCTAGACCTGGGACCACACTGAGAACCGCTGAACTATGTAATCTGAGGACATCAGCCCTCTTAGTCCAAACGATCACAGCAAACTTGCATCCACAAGAGCCAGAGTGGAGAATTAGCCAGTAGGTGCCCTATGTCCTTGCGTAGGCCCTCCTCAGAGTCCAGAGGACCCCCTTGTTGAACTGGGCCACTTTCCTCAGTGGGACTGGTGGCACCTTTGACCTTACGTGGGACGAGCCTTCACAGGAGAGCGATGCAGCCCCATTCATTCAACAAATAATTGCCTTCTGTGTGCCGGGCCCTGTTGTAGGTGTCTGCGATGTATCTATCAGTGAGCAAAACACAAAAATCCCCACCCACAGGGAGCTTGGTTTTTTTCTAACAAAAGGAAGGATAAAACCCTTTTTTCTGCTTTTCAGGTCTCAGATATGTGGTTACTGGGAGGAATCAGGAGTGTTTAGTTAACTCAGTTTTTATACACTAGAGATTAAGGACCAAGAGCTCAGGCAGAGACTAAATAAATGCTCCATTGAGATGAATCACCACAGTAGTTGTCTTCATCTTTTTGATAGTTACAACAAACAGAATGTTGTTTTGTTTGCTTTACAAATGATGAAAAAATGGAGGTTTGGGCGGGGGAAGGGGGAGCAGGGAGCAGAGTCCTGGACATCTGACCCATGGCTCTTTTTTAGGAAAGGGCCCGGAAACTATTGGCAAAGGCTGGTCAGGAATGCTTGCTTCCCCACAGGTTCTCTCCCTTGGGTACTGAAGGCCCTCTGGCGGTCAAGAACTCTCTGTATAAAGTACAAGTCCAGTGCTTCTGAAGGGCTGACGCCTGAATCTTGGTCTGCAACTCAAGTTTGCGAGGAATGGGATTATCTTTCGTAATTCAACATAATTTAGATTCTTTTTACATTTCTTTTTACAATCCAACAAAGCTCTCCTGAACTTGTTCTATTGGGTGTGGTATACCCAAGCCTAACCCCCCCCCCCCCCCCCCCCCCCCCCCCCCAGGCATCCGCTGAGCCTTCCTTTGCCTCATCGGATGTTCAGTTATAGGCCCACGTGGGGCATTGGAGCCTTGGCCCTTCAGCTCCAGCAGTCCCTTCTGCTACTTCTGGGCCAGGTCAGAGAATGTGGGGGCCATCCTGTCTTTGCCTGTGCTGCACCAGGGCACCAAAATCTGCAGTCCCCCCAGTGTGTCTAAACTTACCCCACAGTCACGGTGCATCCCTTTCTCATCTTGCAGGTAATCTATGTGGGGGTAGAAGTATGTGTCCCAAGTATCTTAGTTATGAGTTCTTTCTGTACCTCTAAGGAACCTAGATGACAGACTATTTCTCTTTTACCTTGCCCTATCTCCCCTTCAGTGACTGAAGCACAGGGCGACCCTTGTTGCATCTTAGAACCACACAGGAAGCTTTTTTAAAGCTATCAATGCCTAGGGGCACCTGGGTGGCTCAGTCGGTTAAGCGTCCGACTGGGTTCGAGCCCCGCGTCGGGCTCTGTGCTGACAGCTAGCTCAGAGCCTGGAGCCTGCTTTGGATTCTGTATCTCCCTGTCTCTCTGACCCTCCCCTGCTCATGCTGTGTCTCTTTCTCTCAGAAATAAATAAAACATTAAAAACAAATAAAAAATAAAGCTCTCAATGCCTAGGGGTGCCTGGGTGGTGCAGCCGGTCAAGCATCCAGAGTCTTTTTTTTTTTTATGTTTATTTATTTGTGAGAGACAGAAATAGAGCATGATCAGGGGAGGGGTAGAGAGAGATACAGAATTGGAAGCAGGCTCTAGGCTTTGAGCTGTCAGCACAGAGCCTGACACGGGGCTCGAACCCACGAACCATGAGATCATGACCTGAGCCAAAGTCAGGTGTTTAACTGACTAAGCCACCCAGGCACCCCACAAGCATCCAGAGTCTTGATCTTCGCTCAGGTCATGATCTCACAGTTCGTGAGTTCAAGCCCCACATCAGGCTCTGCGCTGATGGCGTGGAGCCTGGTTGGGATTCTGTCTCTCTCTCTGCCTCTATTCCGCTTGTACGCTCTCTCTCTCTCTCAAAACAAATAAAGTTTAAGAAAATTTTTAAAAACTAATAAAGCTATCAATGCCTGGATCCCTCGTTCACAAGGTCAAATTGTACTGGCCAAGGGTCCTTGCCTTTTTTTTTTGGTAAAGTTCCTCAGGTGATTTTAAAGTATAGCCAGGGCTAAGCACTGTGTGGGAAGAGAGAGGGGGTAAACGGGAAATTCATTACTATTTGGAATTACTCTGCTATATTAGCTAATAGCTAAGCATAGTTAGTTATTACTGGCTGTACACAAAGCCCTGCTGAAAAGGACCACATTAGAGAAGCTAGAGGTGAAGTGAAATAGGGTTAGAAATACTCTACTTCCTGATACTCAAAGCATGATCCTCAGACCAGCATTCCCGCCACCACTTGGGAGCCCGTTAGAAATGCAAGAGTCTCAGGCCCCACCCCCAGACTGTCAGCATCTGCAAAGTCCTGCCAACAAAGCTAGTTTACTAAAGCAGACTCCTGGAAGTTCCAGGAAGGTCTGGAACTGGGTTTATAAGTTGTAGAAATTTCTAGAAAGCTTCATTCATCTCTGAGAGAACAGCAAGAATATACTCATGCAAGGAGTTAGTGTGGCTGCTTGGTGAGCGACAAAATGGACACCGCTTTGGTAAGTTTCTGGAGAAAGAAGTAACCCAAAACAACTAGTACCCAGATCATCCATGTCTTTGTGTTGTCTTTAAATGAGAAGAAAATGATTAGTTCCTTAAGGATCTGGAACATCTTCTCTGCTTAAAAGACGATAGAAGGGGCGCCTGGGTGGCTCAGTCAGTTAAGCATCCGACTTTAGCTCAGGTCATGATCTCACGGCCTGTGGGTTCCAGCTCCGCATCGGGCTCTGTGCTGACAGCTCAGAGCCTGGAGCCTGCTTCTGATTCTGTGTCCTCTCTCTCTCCGCCCCTCTCCTGCTTGTGCTCTCTCAAAAATAAATAAACCTTTTTTTTAAAAGTTTAAAAAAAAAAAAGACGATAGATGTAGGTTAGTTCACTTCAACACTTATCCTTGGGAAATTACTTTGTGTGGTTTAGTTTATGTGTAAAGTTCTTAAACACATGTCTACCTTTTTCAGATTACAAACCTAGTGCATAGAAAAATCTACGATACCACAGAAGTATATGAATGAACGTTTCCGTAATCACCTCTGTTCCCTCAGAGAAAACCACCGATAAAAGCTGTAACTCCAGACTTCTTTGTGTATACTAAAAATATACAAAAGTAGAATCACAACATAATACTGTTTTTCCCTTTTAAAAGTTTATTTATTTCTTTAAGTAATCTCTACACCCAATGTGGGGCTTGAACTCATGACCCCAAGACCAAGAGTCTCATGCTCTACCGACTGAGAGAGCACCCCGATAACTTTTTTCTTTACACTCTTTTTATTCTCAAATCCAGAAGATCCATTAGTCAAAATAATTACTTCTTAAATTTTAAAAAATGTTTACTTATAGGGGTGCCTGGGTGGCTCAGTTGATTAAGTGTCTGACTTCGGCTCAGGTCATGATCTCACAGTTCACGAGTTGGATCCCTGCGTCGGGCTCTGTGCTGAGAGAGAGAGAGAGAGCACTTGAGCACAAGCAAGCAGGGAAGAGGCAGAGAGAGAAGACAAAGACTCCCAAGCAGGCTCTACACTATCAGCGCAGAGCCTGAGGTGGGGTTAGAACTCAACCATCTGTGAGATCATGACCTAAGCCGAAATCAAGAGCCAGATGCTTAACCAACTGAGCCGCCAGGCACCCTGCTTCTTAATTTTTTAAAAAGATTTTATTTTTAAAGAAACTCCACACCCAACGTAAGACTTAAATTTACAACCCTGAGATCAAGAGTCACATGCGCTACCGAGCCAGCCAGGCGCCCTATTAATTTCATCCAAAATAATTAAATCCTATGGGGTGAAACAACTGTTTGAAACTTGGTTTTTAACATTTGCTGCTTAACCTGGAGAGAATCGCTCGAGCAAAGAAAAGGGAGACAATGGGTGCCTGGCTGGCTCAGTCAGTGGACTCTTGATCTCTTAATTTCTGCTTAGGTCATGATCTTACAGTTTGTGAGTTGGAGCCCTGCATCAGGCTCTGTGCTGACAGTCCTGCTTGGGATTCTCTCTCTCCCTCTCTCTTCCCCTTCCCCACTTGCGTTCCTTCTCTCTCTCTCAAATTAAGTAAACATAAAAAAATAAAATCTTTTTAAAAAGAAAAAGGAGAAAAAGTGAACTGAATGCTGATTGCTTTTAAACATTTTAAAGTCAGTTATTCCTAAGATATCATGGTGTGTGACAAGTGAAATGAGCCCTGCTTTTGTCCTCATACAGATGAGCCAAGCAGGATTACAGACAGTGGATCTACAATAAAATGTTCTAATTTGCGACAGAGGCCTAGTGAATCACATACACTCATATAAAGACTGCATGAAGGTTTCCAGGGGAGGTAACTTAGACATGTGTCTTGATGTAATGTACATGGATGTGGGGGTGGGGGATGGGGGGCAATCGGGATGGAGGGAAGCAGGACCAAACCTAGAGATCAGAGGATGGGGTGGAGTATGCTGAGAACGGTGGATTCCAACAGGAATGGGGGTTATTTGCTGGGCACTCTTGAACTTTAAGTTTTCTCTGAAAGGCAATAAATAGCTCCCTAAGGAAAGATGAAGTTCAGCGAAGGTGTCGAATGACCGACCAGGATAAATTGGGGTAGGAAAGCCTGAACCAGGAAGATTTAGGTGTAATCCTAGTGAGGTGAAAAAACAATGGCTGGGGGCACCTGGGTGGCTCAGTTGGTTAAGTGGCAGAGTCTTGACTTTGGCTCGGGTCATGATCTCATGGTCTGGTCCATGAGTTCGAGCCCCGCATTGCATCGGGCTCTGTGCTGACAGTGCGGGGCTGGCTTGGGATTCTCTCTCTCTGCCCCTCCCCTGCTTGCTCTCTCTCTCAAAAAACAAGACAAAACAAAAACCACAATAGGTTGGAGGGACAAATTGGTTGGAGAAGGGACAAATCTGAGACCTAGAGGAGAAAAGTGAGGAAGGAGGTTAAGTCTTTTTTTTTGAAGACTGTATTTACTTCTGATTTGAGCAACTCTTGGCGCACTGTCAAACACTTGGAAAAGACAGAGAAAAGAGTAAGAGGCGGACTTCATAAACCCTCTACTCAAGAATAACAATTGTGAACACTCTGAATACTGTATTTGAGGATGAGAGAATGTGCTCCAGATTTCCATGAGGGCCAAACGAATAACCAACCCCCCAGTTGAGTGCAGTCAGCTTTCTGACAAGCTGGGCGAGTTCCCTGCTGCTGACAGAGCCTCTAAAAATGTGTTTCTCGGGGCACCTGGGTGGCTCAGTCAGTTAAGTGTCCAACTTCGGCTCAAGTCATGATCCCATGGTTTGTGAGCTTGAGCCCCACATTGGGCTCTGTGCTGCCAACGCAGAACCTGCTTCAGATCCTCTATCTCCCTCTCTCTCTCTCTCTCTGCCCCTCCCCTGCTTATTCTCGTTCCCTCTTTCTCAAAAATAAGAAAGTATTTAAAATAAAAATAAAAATGTGTTTCTCCTGTTTATTGAGCCTAAACTTCCAAGCTGGTGCTATTAATGATTTTAGTTAACCTTTATCTTGAGCAGCTGCCCAGTTGTGGGAAGCCTTGCTTTCCAATTCTAGAAATTAGGTCTGGTCCCACCTTAGCCTTGCCCACTCTCACCCACAGGTGAGCTGGCTGTGGAATTCTCCTAAAATCCCAAACTCAAACATTCTTACTTCAACCTCTCCCCATTCCTGCTCCTGCCTTTTCATCCAGACTTCTGGATGTTGAAATCTGTACCTCCCCCCCGGCCCCGGCCGTCTTCTGCTTCCTCAGATGCCACGGTTAATCATCTGAACTGTTTTCTTGCTATCGTCGTTGACTGCCTTTTATCCTGGCCCTTACTTTGACCTGCCTGGCGAAACTGAAAACTCAGATGATTGTTTCCATTCATCTTCGCTGTTCTATAGCGTAGTGCTGTTGCAGGAACTGGAAGACATAAATTGTAGGCGCCATCAATACGCAGGCTCGGAGCTCAGTGAGGCCCTCACTATCAGCCACCGATATTTTCCCAGAATCCTAATTATAAACCACGTCTTTACTCCAGCCTCCCGATTTCTTCCTGTTTCAGATGGATGGTTCTCTGTCATCAAGCTGAACTTCTCCATCTCTGCCAGCTGACTCAGCTCCTTGATCCAGTTTATCTAAAAACATTTTTTAAAATTTATTTATTTGGGGAGACAGCGAGTACACGTGCATGGGGTGAGGGGCTGAGAGAGGGAGAGAGGATCCCAAGCAGGCTCTGTATTGTCAGCACAGAGCCCAACGCAGGGCTTGAACTCACAGACTGTTAGCCAAAATCTTCTTTTTTTAAAAAATTTTTTGAATGTTTTATTTATTTCTGAGAGAGAGAGAGAGGCAGTGTGAGCAGGGGAGGGTGAGAGAGAGAGAGGGAGACACAGAATCCAAAACCGGCTCCAGGCTCTGAGCTGGCTGTCAGCACAGAGCCCGATGCGGGGATCGAACCCAAGAACCGTGAGATCATGACCTCAGCTGAAGTCGTATGCTTAACTGACTGAGCCACCCAGGCGCCCCCCCAAAATCTTAACCAAACTGAGCCACCCAGGGGCTCCAACCCAGTTTCTTTAGAAAGCTGTTTCATCAACTACCACCTCTCCTGTATTTTCAAACTCTGGCTCCCTACTGATGAATAAAAGTGTGTCATGAGCCTGTCTCCCAACCCTGCATTCCTTTCCAGTTGTTCCTTCAGAACCAAACCTTTGTTTAGGAACTATTTCAAACACACTGAAACAGTGCAAAGAACCAGGTAACAAACAAGGATTTAACAAATGTCAACACTTTGCCACATTGACTCAGTTTTTCCTTTGCAGAAAGAAAATGCTTAGGGCACCCTGGGTGGCTGTCAGTTAAGCTCCCAACTTTTGAACTCGGTTCAGGTCATGATCTTGAGGTCATGAGATTGAGTCCCATGTCGGACTCTGTACTGACTGATAGCTTGAAGCCTGTTTGGGATTCTCTATCTAAGGAGATAGAGGGGCTCTTTTATCCCTCTCCAGCTCTTTCTCAAAATAAGAAAGAAAAGAAAGAAAAGGAAGGAAGGAAGGAAGGAAGGAAGGAAGGAAGGAAGGGAGGAAGGAAGGGAGGGAGGGAGGAAGGGAGGAAGGAAGAAAAGAAAGAAGGAAAGGAAAGAAAAGAAAGGAAGAAAAGAGAGAGAAAGAAAGAGAAAGAGAGAAAGAGAGAAAGAAAGAAAGAAAGAGAGAGAGAAAGAGAGAAAGAGAGAAAGAGAGAAAGAAAGAAAGAAAGAAAGAAAGAAAGAAAGAAAGAAAGAAAGAAAGAAAGAAAGAAATTACTTCAAGAAAAAACTGGAAAGATCTGTCTACACAGCTGTTTCTGCTTCTATCCTTCCACCTCCTTTTCAATCCACTATAATGTGGGTTCTGCTAAGTAATTCCAAGTAACTGGAATCACTCGTGACTTTCATTTAAAACGAATCATTCATGGTTTTCATTTAAAATGTAGTTGCGGGGCGCCTGGGTGGCTCAGTCGGTTAAGCATCCAACTTCGGCTCAGGTCATGATCTCACAGTTCGTGCGTTCGAGCCCTGTGTCGGGCTCTGTGCTGACAGCCAGCTCAGAGCCTGGAGCCTGTTTCAAATTCTGTATCTCCCTGTCTCTCTGACCCTCCCCTGCTCATGCTATCTCTCTCCCTCTCTCAGAAAAAAATAAAACATTAAAATAAATTTTTAAATGTAGTTGCTGGGGTGCCTGGGTAGCCCAGTCGTTGAGCATCCAGCTCTTGATTTTGGCTCAGGTCGTGAGATTGAGCCCTACATCGGGCTCTGTGCTGAGCATGGAGCCTGTTTAAGATTCTCTCTCTCCATCTGCCTCTTCCCTGCTCATGGCTCTCTCTAAAATTAAAAAAAAATTTTTTTTAAGGAGAGTCTGGGTGGCTCAGTTGGTGAAGTGTCCAACCTCAGCTCAGGTCATGATCTCACGGCCTGTGGGTTTGACCCCTGTATAGGGCTCTGTGCTGACAGCTCAGACCCTGGAGCCTGCTATGGATTCTGTGTCTCCACCTCTCTCTGCTCCTCCCCGACTAACGCTCTGTCTCTCTCTGTCAAAAACAACTTTTTTAATAAAATAAAATGAAGTTGCTGCCCAGACTACAACCCCCAGACCACAGCCCTTTGAAAACAATGCTGTATCAGGGATTGTCCAATCAATTTAATGTGTCAGTACCGGCATTAAAAAAAAAAAAAAAAAAGACAATACAAAATGCAAATTGTCTCATAAATCTTTTAATTGGAATTAATATAATGTGTATACTAGGTCATATTGCAAAATGTGTTTCTTATGTGAGTTGTGGCCAAACATTTGAAAGACATTGTTCTAAATTAGTGGTCTTCAAAATTTTGTTTACACGAATTTATGATTGTATATTTAATTACCTGCAGAGGATTTCATGTGATTGCAAACATTAGTACTGTTAAATAAAACTAAAAAAATTCTTTTCTGGGGTGCTGACTGGCTCAGTCTGTGGAATGTGCAACTGCTTTTTTTATTTTTTTTAATGTTTGTTTATTTTGAGAGAGAGAGAGAGCATGCACATGCACACACACACAAGCAGGGGAGGGGAAGAGAGAGGAGTAAGAATCCCAAGCAGTTCCATGCTCAGTGAGGAGCCCAACCAGGGGCTCAATCCCACAACCCTGGGATCATGACCTGAGCTGAAATCAGACGCTCAACCGACTAAGCCACCCAAGCGCCCATGAACTCAATTCTTTGAACTCCTTCAAAGTTCTATGCCAAATCACATTGTGATCTACGACGAATTTTTTAAATTTAAATTTTCAATAACTTTTAGATTTACAGAAGGGTCACAAAGATAGTTCAAAGAGTTCCTCCATATAGCCTTAACCCAGCTCTTCCCCTAATGTACCATCTTGAAGCATGGTACATTGATCAGAACTAAGAAATTAACATTGCTTTAATACTATGAACCACGGACATTATTGATTTCACCATTTTTTTGCTATAATGTTCCTTTCCTGTTCCAAGATCCAATCCAGGATGCATTACATTTAGTTGTCATCTCCTGGTCTCCTCCAGAGTTTCTCATGTCTTTCATGACATGAAAAGTTTTGAGGTACCCTGACTAGGTATTTTCTAGAATGTCTCAATTTGGATTTGACTATTTTCTCCTGATTAGACTGGAGCTATGGATTTGGGGGAAGAATTCCACAAAGATCAAGTCCTTCTCATTGCCTCATATCAAAGGGGCAAATGACGTCAACCTGATTTATTACTGGTGGTGTTAACCTTGACCACTTGATTAAGGTGGTGTCTGCCAGTTTCTCTACTGTAAAACATACTATTTTCCTTTTCCACAATCTATTGTTCAGAAACAAGTAACTAAGTCCAGCCCACACACTCAATAAGAGGTGGGATTCAAGCTCTACCTCGTGGAGGAAGAAGTGTCAAAGATTTTGTGGCTGTATGTTAAAACATTTAATACTAGAATAAGTATTTTGGATATTTGGAGATACTTTTAGTCTGTGAAAAGTATTGTTTCTTCTTAAGATTTCACCTATCACTTTTAAAATAATCTATCAGTTTTAGGGGGATATGCTCTGTCAGTTGAGCATCCGACTTTGGCTCAGGTCATGATCTCCTGGTTCATGGGTTCAGGACTCGCGATGGGCTCTGAGAGCCTGCAGCCTGCTTCATATTCTGTGTCTTCCTCTTTCTCTGTCCCTCCCCAACCTGTGCTCTCTCTCTTTCAAAACTAAGTATATAAACATTTAAAAAATAATAATAATCTGTCATTTTTAGAAACAATCTATCAGTTGGTTATTCAATTAGGTCCCCCTTCAATTTTGTTGAAAACAAATAATTGGGAACCAATTAGGAAATCCAAATATCTACATACTTCCAATTTTTCTTGTGTCTGGTGTCCCACAGATTTGTACACCCTTGGGCAAGACATCATAGTAAGATTTGAGTCAGGACTGGAGAGAGGTATGCCTTTTTTGGTAAAGTAGGAGAAAACTGTGTCCTCAGGCAACTTTGAAAAAATTAGGATGTGCACACTGATTTCCTGGAAACTCTCCTAGCCTGAATACTTCTAGAGGTTTACATTCTTGATTTTGGAGACCATGGCTCTGAAATCCAGTGATTTCACCTACCAATACTGGCGTTGATTCCTCAAGTTCTTACCTTCGGTCGCTACCTGTTCCTTCCTCTAAGGCCAATCTTCTCTCAACTGGAAAGTCCTCCAGCACCTGGCTTCCTAACTCGGGCTTCATTTCCTCCTCTTACAATATTAAGTGGCTTGCAGCTTCTAGAACACACATTGTAGCTTGCCTCTTCCGCCTGGATGTTCCATCCACATCCTCACCTATATACCCGGGGCTCTGGAGTCATACCTTCTAGGCTAGATAGCCGCTTGAAAACGTGCTCAAAGTGGCAGCTCACCAGGGCAGAAACGAACTGCTTCTGGGGCGGGGCAGTGAGTGCTAGTGTTTGTAGAAGTCGTTTCCGACATGTAATGGTGAGGAACGTCTGCAATGTACACAACCTTCAGAGTCTGTAGGCACCCATTGCTCTCAAGGCGCCTCATGTGCGCTGTGATTTCCAGCGCCTGCCACGGAAGTGCACAACATCCAGCCTTGAAACGATGTAAGTCTTGGAGGAAAGCAAATAGCGTCGCCTCCTACACCTTCACCTTGCTCTGTGAGTAGCAGTCCAAACCCCGGGAACCCGCCCGCCTCCGCCTGCCCGACCTTAAAGTGGGCCTGGAGCGCCCATTCCTCAAGGCGAGCGGTGGACCAGCCAAGCGCGTTTACTATTTGAAGATTACAAGGCCAGTCAGCAACTCACGCGAGACGGAGAGCGTATTCTCGCGAGAACTCTGGGAGGCCGCAGTGATGGCGGCGGCGGGAACCGGACCGGGACCTGGAGTGGATGCAGGACCCGGCCCAGCAGCGGCCGCAAATGCAACAGTGGCAGAAGAAGGGGAGACAAAACCGGTGGTAGCGGTGGCAACTGCCCCGGCTGGAGAGGGAGCATCTGTTGCTCCAGCTGCAGAACCCGGTTCTGGAGAGGCAGAAAGCGGGTAAGATGTCCTATAGCCCGGGGCGGACACTGGGAGGGAGGCCCACCCCTTCTGGAATCCCGCGTCTCCTGGGAACTCTCCTGCCCGCCCCCTCCGAACCTGGGACCCGCAGCCAACGGCTCGCCCTCCCCCCTCCAGGACTGTAGTCCCGCCCGCCGCTTGGCCAGTCCCCTACTCCCTCGCGTCTGGGCTGCATCTGTAACTACGCCCCTTTCCTTACCTTTCGCGGTTCGTCAGAGTCAAGGTTCTTGTGCTCTCTCAGGCTCTTGGGGGGACCGGTAGCTCACTCTTCTAGCAGGAACCCCTCAGATATCCCAGAGAAGAAATCACTTTGCATTGCCGGACTGGAAGAAGTAACCGGTTCCTCAGAAAAGAGTGGGAGAGCTGCGTCTATGCGAACCTCCCCCAGGACTAATTCCTCCTCGTGTAGATATGTCTGTAAGGACAGATTAGGCTTCCCTCTGTCCTATGGGCCTGCGTCTGTCTTGGTTATATCCTTCCTAACCCTGGGCACCCAGGCTGAGAATAGGTGTAGTTGAAAAAGCTGCAGGAGTGTGAAGTTCAGCTGTACTTCTCTTTAGGCATAGGAGTTTTGAGGTTGTTTCCCTTGAAATTTCTTACTTGAGTGCTTGCATTATCTTCTAGGGATGCAAATTCAGTTGACGTAGGTGGCGGTTTGGAGACCGAATCCTCTAATGGAAAAGATACACTAGTAAGTATTTCTTTTTGGATGTATGCAAGGCAAAATAGTTTTTTTTTTTTTTAATGTTTATTCATTTTTGAGAGACAGGGCATGAATGGGGGAGGGGTAGAGAGAGACAGAGGGAGACACTGAATCTGAAGCAGGCTCCAGGCTCTGAGCTGCCAGCACAGAGCCGGATTCGGGGCTCAAACCCACAGACGGTGAGATCATGACCTGAGCTGTGCTTAGCCGAGTGAGCCATCCAGGTGCCCCGTTTAAAAAAATCTCTTTTAAGTGAGTTCAAATGCAGTAGGGTCAACTGACCTGATTCTCTAATTGATCTATGGACACAGGAAGGTGCTGGAGATACTTCAGAAGTGATGGATACTCAGGCAGGCTCCGTGGATGAAGAGAATGGCCGACAGTTGGGAGAAGTAGAGCTGCAATGTGGCATCTGTACAAAATGGTTCACAGCGGACACCTTTGGCATTGATACCTCGTGAGTATTTTTTGTTGTCTTTTTAAGAATCACTTTGTAAAATAAAGCTCAGTGTGTTCAACAGTTGAATAAGTAGGCAAATGTAAAAGCCTATTATTTCCTATGTCTTCTAACCCATGTTCAGTGAATAGTAGGATTTGAATCAAGAATTGTTTTAATAATCTAAATGTGTTTTCTGTCTGTTGAGGGCCAACCTAATAGGTACAATGATAGGTATTCTCCCTGCTTTGAGCTTACAACCTGGTTGGGAGATGAAACCATCAATTACAAAGCATTATATGAACAGTTACAGGACAGTATCATTTGAATGTTGTATTTGGTGTTATGGATTTTGGGAAGAGGGTTGGTATATATGGTGGACAAAGCCTGTTGTCAAAAATTTGAGATGACCAGTGCCTCTTCATGCTTGAGCCATCCTTTTTTCCCTTTTGGCTTCAAACTCACTCCGTTTAAGTATTCTGTGTTCACTTCTCAGTAAAACATATTTCCTATCTTTTACCTCTTTTAATGAATTAAAGTCACTTTATGATTGATTGAGAGTAAAAGGATTTTTGGTTTATTGTAGGGATCAGCCAACAGCTAGTATGCGTTTGATATTGACACACAGCCTATGGAAATGGTTGTACTGCTGGCTCTCCTTGGTGTTTTATATGGTCCGTATTGTGCAAGTAAATTTAGAGGAGACTGCCTCAAAAGAAGGCTGCATTATTCTGAAATTCTTCCTCCTTGGGTGGGGCCTTCCTTTATAATACATTGTATGCTTTCTAGTTAAAAAGTTGTAGTGGACTTTAGAAATGCTAATATTCTAATTAACATGTGATTGGTGACCTAAGAAACAATGTTTATTTATTTTTTTTTTTT
>NW_024080846.1:1364175-1368355 GCF_003009895.1 Hyaena hyaena | reverse complement strand
GTGACAGACACTGAAACAGGCTCCAGGCTCTGAGCTGTCAGTCAGCACAGAGCCCGACGTGGGGCTCGAACCCACGAACCGCGAGATCATGACCTAAGCGAAAATCGGACGCTTAACCGACTAAGCCACCCCGGCGCCCCCAAAAAATTGTTTTTTATTTTAAAAAAATTTTTTTAATGTTTTTTATTTATTTGTGAGAGAGAGCACGTAACCAGGGGAGGTTCAGAGAGAGAGGGAGACACAGAATCTGAAACAGTCTCCAGGCTCTGAGCTAGCTGTAAGCAGAGCCTGATGCGGGGCTGGAACCCATGAACCGAGAGATCATGACCTGAGCTGAAGTCGGATGCTCAAGCGATTGAGCCACCCAGGCAGACCCCCCCAAATTTTTTTAAAGTGTATTTATTTTTGAGAGAGAGACCACAGAGTGCGAGCAGGGCAGGGGCAGAGAGAGAGAAAGAAGGAGACATAGAATATGAAGCAGGCTCCAAGCTCAGCTGTCAGCACAGAGCCCAACGCAGGGCTTGAACTCATAAACTGCAAGATCATGACCTGAGCTGAAGTCGGACACTTGACCCACTTGACCTACAGAGCCACCCAGGCGCCCCAAATAAACATTTTTTAAAAATTAAGAAAAAAAAAAAGAATAGGGTCCTCTTAAACAGTACAGACAAGTTTTCACTTGCCCCCAAACTCACTTCTGAGATTTCATCTGTGTGATACAAATAGTCTTAGTTGTTAGAACTCCTTTCACTTCCTGCCCCCCCAATCTAATCAGTCACCAGGCTTTACCAATTTTTTTTCTCTTGTATATGGGCTTGTCCTTTTTGTTTTCATTATTTCACCTTAGGTGAGGCCTTTACCATCTGCTGGAACTGCTACAAAAGCATCTTACGGAGGGGCGCCTGGATGGCTCAGTCAGTTCAACGTGGGACTCCTGATTTGGGCCCAGGTCATGATCTCACAGCTGGGGACTTCGAGTCCCCACATTCAGACTTCCCTGCTTGTGCACATGTGCTCCCTTTCTCTCTCAAAATAAATAAACTTAAAAAAAAATTACAGAGACAAAAAAGAGAAAGCAAAAAGGTACATTCTAGGCAAGGAGAAATATTTGCAAAACGCATAAATAACAAAGAACATCCTTTATTTTTTATTTTTATTTTTTTCTTAGCAGTAGACGAGGGGCTGAGCGAGGGAGAGAAAGAGTTCCAAGCAGGCTCTGCACTGTCAGTGCAGAACCCAACTCCAGGCTCAAACTCACTAACCGTGACTATAATGTGGGTTGCAATCCAGAGTCTGATGCTTAACCAGCTGAGCCACCCAAGTGCCCCTACATTTGCTTTTTCTAATCTCTTCCTTCAGATCCATCCTGTCATTAAGAATTTTAACCATGCCACTTCCCCTTCAAGGACTTCCTATTACCCACAGAAAAAACCCAACTCCACATGGCTCCTTGCACTTTCTACCTTTCAAGCCTTTTTTTTTTTTTTTCCCCAAGTCCCCTTTCTGGGACAAACTTGTTTACAACAGTTTGCCCCTCTGCTCCCTAGTTAGCCTTTCTCATCTCTATATATAGTTCACTTAGATGGTTTTTTTTTTAAATTTCTGAGAGAGAGACAACGTGAGCAGGGGAGGGTCATAGAGAGAGGGAGACACAGAATCTGAAACAGGCTCCAGGCTCTGAGCTAGCTGTCAGCACAGAGCCCGACGCGGGGCTTGAACCCACGAACCGTGAGATCATGACCTGAGCTGAAGTCGGACGCCCAACCAACTGAGCCACCCAGGCGCCCCTATAGTTCACTTAGAGAAAAGAAAACCAACTCCTCTTCCCAAATCTAGTTCATAACTTAGGTTCTCCAAAAATCTTTTCTAACTTTTAAGTCTGAAGTTATACTTGGATCCTTAAAACTTTCCTGGACTAATTATCATTTGTAGGATTCTTTTGGTATTGATACAAGTAATGTTTTGTGACTTATGTGTTGTCTTCTTGAATACTTACATTTTTAAAATTAATCTTGTCATATCTGGGACGCCTGGGTGGCTTAGTCGGTTAAACGTCCGATGTTCACTTAGGTCATGATCTCGCGGTTCATGGGTTCGAGCCCCGCGTCGGGCTCTGTGCTGACTGCCAGCTCTGAGCCTGGAGCCTGTTTCAGAGTCTGTGACTCTCTCTCTCTCTGACCCTCCCCTGCTCACGCTGTCTCTCTCTCCTAGAAATAAATAAAAAAACATTAAAAAAAATTAAAAAAAAAAATCTTGTCAAATCTTCTGTCTGCCTTTTCCAGCAGTGTTATTGGTTTTAAAGAGATATTTAAGTATTAAGTGTAATTTACATGCATACATTTATAGAACTGTGTATATTTAAGTATAATTTACACACAGATATTTGAATCTAATGATATTAAAGGAGATTACTTTGTCTTCCACACTGGCCTGGCATACTCTCTTTAGATGCTCAAATATCATGATAAACTAGCTTGGACAAGGTACCAGTGATACCTTCCTGGTGCTGAATTATCTACTGTTGTAAGCAGTATCTTATTAAATATTTTAACAGAAATATCCAGATATTTGTAAAAATATAAGCCCTATGTTGGTTTGGTGACCTTTTTAAGTTTAACAATATATTAATATATTAACATTATTATTTTCACTATAGGGAAGGGATCCCTGTCGATTCAGTTGATTGACTTCTTATAAGAAATGTGTATTTAGAAGTTCACTAATTTTTTACTATGGCTGTTCTGCAGATCCTGTCTGCCTTTCATGACCAACTATAGTTTTCACTGCAACGTGTGCCATCACAGCGGGAATACCTATTTCCTCCGGAAGCAAGCAAGTAAGAACAAACTCAGGAGTGCTGCAGAATTGTCCTCTGAGTGTCTGCAAAGGAAAAGAGATTTGGGCTTAGCAGGATCAGGGAACTCCTGCCTGGTGGCCAGTAGAAGTTACATTGGAGTTTAGGTCCAGATAAAGGCTATGGTCCATTTCAGGTCAAATCATGACTCTTGTTTTGGGTTTTTTTGGGTTTTCTTCTTCTTTTTTTTTTTTTTTTTTTTTTGCTGCTTTAATTGTTCATTTGTGAACCATCTAGTTGAATATCCTTTAGGTGATACAGATACAATACTATAGATAATTTTTTCTTCTTTTTTGTTTTTAACAGACTTGAAAGAAATGTGCCTTAGTGCTTTGGCCAACCTTACTTGGCAGTCCCGAACACAAGATGAACATCCAAAAACCATGTTCTCCAAAGATAAGGTAGAGAAGAAATTAATGTAATTGCAGTTATGCCAAAGAATCAGGTGGAACTTCTAAATATACTCTTGAACAATGAGTACTTTCCCCCCAATTTTTATGACTATATGACTATAGATTCAGTGGTTGTTACTGATTTCATGTGATTTCCTAACTTCCTAGTATATGCACATTATTTCACTTGGCTTAGCTGTTAGTTCAGGGAATCTTTCAATAGTTTTGGTTGGCTTTATATAGAAGCAAACAAATGTCTGTCCCTCAATAATCAGATCTTGGGGCACCTGAGTGGCTCAGTTAGTTAAGCGTCTGACTCTTGGTTTCAGCTCAGGTCATGATCTCATGGTTTTGTGAGTTCAGGCCGCTCGTCGGGCTCCATGCTGACAGCCTGCTTCGGATTCTCTCTCCCTCTCTCTTTGCTCCTCCCTTATTGGTGCTGTCTCTATCTTTCTCAAACTAAAAAAAAAATCAGATCTTAAGGGGCTGCCTGGCTGGCTCAGTCAGTAGAGCATGCAGCTCTTGATCTCAGGGTCTTCAGTGTGAGCCCCACATTGGGCATAGAGATTACTCAAAAATAAACAACAAAGAAAATCAGATCTTGAGGTGAACCTTCTCAGCCCAGTTTAGCTATTTTTATAGATGATTATTAGAGTCTGTCAGAGGAAAGAAGAGGGTAAGTTTTTACATACTTTTTATTTAAACGAATTATCCTTTATTATTAAACTCCAAAATCACACAACTAAAGTCAGGACTCAAAATTGGATGATTAGCCCACCCATGAGTCTTTGCTACTATGATTCACGGTAAGAAAATATGAGATCAAGAATCAAATATGGGGGTGCCTGGGTGGCTTAGTCGGTTAAGCGTCCGACTTTCGCTTAGGTCATGATCTCGCGGTTCGTGGGTTCGAGCCCCGCGTCGGGCTCTGTGC
>NW_024080846.1:1346278-1363000 GCF_003009895.1 Hyaena hyaena | reverse complement strand
GCTCAATCTACTGAGCCACCCAGGCGCCCCATTACATATCTGATTCTTTTTTTTTTTTTTTTTAATGTTTTATTTCTAGGAGAGAGAGAGACAGCGTGAGCAGGGGAGGGTCAGAGAGAGAGCGAGTCACAGACTCTGAAACAGGCTCCAGGCTCTGAGCTGGCAGTCAGCACAGAGCCCGACGCGGGGCTCGAACCCACGAACTGTGAGATCATGACCCAAGTGAAAGTTGGACGCTTAACCGACTAAGCCACCCAGGCGCCCCCATATCTGATTCTGGATCTCCACTGAGGTCATGATCTTGGTCTGTGAGATATGGTCCGTGAGATTGAGCCCTCCGTCTGACAGCGCAGAGCCTGCTTGGGATTCTCTCTCTCCCTCTCGTGTGTGCACACGCACCTTCTTTCAACATAAACTTAAAAAATTTTTTTCACCAAATCGTGCTTACTCTCCAGGCTTTTTCCTCTGCATTCTGTTATTTTCTATTCTAGTCAGTGCTAGTTTTGACTTAAAATTGATTTTATAACCTACTAATTGATTGCAATCTACAGTTTGAAAGACACTGACATAGGGTGTATGGTGAGACCAATATAGTTGGGATCAGACCTGCAAGGGCTTTTCTACTGACTAGAAGTTAGGACTTATACCTGTAGACTGGAGTAATCAGATGGCCCTTTCACCCCCTTTTTATTTCCTGCAGTAGAGATGTGCTATGATTAGATTTGGCTTTTTTCTTCTTTTGTTTCTTTTCTACCTCAAATTCTTATTTGAAAATTTCAAACTTAGAAAAGTTCAGATAGTACAATGAACGTCTGATAATTCTTTTCCTAGATTTGCCAGTTATTAATATTTTACTGAATTTGCTCTATCTTCCCATATCTCTATTTTTCTCCCTAAGTTATATGAGACTAACTGTACCCAGTATTTTCTCATACCCACAATACAGTGATCATACTTAATGCTGATATAATACTACTAATATATGGTTTTTATTTTTTATATAAAATATATAATTTTATTTCCTCATTGTTAATTATCATTTTAATATCCTTCATAGCATTTTCCTCTCTCCAGGATCCAGGAAAGGATCACACATTACATTTAGTCACAATGTCTCTCTTGCTCTCTCGCTTTTTTTTTTTTTTTTTTTAAGTAGGTTCCATGCCCTACTTAAAATAGGGCTGGAACTTAGAACCCTGAGATCAAGAGTTACATGCTTTACTGACCAAGCCAGCCAGGCGCCTCTGTAATGTCTTTTTTGTCTTTAATCTAAAACGGTTCCTGACTTTATTTTGCTTTGTTTTTTGTGGGTTTTTTTTTTTTTTTGGTCATACATACATTTACTTATTTATAAAGTTTATTTATTTAAGTAATCTTTACACCCAACATGAGGGGTTCATGGCCCTGAGATCAAGAGTTGAGTGTTTCTCCAACTGAGCCAGCCAGGCATCCCAGTCTGCTCTGACATTTAAATTAAATTTTGAGGAGCCTAGACAGTTGTTTGGCATGATTCTCCTCAGTTTGAATTTGTTTGATTGTTTCCTCATGATCGAGTTCAGGTTAAACATTTTCGGCAAGAATATCATGTAGATAGTTTATGTATAGTGTATGTTTTTCCTTGTATCACATCGGGAGTCATAGAAGAGAGGAGAGAGCGAGAGAGACAGAGAGACAGAGAATGCCAAGCAGGCTGCACACTCAGCACAGAGCCTGACGAAGGGCTGATGTCACAAACTGTGAGATCATGACCTGAGTGGTAGACCACCCAGGTGCCCCAGTTTGTGGATTTCTGGTTTCTGGTGCTCAGATTTGATCAGTGTAGCCCCATTCAGTCTGACACTTGATACTTTTTGATATGTCCTTATCAATTTTTGAACTCTTCCTTACTTTGTGGAACAATAGAATACTCCAGGCTTCCCTTCTACTTTCCCTGATTCAACCCTGGTTCCTTTTACTTTTTATTCATTTGAAAACTTTTTTTTAAGTAAACTCTACATCTGACATGGGGCTTGAATATACACCCCTGAGATCAAGAGATACACACTTCACTGACTGAGCCAGCCAGGCGCCCCAAATAGTTCCTTTTTTTAAAGATTTTTTTTTTTCGTGGAACTAAGTGGTGGAAGGTATTGGTGGTAGACTCTAACTGGTGGACTTTGGCAGAATGGTGAGAGTGGAGGAAGGTCGATGTCAAGGTCAAGCTCAGATACTTGTTTTGTCTTGATAGAGATCTGCAGAGCAGATTTGTGAGATGAGATACAAAGTTTAATTTTGTAGCAAGTTTGAGGTGCCTTTGGGATGACCACATAGAGATTTTGGAAGCAGGTAAAACGAGAGAGAATCACTTGGGAGTCATTGTCCAAATGGCACCCAAGAGAACGGGGTGGATCTTTCTCTCCAACTGGATTGGAAGCCCTCTGTGGCTAAGACTTGTATATGCTTATTTGAAATTCCTCACAATCTGTATGTCATTTGCATGCAATTATGTATGTCTAATCATGAAAAGACTAAATATGGATTTTTCTCTTGATTCTGACAAGCTCTGAAAATGCTGCAGTTTTCTTTCCTTTTTTGTGAGTATAACTTTGAAAGTAACTATAGAAATCTTAATATATTTTGTTTTTAAAATTAGGATATCATACCATTTATTGATAAATACTGGGAGTGCATGACAACCAGACAGAGACCTGGGAAAATGACCTGGCCAAATAACATTGTTAAAACTATGGTGAGTAGACCAGAATGATCAGACTTGACGTTTCAAAAATCCGTGTTCTTTGTAAGTATTAAATTGGCTTTAGTCTCACTAAAATGACGTGATGACTAAGAAAATGAGAACAGCTTAGTTTTAAATCTTGGAGAGTGAGGTATCCCTGATTATAAAGTTTAATAGTTTTCACAGAATCACAAGATTGTGTCTGAAGTGAGCATCAGTGTCATTTTATATACGACACTGAAACCTTTGTCCGCTGTGCTTCTGCAAGTGTAATTTTATACTGACATTGCAGGCTCTTTTTTCCTTTGATTTAAAAACAAAAACAAATAACACTGTTCTAAACATTATCATCCTTAGAATTAAAGAGAACACATGGGGGAGAAGCCCACAGCAAGCTGTTAACAGTGCTTATCTCTGTGAGGTGGGGAGAGAGGGAGGATTCCGGAGGACTTTGGCTCTCATTTCTTCAAGTTTCTCTGTTTGAATTTTTTGATGGTCATGTATTTTCTAATCAGAGGGAAAAGCAATACTGTCATTTGGGGAGATTACACTTAGGAATTGGAGTTGCTGGTTGATATCCATTCGGTAGTACTCTGAAGTATAAAATTTCCAGTAACACTAATATACTGTTTCCTCTTAGAGTAAAGAAAGAGATGTATTCTTAGTAAAGGAACATCCTGATCCCGGAAGTAAGGATCCAGAAGAGGATTACCCCAAATTTGGACTTTTGGATCAGGTACTTTATAGTTCCCTTTTGATTTGGAGACAGAATCAGATTTTGTTCACATTTGTCCATTTGTCGTGGTCATTCCAGGCCGCTAACTTGGTGGGCCCCAAATAAGCAGTTATTCCCATGTGTGTGGGGGAAAAGCCCTCACCTTAAACCAGGAGACTAGTGTTTTAGTTGTGGTTCTTCCCCTTAACGTTACAATCTTTTGCATATCATTTTAATCTTTTTTAACTTTAATTTCCTCACCCAAAACATAAATATGCTGTGCTAAGTTATTTCTAATTTTCTTTCCATCTCAAATTTTACTTTCTTTAAAAAATTTTTTTTTAATATTTATTTATTTTTGAGAGAGAGTATGTGAGCAGGGTGGGGGGTGGGGGACAGAGAGAGAGGGAGGCGCAGAATCTGAAGCAGGCTATAGGCTCTTAGCTGTCAGCACAGAGCCCTATGCGGGACTCGAACCCACGAACTGTGAGATCATGACCTGCGCCAAAGTTGGACGCTCAACCAACTGAGCCACCCAGTCAACCCTCAAATTTTACTCTTAAAAACATTTGTTATTAAGAAAAACTTGTGGTGAAGAATTTGTGTATCTAGCATAACATGAGGAAAAAGAAAATTTCCACTCTTTGTTCAATGGCAGGGGTCACATTTGGCATCTCAGGAGGCCAAATCTATCACCTGTGCCTTGAAATGTTTGATCTGCCAGCACTGAAACTTCAAGGTTTTACCCAGAAATGTTACTGTATGAGGACCCATTGCCCGATGATGCACAGTGAGCCAAACACTGATACCAGCTTTGTAGCAGAAAGGGTTTTATTGCAGGGTGCCAAGCAAGAAAACCAGAGAAAATGTCTCAAATCAGCCTTCCCAAAGGGTAAGAGTCAGGACGTCATGGGGTGGTATGTAGGTTGAATGGAATACGCTGATTGGATATAGGGACAAAAGGAGGTGTCCTCCTTTCTGGGCCTTCACATTAAGGAGTCAAGCCTCTTCATGGGACACGTGTTCAAAAAAGAGCAGCATAAAGGATGATGACGTGGGGTGGGGGTATCTTGGGGCGTGTCCTCACAGAGGTTACTTTTGTTCACTCCTGGTCCCTTCTTTGCAGTTGCAGGAATTCCCTGTGTACCGTGGTCTTGGCTAGCCTTATCCATGGTCAGGCAACTTCTACAGAACAGGCTCATGGGAATCAGTCAGGTTAGCTAGAGTTTTCATAGGGTAGACAGTCAAGCATTTGTAGACTTAATACGCTGGGGGCAGAAATTGAGATTTCTGTCTTTTCTTCTCAGATGAGAAGATCTGATTACAATGGGCCTGAATTCCCAAGGGGGGGGGTGTTGAGACAATAGCTCTTAGGCACTCCTGTTTGCCCTCTCCTGCTCCAACACCCCCACCCCCAATTCACTGTTAACCACTTCAATCCTTATACTTGGCCTGCCTCACACATGTCACTTGCTGATCTCTGAGGCATCCAGGTTTGGAACCTTGTAAATTTCAGGCTTCTTAGGATTGTCAGTTTTGATTCACATTCTACTAGAATTTCCTGGTTTTTTGAGCATTACCAGATAGATTTGATTATATAGCCTCCCTTTATAACTGAATATTTTTCCCTCTAGGATCTTAGTAACATTGGTCCTGCTTATGACAACCAAAAACAAAGCAGTGCTGTATCTACAAGTGGGAATCTAAACGGTAAGTGTTGAAATGTCTTGATGAAATATGTGTAAGCTGTTGGATCCAAATATGCCTAGAATTGGGCATCCTTTGGGTTGACTCTTAACTGGCTATTTACAAAGATGCTTTAAAGTCCAAAACTCAGTTATGGGAAGCTAGCCAAAGATATGACAGATGGTAGTGGAGAGCTTTTTGTCCCTTTACACCACAGTTTGGTCTTAAGTGAAACAGATTTAGCATAAAACAAAGTATAGGTTTAATGTCAGATTTACTGTTTATCTTAGACTCCCCATCTGTATCCTTATCACTGACACCCAGTGTAGATTCGGTTGTTCTCTCTTACTACTAATTCAACTGTTATTCAGCAGATTTCCTTTGCCCATCTTCTAATTGTTCTTGCCCTGAAACTTCAGCTTATTCCCATGACTGTGTTTCTGTACCGATCACTAGCTATAGATGTTTTTCTGCAGTAACCCACCTAGTGACAGGAGTGGACTTCATTACTAACTAGATCTAATAAAGGTTGGGGTAGCTGGGAGGCAGCTAGCTATTCACCTAACACTTGGTGACATTAACTTGTCCTTTGGTGCAGTAGCATCTTAAATGTGTAATCATTTCCATTGTTACTAATATTCTAAGATGGGTTGGAAAAAGTGAACTGTATTGTTTATCTTTTTACACCATTTTTTCCCCTTTTAATTGTTAAAATGTGACAAATACATGGTGCCACTTCTGTTCTTACAGGTGGAGCCTCTTTTGGAGGTGAATTCCTCCTCTGTCTTCTTCCATCCTCTCAGACTTAAGTATTATGTGGTTTGGAAAATGCTTTTTGCTGAGTTGTGGTAGAAGCTAAAACTAAATTAAAATTTTAAAGCATCGTGAAAATGGTGGCAATAGCACTTGATATGAAACCGTAGTTCCAGTTGAATGTTAGTAATTAAAAGCTTGTACGTTGTCATATTCTGCCTTACATGGCCAGCAGTCCCTTAATAGAGCTCGTTCAAGATGGATCTAAAACTTCTCTTTTATTAATTAAAATACAAATAACAATAAGAATTCATAGTTTTTTAAGGTAACAGAAACACAAATTGATATTGCAACAGTGCTAACATTAAACCTTTTTATGAAAAATTGGAATAATACATGGTGTGTTCACAAAAGGAAGTTCTGCATCAGTCTGGTCCTGTATATGCAGAATATGACCTGCTCTCAATGTCTTGATCCTTTTTATTCCAGCAGAACTGCTGAGAATTTCCAAGCTTGCCCCAAATTAAGATACAGTACTCTATGCAGTTGTTACCATAAAGGTGTTTTCCTGCAGTTCAGGGACATTTTCTGGCAGACGGAAAAACAAATTGAGAGGAAAGACAGAACTGGACAAAAACTTCAAAGTACCTATTTCAGAAGTCACTAGGTAGTGTTCCTTGTGGCCTTAGTATGTTACTAATTTATTTTATGTATAAAATACGTAAATCGTCTATTGATATTCTTAATTCCACAAGCTAGGTTAGTCTAACCTGAATTTTATGCATTGACACAATCTTAATAATTGTAAAAGTTGCCTACTAAATTTAAAGCCTTTCTACTTGGGTCATGAACAACCAGAGTGGATACCTAGTAGCACTGGAGAGAAACACCTTTTTAGTATTTTCGTTTCTGTTTTCTATGTTTTCTGTACCTTTGTCTTGTTGGATATTCAAGTTAAGTGCTTTAGCAGATACTGTGCCTTTATTATGTTTTGGAATATCTTCTGCATAGTTCAAGTGAGTGAACATCTACTTACAGTGAGGATATTTTTTGTGGATGTTTGTATTGGGTGGAAAAAAATTTTATCCTTGCAGTTGTTTTTAGATGTGGGTGTTTGGAATCTGAATGAGTGAAAATGCATTTGTGTCACATCCTCAGAAAGTGGACCAGTAGTTGCAGTTCATTCAGAAAGGAAGGTTGAATAAGTAACGCAGGTGTCATTAGTGCCAGGTTCATTTGAGCTTGCTGCCAGGACCCAGTGTTCTGAGCTGTGAGACCCTCAGCTGACTCTTTCAGAACCAGGGTGAAACCCCAATATGCTTTCAGGAAGGAAATCCTCCTGTGTCTGGTGTTACACAAATGCACGTTGGGAGTGGTAGTCACCATGGAATTTCCACATCCACATGAAGCTTCTATGACAGCTCATTGAAAGTGATCTGCTTTCTCTTCAAAGGGGGAATTGCAGCAGGAAGCAGTGGAAAAGGAAGAGGAGCGAAGCGCAAACAGCAAGATGGAGGTACCACAGGGACCACCAAGAAGGCCCGGAGGTGGGCAGAACACCCACTTGCACTCACCACTGTTAGACCATTCTTTGGTGCTGGCACAGCCTATCAGAGGGAACAGAGCTGTACCCTGCAGTAGCTCAGGTGTCTGAGATTAAAAAGCGTGTCCATTTTTTCTGAAATCTTGAGCACTTAGAAGGATAAAATAATCCCAGGCTAGGAATCTCATTTTACACATTGTTAGAGGAGCACTGGGGCAGCACCCTGGGGCCAATCACCTGAGGAGTAAAGTTCTATTAAGACTCTCGAGAAAGGATAGGGGTGCCTGGGTGGCTCAGTCGGTTAAGCGTCCGACTTCGGCTCAGGTCATGATCTCATGGTTCGTGGGTTCCAGCCCTGTGTCGGGGTTTGTGCTGACAGCTCAGAGCCTGGAGCCTGTTTCGGATTCTGTATCTCCCTCTCTCTCTGACCCTCCCCTGCTCACGCTGCGTCTGTCTCTCTCAGAAATAAATAAAACATTAAAAAAAAAAAAGATTTAAAATAAATAAAAGATTCAAGAAAGGATAGATGGAGGAAGGGGAGTAGTCCCAGTATTGAACTTTAGATCTTTTACTTCATCTTTGTGCCTCTGCCCTCATGCTTCTTGCCTTGGCTTTGTTCAATAAATCCTGGTCTTTTCTTATTTAAATTGGCGAGACAGTAAGTACTCCTACTCTTATCTCTGAGTCTCTGTTCATTGGTTTTTAATAATTAACATATTAAAGGAAATCGCCCTTGTTCCCAGTCTTCCTTACTTTCCCTTATGGTATACTGCCTCCTTTTCACAGATATTCCTACAGACTAGAGTAATTAGACCAAAAACTACTTTGCTAAATTTAAAAGTAAATCCTTTTCATTTCCCTGTTTTACCTGCAGAGGGCAGGATCCTCTGAGCACTGAAAAGCATGTGTGAAATTGCATGTGTTCCTGCTGAAATCTAATAAATTAGATGTCCTTCTTAAAGAATTGAAGGCATTTGAGCTAAGGGGGTTTTAGTTTCTTGATATTATTTTTTCCTTTCTGCAGTGACCCTTTGTTTTCTGCTCAGCGCCTTCCCCCTCACGGCTACCCCTTGGAACACCCGTTTAACAAAGATGGCTATCGGTATATCCTAGCTGAGCCTGATCCCCATGCCCCTGACCCTGAGAAGCTTGAACTTGACTGCTGGGCAGGAAAGCCTATTCCTGGAGACCTCTACAGAGCCTGTCTGTATGAACGGGTTTTGTTAGCCCTACATGATCGAGGTATGTAAGATATTAATACTCATGTTGGGGGCTGGGGGTGTGTGTGTGTGCCTGGGTGGCTTGGGATTCTCTCTCTCTCTCTTTCTTGCTCTCAAAAAAAAAAAAAAACTTAAAAACACCTTTTAAAAAATATGTTCATTTGGACCCAGATGTTTCTTTGAATACTGTCCTCAGCTTTGTCCAGTCTAGAATTAGACATACATGTCAGTCTGTTACCACTCCCCTGTCCCCAGTTCTAACTAGACTCAGCTAGAACATGCAAGAAATAATTTGCCTCTTTTTATTAGCTTTAGCCTTTTATATATATATATGGTTTTTTTTTAATGTTTATTTGTTTTTAAGAGAGACAGAGACAAGAGTGTGAGCAGGGGTATGGCAGAAAGAGAGGAGGACACAGAATCCAAAGCAGGCTTCAGGCTCTGAACTGCCAGCACAGAGCCTGATGTGGGATTCAAACTCACAAACCGTGAGATCATGACCTGAGCTGAAGTCTGACGCTTAACCAACTGAGCCACCCAGGCGCCCAATATATGGGTGTTTAAAACTTTGTAGTTTGAACTTATCTACTTTTTTTTAATTTTATTTTTTAAGTAGTTTCTACACCCAGTGTGGGGCTCAAACTTTCAACCCCAAGATCCGGAGTTGCATGCTTTACTGACTGGCCAGCCAGGTGCCCCTATTTTGAACTAACTTTAAACTTACAGTAAAGTTACAAAAATAATGGTTTTACTGTATCCCTCCTCAAGCTTCTAATGGTAACATCTTACAGGATTGACAGTGCAGTTGTCTAAACCAGGAAGTGAACGTTAGTGAATGCTGTTAATGAAGCTAAAGACTTCAGTTACATTTCACTAGTTTCCCCCAATAATGCCTCTTTGCTAGGATCTCCCAATTTCTTAGTCTTTTGCCTTTCCCAGGTCTCTCAGTCCTTGCTGGTCTTGACCATGACTGTGGCACTATTTTAGTGTGTTAATCAGGGATTTTGTCAAATATTCCTCAGTGAGTGTTTGTCTAACTTTTTCTCATGATTAAACTGAGGTTATGCATATTTTCGAGGAACACTATAGAAACGAGTCCTCCTTGAATCCTCTCATGGGGGTCATGCTGTGGCTATGTCTTAATATTGGTTATCTTGACCATGATCATTTGGTTAAGGTGGTTTCTGTGGCTTTCTCTCTTTCCCTCTGTGTTAATAAGTATCTGGAGGAAAGACACTCTGTTCATAAAGCTTTGCTCACTAATTTTAGTGCCCTTCAGTGGACCTTTCCTGCAGTGATTATTAACGTGATGTTTGCCTGATGATTTTATATTTCTTCCTTCTCCATTTGTTATTTACTTGATTATTTATATCAGTGTGAGCTCAGATATTTATTTTATTCTGTTGGGGTATACTTTATCTAGTTGCTCAAATTATTCTCGCTCTGGCCATTGGAAGCTTCTTTAGGTTAGGTCCTGGGTTTTTTAGATGAATCTCATCTTTTTTTTTTTTTTAAGTACTTCTTTACTTTCTGGCATCACAAAATGTTCCTGGCTTATCTTGTATTTTCCATGCCCCAGGCCAAGTATATGCGGTTTCTCTGAAGAGTCTTGGTTCCTTTGGTTGGAAAACTATATTCAGAAATACAGACCTAAGTGTTAGGTATGCTCCCTGGGTGTCACTCCTAGACTCCCTCGGTGGGCAGAAGTAGGAAATTATACATATATCAACTGATGCATATACGTACAGGGCTATCCTGGGTTTGTACCTAGAGCTTGGTTCCCCATCAAGCGCTGCAGGCTTGTTCTAGCCCTTCACCTTTCCTTCTTTGTCACGTCTTTCTCCAACTGTGAGAAACCTGACTCTCTCTCTATAGTGTTTTCCCTTGTGGGTGCATTTCTCGTACGCACACAGCATAGTTTCAGAATTGCTAGCCTCTATGAGAAGCCTTCACGAGCTTGCTTACAGTGTTCATGTGCAGCTCTTTGTCTGTAGCCTTGCAGTGTCCCATCAAGTTACTGTTAACTTAGATTCATTCCATTCTCCCCCAACTCCCTCAGTGTGCTTGTGTTTCTCATTTATAATAGGCTCATTTGTTAGTGTGCGAATGCTTTTTTAGGTTCTCCTACCTCTTTCAGGGGAGGGGGAGAGAGAGAAAGTGAGTGAGTGTGTGCGTGTGTGTGCGCGCTTGCGCACGCACGTGTACTTCAGGGAGGTTATGTGAAGGGTATGTGAAACGTTCATGTGTTTCCAGGAGTTTAATGTTGTACGAAAAGGTTAACGCAAAGTGTCACTCACTCTTCATCCCTGCAACCCCTTCTCACTCCCAGTTTTTCCCCCTCACCTATTCTTTATAAGTAACCAGTCTCTTTAGTTTCTAGTTTATCTTTGCTGTATTTCTTCTGCACAAATAAGCAGATAGATGTGTATTTCCTTTTATCTCTTTTTTTTCATACATGGAGGGCAGCATACTATTATGCATTTTGCTTCATGCTGTTACTTCACAGCACTGTGGGAAGCAAAGTGCTCACTTTGAAGAGATCATCCTAATTGTTTTCTGTTATTTTAGCTTTGTGATTCTCTATTATGTGGACGTATATAGTTTATTCAGCCATTCTGTGGGCACTTAGATTGTTTACAGTATTTTGCAGTCACAAAAAGACTGAATAACCATGAGCATGTGTGTTTTTGTATTGTTGCTGGTATATTTTCAAGGTAGAATTCCAGAAGTAGAATTACTGGAGCAAAAGAGAAGCAAATATATACGTAGTCATTATCTTTTGAATTATGTGTCCCTTTATATACTACAGATGTTGGCCTTTTGTGTGTGGTACATATTGTGAACATTTTCTTCTAGTTTGTCAGTTGACTTCAATTTTATGACTTTTTTATCACTCAAAACTCTTCAATGTTTAGTAGCTCTTTTAATGACACGATTTATTCAGAATAGTTGTCATTATCCTTTAGAATGTGAAAGTGAATTTAAATAAACTCACTACTTAAAAAATAAAGTCCCTACTTTTAGGCAAGTGTACCTTATGAATTTTGTCTTTGTTTTTCTAGAGAATTAATGCAAGTTCCAAATAGCATTTGTCCACTGATAAATACCTCAGTATTTGTATCTAACAAGGATTCTTTAAAATATAACCATTATACCATTATTATTCCTAAATAAGATGAATAATAATTCCTTCCTTAATGATCTAATACCCAGTCCACATTCACATTTCCGTGGTTGTTAAACTACACTTCTTTCCTTTGTTTCTTTGAATTGGATCCAAACAGGTCGTATGTTTATTGGAAGCCCATTATTTCTTGATTTAGTGCTAATATAACTAGATACATGTATTGATGCTGGTCATTTGGAAGTGAAGTAATGTAATTCCATGGTGTGATGTCCATTATATGTGGATTATCTGACTTCTCACCGTGATGAGCATACTTTACTAGTAGGGGAAGTAGGGAAGGGCCAAATAAGTGACTTCAGGTTTTAAGAAGTGAGATTTGTCTTGTTTCATATACTTTACAGTTTTAATTCTGGAGGAGGGGAGAAAAAGAACACTGGCCTTAATAGTCAATTAATTAATCTGTTAGAATTTAATATTTAGAATAGCAACGGATGCTTGCTGTTTATGCTATTCATGCTGAGCCTTATAAAAATTAATGATAAATCTAGATTGTATCTTTTGACATTTTTATTTTGAAATAATTTTGGATGTTTAAAAAAGTTGTAAGAAAAGGGGCGCCTGTGTGACTCAGTTGGTTAAGTGTCCGAGTTCGGCTCAGGTTATGATATCGCAGTTTGTGAGTTCTAGCCCCACATTGGGCCCTGTGCTGACAGCTCAGAGCCTGGAGTTGACTTAGGATTCTCTGTCTCCCTCTCTCTCTGCCTCTTGCCTACTCACTCTCTCTCTCAAAAATAAACACGGGGCGCCTGGGTGGCTTAGTCGGTTAAGCGTCCGACTTTCGCTTAGGTCATGATCTCGCGGTTCGTGGGTTCGAGCCCCGCTTCGGGCTCTGTGCTGACTGCCAGCTCAGAGCCTGGAGCCTGTTTCAGTCTGTGACTCCCTCTCTCTCTGACCCTCCCCTGTTCACGCTGTCTCTCTCTCTCTCTCTCCTAGAAATAAATAAAACATTTAAAAAATAAATAAATAAATAAATAAACACTAAAAAAAATTTTTTTTTAAAAGCTCTAGGAACAGTACCAAACTTTTTTCTTTTTTTTTCGTGAACCATTTGAGAATAAGTTGCCATTGGGGCACCTGGGTGGCTCAGTCTGTTAGGCATCCGACTTTGGCTCAGGTCATGATCTCAGGGTTCGTGGGTTTGAGCCCCGCGTTGGGGCTCTGTGCTGACAGCTCAGAGCCTGGAGCCTGCTTCAGATTCTGTATCTCCCTCTGTCTCTGACCCTCCCCTGCGCATGCTGTCTTTCTCTCTCTCTCTCAGAAATAAATAAAACATTAAAAAAAAGTTTAAAAAAAGAGAGAATAAGTTGCCATGATGCCCTCTGGTTTTTGAGAACTTGATTGTGTATTTTTTACAAGCAAGGACATTATCTTTCTGTTGTTATTTAGTGCCGCTTGACAAATTACCATAAAACTTAGCAGCCTAAGACTACAAATGTTCATTATCTCCTACGGTTTTTGAGGGTTGGGAATCTGGGAGCAGCTTGGTTATGTGGTCTGGCTCAGGAGAATTCATGCAGCTGAAGTCAGGCTCTTAGATAGGCCTGCCATCTCTAAGGACTTGACAGAGGCTGGAAGATTTATTTCCAAGATGGCTCACTCATTTTGCTTTGACAGATGCCTTTTCTCCATAGACTTCTTACTTGCCCTCACCCTGGAAGCAAAGTTCTCCTGGTGCAAGTGATCCAACAGAGCAGAGCATTTGAGTGTCTTCTATGACCTATCTTTGAAGTTAGATAGTTGCTTTAATTTTGTTTTATTTGTTAGAAGTGAATCTCTAGGAGCGCCTGGGTGGCTTAGTCAGTTAAGCCTCTGACTTCGGCTCAGGTCATGATCTGACATCTAGCTCAGAGCCTGGAGCTTGCTTCAGATTCTGTGTCTCCCTCTGTCTCTGACAGCCCCCTGCTCACGCTGTCTCTCTCTCTGTCTCAGAAATAAATAAAACATCAAAAAAATAAAAAAAAAGGAGTCTCTAACTTCAGCCCACACTCTGGTTGAGGGAAATTAGGCTTCACCTCTAAAAAGGAAGAGTATCAAAGAATTAGTGGATATTTTTTAAACTTTCACATTCTTACAGAACCAGTATATACCCATCAGATAGGAAATTAACACTAATTAACTACCATCTGATGATCCTCAGATCATATTCAGGTTTCTCCAGTTGATCCAATATCATTATTGGATGATTTCAGAGGATGCATTTGAGAACTGTGTGCTGCATTTAGTTTTCTTGAGTCAGGTCTTCTTCAATCTGGAATAGTTTTTTTGTCTTTCCTAGACTTTGATGACCTTGAAGCTTTTTTTTTTTCCTTTAAATTTTATTTATTTTGAGAAAGAGAGAGAGTGTGAACAGGCAAGTGGCAGAGAGGGAGAGAGAGAATCCCAAGCAGGCTCTGCTTTGTCAGCACAGTGCCCGACACAGAGCTCAAACTCAACAACCGTGAGATCACCACCTGAGCCAATATCAAGAGTCAGATGCTTAACTGACTGAGCCACCCAGGTAGCCCCAGCCTTAAAGCTTTTGGAAATTAGAGGCCACTTGTTTTATAGAATATACCTCAGTTTGAGTTTCTACTTGAATACCCAGGATTCAATTCAATTCTGCATCTTTGACAGAAATATAATTAAAATGCTGTGTTCTTCATATTGCATCCTGTCAGGTGGTACATTACTGATGATGTCCTCTTTCATCATTTTGCTAAGGTGGTATCTGCTGGCTTTAGCCACTGTAAAGTTAGCTTTTTTCCCTATAAGTATTTTATGAGGAGGTAAATCCTTTAGTGTTTTATTACTGTATCCTGAACACTTACCTTGCTCAGCCTCTACCTAGTGATTTTAGGGTGGAATTGCTCAGGAAGGAATAGAGGATGAAATTATTTGTATTTGAGAAGGTAGAATTTGCCAGATACCTAAGAAAGTTCTGCTAAACAATGTGCATTTAACTTACACAGGCTATCCTTGTAGCTGCCTGGTACCCACACCATTGTGGCATAACCAAAAGAGAGCAGGGCTTGGGCTTTTCAATCTCTGCCACTGTCAGCCAGGCCGCACTGACCTTCGGCGTGATCTAGAACAGCCACATAATCTCCTCCATCTGCATAGTAGGCATGGTAGTTGAGGGGTGCAGAGTCTGCCTACCTGCCTGTCTACCTGTAGAAGTACTTTGTAAATCGTAAAGGCCTTTATAAAAGCTAGAGCTAATCTAAATTTTGTGCTTCCTCCAATAGGATTCAGACAGCTTCTAGTGTTAACAAACATTTTCAGATACTTTTTCCTCAGTTAAGTGTTAATTGGATTTGTGATGTTTCTACGTTGATAAAATCAACCTATACCACCTGGAAATGCTCTATCTTTTGTCATTTTTTTCTTCACTTCCAAGTCATGATATCCTTTCCATTGGTTTAGATTGTCCCCTTATTTTACATAATGACCTTGTAGTAAAGTTTCAAACTATACACAAAGGTAAAAAGATGAATAGAATGAATCGTCATATTCTTTTCTCCCAGATTTAATAATCATCAAGTTTTTGTCATATTTTTATCTGTTTGTTTATTTCTGGATCTCTCTTTTTTCCTGAATTTTTAAGAAGTAAATCTCACCCTACATACTCTTAAAAACTATGAATATTTTCTTTTATAACCACAATGCTATTATCACACTTAACAAAATAGATCATTCCTTGCTAGCATCTGAATTCATTCCATAATCAGATTTCCTTGAAATACTTTTTATCTCCTCACAAAACACTTATTATTTGCAAAGGGAAGACAGTAACTTTCTACTGGAGAAACGTGTAAGGCACCACGTCAGTCAGGTGATCAAAATTTAATACAGTATCAGCATTTTGACATCATCTGCTTCCTGATATGATGCACTGAGAAGCACAGCCTTATTTCAGTGATATTTCTTACAAAAAGCATAACCTAGACTTAAACAGAAGGAAACATCAGACAAACCTAATTGAGGGACGTTCTACAAATGAAAGTGACCAGTATTCTTCAAAATGTCCATGGTCATGAAAGACTTGAACTGTCCCAGATTGGAAGAAACTAAGGACACATGACAACTAAATGACATATGGATGTTGGGTTAGATCCTGAAACAGAAAAAGGATATTATTAGGATAATCGGCTTAATTTGAAGATGATTTATAGATTAGTTAATAACATTGTATTAATTTTCTGGTTTTGATAATTGTGTTATGGCTATACCACTGGTGGTGTTAACACTTGGGGAAGCTGAGGGAAGGGCATATGAATGAGGGATGGTACTATTTTTGGAAGTTTAACATTCCAAATTGGAAGTTTCAAAATAAAATATCAAGTCTTTTTTTTTTTTAATTTTATAAGTTTACTTGTTTTGAGAGACACAGAGAGCATAGGAAGGGCAAAGAGAGAGAGGGAGAGAGAGAGAATCCCAGCGCTGCTTGAACCCACAAACTGTGAGATCATGACCTGAGTCAAAACCAAGAGTCAGACGCTTAACCAACTGAGCCACCCAGGCCCCCCTAAAATATCAAGTCTTTTTTTTTTTTTTTTTTTTTTTTTTTTTTTTATGAGAGAGAAAAACAGCATGAGCAAGGGAGGGTCAGAGAGAGAGGAAGACACAGAATCTGAAGCAGGCTCCAGGCTCTGAGCTGTCAGCACAGAACCTGATGTGGGGCTCGAACCCACAAACTGTGAGGTCATGACCTGAGCTGAAGTCGGATGCTTAACCAACTGAGCCTACCCAGGCGCCCCAATATATCAAGTCATTTAATTTTTTTTTTTAATGTTTTTTATTTATTTCTAGGAGAGAGAGACAGAGACAGCGTGAGCAGGGGAGGGTCAGAGAGAGAGGGAGTCACAGACTGAAACAGGTTCCAGGCTCTGAGCTGGCAGTCAGCACAGAGCCCGACGCGGGGCT
>NW_024080846.1:1236851-1342710 GCF_003009895.1 Hyaena hyaena | reverse complement strand
ACAGCGTGAGCAGGGGAGGGTCAGAGAGAGAGGGAGTCACAGACTGAAACAGGTTCCAGGCTCTGAGCTGGCAGTCAGCACAGAGCCCGACGCGGGGCTCAAACCCACGAACCGCGAGATCATGACCCAAGCGAAAGTCGGACGCTCAACCGACTAAGCCACCCAGGCGCCCCATCAAGTCGTTTAAAGGATGGTTTACACAGGGTCGCCTGGGTGGCTCAGTAGGTAGAGCATGTGACTTGATTCCAGGGTCATGAGTTCAAGCCCATGCTGGGCCTAAAACTTACTTAAAGGAAAAAAAAAAAAAGGCAGAAGGGGGCGCCCGGGTAGTTCAGTCAGTTAAGTGTCTGACTTCTGCTCAGATCATGATCTCACAGTTCATGGCTCGAGCCCCACTTTGGGGTGTGTGCTGACAGCTCAGAGCCTGGAGCCTGCTTCAGATTCTTTATCTCCCTCTCTCTCTCTGCCCCTCCCCTGCTCCTGCTCTGTCTCTCTCAAAAATGAATAAGTAATTAATTAATTAATAATTAATTCTCCCATCCAAGTACTAACCAGGCCAGACCCTGCTTAGCTTCTGAGATCAGACGAGATTGGGTGCTTTCAGGGTGGTATGGTCGTAGACCAGAATAATTAATTCTAACCTGTAATCTCAAATATCACATTTAATAGAAACTAGGTTATCTGACCTCTTTCTTCCATTTTCTTCCTCTCTCCTTCGGCTGTATCTTATGTGGAGATTTTGAAACGCCTGAACTTCAGATCCCCGCTCTGGTATTTCTGATTTTTTACTTTGTTTTACTGGAGTGTAGGAGACTCCGGGTTTTGTGGCAATCATCTCTAAGAGCCTCCAGTAAGATGCCGGCCTGTGTTTTCATCTCCACACTGCAGCTCCCCAGTTAAAGATCTCTGATGACCGGCTGACTGTGGTCGGCGAGAAGGGCTACTCCATGGTCCGGGCTTCTCATGGGGTGCGGAAGGGTGCCTGGTACTTTGAAATCACAGTGGATGAGATGCCACCAGACACGGCTGCCAGACTGGGTTGGTCCCAGCCCTTAGGTAAGTGGGAGCGATCGTGAGGACATCACCGCAGGTGGGAAGGTATAGACTGTCTGGCTGTGCTTCATAGCTTTTCGGCTTATTGGATTAAGGGCACACAATTCACTCTGGAAGGATTGGGTGGTTTGCAATTCCTAGAATTATTTTTTAATTCTTTGCTTGTGAGAAATAGTTTGTCAGCAATTTTGCAAAACTGACCAAAAAAATAAAATGAAAAGGAGTCGAATTTTTTCTTTTAGTAAACCAGAGTCGATTTACAATCTTTTTGATTTCCTGCGTATCTCTTTATTGGGATAGGTAACCTCCAGGCTCCCTTAGGTTATGATAAATTTAGCTATTCGTGGAGGAGCAAAAAGGGAACCAAGTTCCACCAGTCAATTGGCAAACACTACTCTTCTGGCTATGGACAGGGAGACGTCCTGGGATTCTATATCAATCTGCCTGAGGATACAGAGACAGCCAAATCACTGCCCGATACTTATAAAGATAAGGTGAGTTTGTCTTCCTGAGAGATTCCTGGATTTCAAGACCTTTTGCAACCAACATATGCCTGTGCCTATGGGCCCAGTGGTCTCTTGTAATGCTGACCTACCATGCATACTTCTTTCTAACATTCCATTTTGAAAGTTTTTAGGTGTAAAGTTGGGGCGCCTGGGTGGCTCAGTCGATTAAGCTTCCGACTTCGGCTCAGGTCATGATCTCATGGTTAGTGGGTTCAAGCCCCGCGTCGGGCTCTGTGCTGACTGCCAGCTCAGAGCCTGGAGCCTGTTTCAGAGTCTGTGTCTCCCTCTCTCTCTGACCCTCCCCTGCTCACGCTGTCTCTCTCTCTCTCTCTCAAAAATAAATAAAACATTAAAAAAATTTTTTTAGATGTAACAAAGTCGAAAGAATTTTAAAGTCAGTGTTCAAATACCAAATCACCTAAATTCTACCTTTTACTTATTATCTGTTCATTTCTCCACCCACCCATCCATCCATCTTGTTTTAATGCACTTCAGAGAATATTAGAGCCATCAATACACCTCACCAGTGGGGTGCCTGGGTGGCTCAGTCGGTTAAGCATCTAGTTCTTGCTTTCAGCTCAGGTCATGATCTCACAGTTTGTGAGTTTGAGCCCCACACCAGGCTCTATGCCTGGGATTCTCTCTGCCTCTCTCTTCCACTCCCCAGTTTGCTCTCTCTCTCTCTCTCTCTCTCTCTCTCTCTCTCTCTCTCTCTCCCCCTCTCCCCCTCCCTCCCTCCCTCCCTCTCTCCCTCCCCCTCCCTCCCTCTCCCTCTCCTCCCTCTCCCCTCCTCCCTCTCCCTCTCCCCCTCCCCCTCCCTCCCTCTCCCCCTCCCCACTGGCCCACACTTTCTTCCTCTCTGAATAAACAAACAAACAGGCAGGCAAACTTAAAAATAAAAAGAATTCCATACATTACTCAGTGCTCATCATGATAAGTATACTGTTAATCCCCTTCATATATTTCTTTTTTTGTTTTTGGCTTTCCCCCTTCACATATTTCATACATTCCTCATCTCCCCCCACCCTGCCCTCTGGTGACCACCAGTTTGTTTTCTAGAGTTAAGAGTCTTTTTGGATTTGTCTCTATTCTTTGTTGTTCATTTCTTTTGTGTCTTAAATTCCACATATGAGTGAAATCATATGGTATTTGTCTTTATCTGACTGATTTCTTTCACGTAGTATTATACCCTCCAAATCCATTCATGTTGTTGCAAATGGCAGGATTTTATTTTTTAGGACTAATATCCCATTGTATGTATATGCCATATTTCCTTCACCCATTCATCTGTGTTTGGATACTTGGGTTACTTCCATAATTTGGCTATTGTAAATAATGCTTCACTAAATATAAGGGTCCATATATCTTTTGAAAATATCCTGTAGTGGAATTATTGGATTATATGGTTTCATTTTCCTATTGATGGATACTTGGGCTATTTCACGTTTGGGGCTATTATGAATAAAGTTGCAATGTACATTCTTGTACAAATGTCTTTGTAAACGTGTTTCATTTCTTTAGGTCAGCACCTAGAAATGGAATTACTGTGTCATAGGGTAGTTACAGATTTAGATTTAGAAGAAATTGACAGACTTTCCACTCCCACCTGTGATGTAAGATCATTTTAGTTGTTTTACATCCTTGTCAGCATTTGTTTTTCAACTTAATTTTAGCCATTTTGGCGGGTGCCTAGTAGTGTCCCGTTGTGGTTTAAATGAGCATTTCTTTGGGGCGCCTGGGTGGCTTAGTCGGTTGAGTGTCCGACTTTCACTTAGGTCATGATCTCGCGGTTCGTGGGTTCGAGCCCCGCGTTGCGCTCTGTCCTGACTGCCAGCTCAGAGCCTGGAGCCTGTTTCGGAGTCTGTATCTCCCTCTCTCTCTGACCCTCCCCTGCTCACGCTCTCTCTCTCTCTCTCCTAGAAATAAATAAAAAATTAAAAAAAAAAATGAGCATTTATTTGATGACTAATGATGGTGAGCAGGTTTTCATGTGCTACTAGCCATTCATCTATTTTCTTTTGTAAAGTTTTGCTTCAGATATTTTGCCTTTTTTAAAATAATCAGATTTTTATCTTTTTATTGAGTTGTAGAAGTTTTTTTAAGATATTCTGGATTATGGTCCTTGGTTAGAAATGACTTTTGGGGGCTTCTAGGTGGCTCAGTCCATTGAGCATCCGACATCAGTTCAGGTCATGATGTCGCGGTTCCTGAGTTTGAGCCCCACATCCAGCTCTCTGCTGTCTGCACAGAGCCCACTTTGGATCCTCTGTCCCCCTCTCCCTCTGCCCCTTCTCTGCTCATTTCTCTCTCTCTCAAAAATGAATAAACATTAAAAAATGACTTAAAAATTTTTTTTCTCCTAGTATGTGACTTATCTATTCATTTTCTTAATGGTGTCTTCTGATGAACTGAAGTTTTTAATTTTTATCAAGTCTGTCAAATTTTTCTTTTATAGTTATATAGCTTTATGTGAGTTAATAATTCTTTTTTTTTTTTTTTTAATATTTTCATTTTATTTCTAGTATAGAGAGAGACAGCGTGAACAGGTGAGGGTCAGAGAGAGAGGGAGACACAGACTCTGAAACAGGCTCCAGGCTCTGAGCTGGCAGTCAGCACAGAGCCTGACGCGGGGCTCGAACCCACGAACTGTGAGATCATGACCTAAGTGAAAGTCGGACGCTTAACCGACTAAGCCACCCAGGCGCCCCAGTGAGTTAATAATTCTGTGCCTACCACCCAGTCGTGAAGATATTCTTCCATGTTTTCCTTTGAAAACATGATTTTAGCTTTTACATTTAGATCTTTGATCCACCTTGAATTCCTTTTTGTATATGGTGTGAAGTAGAGATGATGAAGGTTAATTTTTTTTTTCCACATGGATAGGTATCCTTTTTTGAAAAGTTCTTCCCTGATTTCTTAGGTGCCCTTTGTGAAAATCAGATGACTTTTTTGGGTGTCTTCCTTTGCCTTTTTTTTTTTTTTTAATGTTTGTTTAATTTTGAGAAAGAGAGAGAGAGAGAGAAAGGGGAGGGGCAGAGAGAGAGGAAGACACAGAATCCGAAGCAGGCTTCAGGCTCTGCACTGTCAGCACAGAGCCTGACAACGAGCCTGAACCCATGAACCATGAGATCATGACCTGAGCCGAAGTCAGTCACTTAACCAGATGAGCCACCCACGTGCCCCAAAATCAGATGATTTTATAAGTAAAATGCAGACACTTAGTTTTGGGGCTCTCTAGTCCATTGATCTATTCATTGACCTTTATGCCGGTACCACACTGTCTTAGTTACTGTAGTTTTAGAGTAGGTCTTTAAATTGGGTGGTATTGGTCCTTTTTGCTTCTTTGTTTTTTTGTCTGGTGTAGGCTTTTTCGTTTGATTTTCATTTTGAAGATTTTAATATGCCTAGACTTTCTGGAAGGATACAAGGACACTGGAGCAGAGATCCCTTTTGGCAAAGGGAAACTGAGTATTGAGGGACATGGGTAGAAGAGGAGAAATATTTTTCATTTCATGTTCTTGTAGGTCTCTTGATTTGATTTTTTTTTTTTTTACTGAATATATGTATGTGCTAGGGATTAAAATTAAAAAAAATTAATGTCCTGTATCTCCCTGGGAGTGAATAGTTAGCTCTTGGGAACCAGCAAGGAAGGGGTGACCCAGCGATCACCTATAGGAGAAACAGGTAGGGAACTAGGAAGGAAGGAATTGGCCCTCAAAAAAAATGTTTTTTTGAATAGGAGATTTTAGGCCCAGTAAACTTGTCATTTCTTCACTCACTGAGATTACTGGGGGAACGGGGAGGGACTGTGAATTAATTTTAACTTAATAGGTATTTTTGTTGTGGTGAAAGTATATATGTATGTGTATATATTTCCTCATAAATCTTAGTGAAGGCCTGCTTTGAAAATGTTTAACAGGTATGCGCCTCTGGTACTTTTTAAGAAGCACAGTTGTTTAAAATCTAGCAAAGCTAACCCTACATAGATTTTTAATTACTGTTGTAAAACACAAAGACTCGGTGCTATTTGTATGTATCTGGCTTTTGTTTTTGTTTTTGTTTTTTCATGATGATGTAGCTGATGCTTCAATGTTCCTTTTTTCTCCCTTTCTTTCCCCTTTCTCTCTTGGCTTTCAAGGCTTTGATAAAGTTCAAGAGTTATTTGTATTTTGAGGAGAAAGACTTTGTGGATAAAGCAGAGAAGAGCCTAAAGCAGACTCCCCATAGTGAGGTGAGTTGGTGAGTCATGATCATAAAAATGTCAGAACTAGAAGACTTTGAAGATTGGGACCAAGCCCCTCATTATAAGAGCGAGGAAAGTGAGGCGCAGAAGGGACTGGAGGGGTCTGTGCGGTGAGAGCTCCCAGCCGCGGAGTGCGCTGCCTCTCCTGCTACCGCGATCGTGGGGCCGGATGGCTCTTTTGTGGCGCCGTGCCGCTCTCGGTGGGGTGACCAGTGTTCTTTTAGGGACAGTCCACAGTGAAAAGGGTAAAAGCAGCAGTCGAATAAGGAGATCATATGCGATTGAGGAAGCAAGTCAGAGTTATTTCTTCTACTCAGAGGAAGTATCCAGTACAGAGGGAGGAACACTGCATAGAAGAGGGGACCTTGCTGTGTGACCCAGAGGTGACAGGAGCTGTAATGGCTCATTCAGTTCCTCTAGAACTTTCCCTCCTTCCCCTTTCTGAGGTTGTTGGAACCACATCTGCCCAAAGTCCTACCAAAATACAGACTAGCCAAAAATGGGAGAAGGGGTGGAAGAAAATTTTGAGCTAGAAACACTGTTCCCTAAAAATGCTGTGATCGCTACCTGAGACAGAAATAGCAGCTAATGTAGGAGAAAATAAAGTAGGGTTCCAGTTGTTTTTAGGGGAGAAAATAGTAAAGGGAAACAGTTAATGGACCGAAAGATAATATAGCCAGAGCGGTACAAGACCGCTCTGCTAGGAAGAACAGGCAGAGAAAGTTCCTTGAGAAAAAGGAGTCTTTTCTGAAGCCCATACGTAGTGACTGAAAGAGGATATTCAGAACAATTTCCAGAGAGAAAGGACAAAGAAAGTGAGGATTCAGAGGCTTGAAAGATCTGAAGAGATTTTCAAACTAGAAATGCAGAAGTGAGAATCTGATGCAAGGGAGGGGGACGATAAGTAGGCGTAAGAAGGTGTGGTTCTGAGACGTGGTGGAAGACCAGTCGCTTTTTAAGCAGACAGTGTGACCAATAATAGAAAGTAGAATGCTTTGGTACATGTAACGTAGGAATTCCAAAGCAAATAAGCCTAAAGACCACCATTTATGTGGTGCATGTAAATCTGCTCTGAAAAACCTAAAGACCTGCTAGAATAGTGCATGTAAATACACTAAAAATGTAAGAAGACGGTGTTACTACCCCAGCTGTATGCTGTTCTTAGAAGACATTGTTACCGGCGCGGTGGCGGTACTTCTAAAGGGTTCTCCAAGTGAGTTCTTCAGTTTGCTTGTTCTTTTGTTAAATTCTCAAGTAAAACCATGGTTTTTGTTTCAGATAATATTTTATAAAAACGGTGTCAATCAAGGTGTGGCCTACAAAGATATTTTTGAAGGGGTTTACTTTCCGGCCATCTCACTCTATAAGAGTTGCACGGTATGTATCATCTGTTCATCCTGTGAATGGAGCTTGAGGGAAATAGGCGAATGGATGTAATTGATGACCGTTGATGTGAATTCTAGAAAGAAAACTGAGTAGCCTAAGAGTGACACAGGAATGTGTTCCTGTTGTTACTGATTGTTCCAAAATCAGTTGGGTGTCGTAGGAAGTATTTGCTTGGATAGTTAAAAGATTGCGCAATTAGGGTGCTCCACACTTTGACTTTGGTTTTGTTTTGTTTTGTTTTAATGTTTTTTATTTATTTCTGAGAGAGAGAGAGACAGTGTGAGCAGGGAAGGGACAGAGAGAGAGGGAGACACAGAATCTGAAGCAGCCTCCAGGCTCTGAGCTAGCTGTCAGCACAGAGCCCGATGTGGTGCTCAACCCCACGAACTGTGAGATCATGACCTGAGCCAAAGTCAGATGCTTAACTGACTGAGCCACCCAGGTGCCCCATCCACACTTTGACTTTGAATGTGCTGTACGGTAAATGTCATTGTTCAGTGTAAAGGATGTGACGTATCTACATGTGGGGTCAGCTTGGTGTTATTTAATATGATCCAGTATGAAGGGGACTATAATCAGATCCTATTGTGGGTTTTTCTGTTGTCTTTTTTTAAGCAATTGGAAAAGGTAATATCTGGAAATTTCCATGTATTTTTAGTCTCTCAGTAAACACCCATTTAAGTAAAATAAGGAAGTCTTCAGGTTATAAACAAAAATCAACAAAAGTACTTTATTTACCTAATTTTTGATGGACATTAGGGTGTTGACCACCTTTAGCACTGGTAATCTATATCATATGTTCCACTTATACCCTGAATATCATAGCTACATTTAAAAACAGAAAGTTCCCATGTCACGTTAAACTTTTTTTCACTCGTTTTCTGTTTTCTCCTGTCTGCTTGAATTGAACTATTCCAGGTTTCCATTAACTTTGGACCGTGCTTCAAGTATCCTCCAAAGGATCTCACTTACCGCCCTGTGAGTAACATTCACAGCGCTTCCTCGGTATCTCTGTTCCGTCTTGCCCTAGTGATTCTGATCACCTCCTTTCTGTTTCTTGCTCCTCCCGCAGATGAGTGACATGGGCTGGGGCGCTGTGGTGGAGCATACCCTGGCTGATGTCCTATATCATGTGGAAACAGAAGTGGATGGGAGGCGGAGTCCGCCATGGGAGCCCTGACCAGGTCCCTCTTTCTTTGCAGACAAGGACCTGCTGGGGAATGAATTGGGGAGGGGGGACCTGTTTTTGTTTTTTTAACTGTTGCAAACATTCTCCCAAAGATACCACAGGGCACAGCCTGTGCTGTTAGCAGCTTAAACGTGTGGGTGAGACTGGGAGAGACTCCCCTGCTTTTCAGCACTCTCCCCACTTCTGGTGACTGCTTCTGTTTTGTGTGCCACATGCCAACAGCTGCCGACCCCAGGATCCCGTACGTCCCCCCCACCCCCCCGTGAACTGGTGCTGTGCCACGCATCCCACCAACTGGGACTCGTTACCTTCCTGTATTTTCTAACGAGTGAATGATCTCATCCAAGGAGCTAACTTATTTAAAGACCTTTCCTTTTGTGGCATTGACTCCATCCCATCTGATTTCCAAGGAAGTAGTAGGCCTGTTTCTGAGAACAGCTGAAATCAGTGCTGTACATTCCAGGGCTAAAAGGTCTTTCCTTTTGCTGTGGGCTTTTATTCCTTTTGAAGTGGTTTTGAACATGGGGGTCTCTGAAACTACTAGGTATCTAGAACTGTAATTGTGAAAAAAAGAACTTGCTTGCAGCTTTAACAATTAGAAACTCTTCCCAAATAAAACCTGTCTTCAAGTGTGTGTGGCATCTGCTCCCCTTTCAGGGCGGTTTCCTCTGGGTGACAGGGGTAGCAGTGTGGGCAGTCTGAGGAAGGGAGCCAGCACTGGGGGAGGAGGCGGGTGTCTGGCTCTATCCCAACCCCTCTCCTGCTTCCATTCTCCCTGACCAGCTCAGCCACCCTCTTTCTCCTGTGAAAGTCACCTCATGGAGATGAACAAGAGCTTAAAAGGGTTAATGGTGTCCCTCCAGCATTTCCCTTGAGCGTGTGTGCTAATGTGTGCACATTGTTTTCCTGCCTTACTCCCCTTCTTAATACGTGATGATTCCGAATACTAAAAACTGGAATGTAAGAATGAGCCTTCCCTTGAGCTCCCTTTATGGTTTCCCTGTTCCCCTTTTTAATTTTTTTTTTTTAAATGTTTATTTCTGAGAGAGAGAGACAGCATGAGCAGGGGAGGGTCCGAGAGAGAAGGAGATACGGAATCTGAAGTAGGTTCCACGCTCTGAGCTGTCAGCACAGAGCCCGATGTGGGGCTCGAACCCATGAACTGTGAGATCATGACCTGAGCCGAAGTCGGATGCTTAACTGACTGAGCCACCCAGGTGCCCCTTCTGTTCCACTTTTTAATATGTCAGTGACAATGCAGCCTCCCAGGAATTTCCCAAATTTCAAGTGACTATGGGTATCTTAACATGGTAGCTTTGACTGATAATTTGTCTCCTAAAGAACCATGCAGCCTATTTGTCTTGGCCATTCAACATCTCTTAACAGGAAGCCTAACAGAATCAGTGCGATTGTAGACTGAAGGCTCAGCCTGTCACCGCTGGACACCTGTTTATTCGTGGCTGGTCTTAAAGGGCAGACTTGGTTAGAAAGCTGGATCATCAGAGTTTGAAGAACTCTTAAGAGAATGAAGGTAGCATCCTATGGAGGAAGCTGGAGGAAAATTCTTTGTAACATAAATTACCACGTATTTTATTTGTACACCTACTCTACATTTGATAAAATTTTTGTACATTGGATCTTCATAAATCAGGTTACAGAAGTCATGATGTTGCCTGTTTATACTTCATATTCAAAGTGTGTGTGTGTGTGTGTGTGTGTGTGTGTGTGTGTGTGTATTGAGAGGTTTCATTTGAAGGGCTCACAGAAGGCCCACTCTGTGGAGTCCTCTAAAATGGTCTCAAGGGGCATATCATCCCTGGCCACTTATTTTATTCCAACGTAAAGTTAAACAAGCGGGAAAGTGGCTCCCAGCCCCCTCAAAGGCACAGTTGCACGGTTTGAGGAAGGCAGATTTTAATCGAGCTCCAAACTGGTGTGTGGCGAGAAAGCCCATTTCCTTGCTTTCAGCCTGCTCGTTTTTGAAACCAGAGTGTGTATTGCTTTACATATCTTTAGACAGTCATTTTCCCTTAGCTGGGAGTGAAGGATAATTTGTTCTAGAAATCCTACAGCTATCCCCTCTCCCTCTGAAGTTCCCTGGTAAACCATAATTTGATCCCGTGCTAAAAAATAGACTATGAGACAAGAATAAATAATAAACACTTCTATCAGATATATTTCAATACCTCCATAAATATTAGCATTCCCACAACTGCTAATCTGTTTAATTAATAAGCTGAAGCTGTTTCCAGACAGTTTAAATCATCAGTGCTGTTACAACTTAGAATGGCTGGCTTTTCATCCTCCTCACACTTCTCAGCAAAGTAATCCCAGCCCAGTTTATATTTTGAAAGCATTAAAGTCTCTGAATCTTGAAAGAGGGACTTGCTCTCACCATATTCCCTCTTTTGGCCTTCTCTCAAAATAGTATATAACACTGACCTGTTAAAAGCCGCACAGTTGGCAGCCCCGAGCCAAGCTGGCAGCAGATATAATTGACTCTAAACTAAAGATTCGGTTCCCAAGGTGCCTGGGTGGCTCAGTTGGTAAAGTGTAAACTTCGGTTCAGGTCATGATCTTGCAGCTTGTGAGTTTGGGGCCCGTGTCAGCCTCTGCCTTCACAGAGCCCAGCCTGCTTGGGAGTCTCCCTCTCTCTCAAATAAGTAAACCTTAAAGATTTGGTTCCCTTGTTAGGTGTCAACATTCACAGAAAGGAAAAGAATAAAATTTGTTTTTGTTTAACTTTATCTCAGTAATAGCATTTATTCTCTCATTTGGTACTGTCCTGTCTTCTAATTCTATAAATAACAATCCTCAGCCATCTTCTTCATCTTGCAGTGCCTGTCAGCTACCAGCTCTAGAGTCCTTGTAAGAGTTGATTTAGGCTTAAAGCACCTGGGTAGTTCTGACGGTTAAGCATCCGACTATTGATACCCCAGGTCATGATCTTGCAGTCTGTGAGTTCAAGCCCCACATCAGGCTCTGCGCTGACAGTGTGGAGTCTGCTTGGGATTCTCTCTCTGCCACTCCTGTTCTCTCTCTCTTCATAAACTTTAAAAAATTGATTTAGGCATGTGCTTATTATGGAAATTAAATATTTATGCAAGATCCTGGCAACAGATTCTAAATAATTGAGTGACCTGTGTCCCCAGCAGTTTCTCCTTTTAATGAGGTAATGGATCTAGTTTAATTAAAATCTTTGTCCAGGACTCCTTTGACATGAAGTTGCAATTTACTAGAATGATTTTTTTTTTTTTAAGAGTAGAATTTTTAAACAGGTGCAGACTGAAGGTTGTGTCTTAATTACGACTCTTTATTCTGACTGGTGCTCATGGAAGAAGTAGGGTAACTAGTTGAATTCGTTTTGTATTTTTTTCAATCAAGAAAACATAGACTACATTTCTAGAATGCATCTGCTGTGGGGAGTTGCTTGGTCTTTGGTGTAGTGCTCTTCCATTTTGGTAGAGGAGCAGATGGTTGCCTGAGTCCCTTTGTGAAGCCCCACACACACTGCCTGCAGGGAATGGAGCTCTTGAGCCCCTCAAGCATGAGGTCCTGGTCCCTGTACTTCGCACCCTCTGCCCTGTGTCAGCTAGTAGCCATTTTATAAAGATGTTTTTAAATAGATGTGTAAGAGCCCAGAAGGAAGTTTTACAAATATGTTGGAGCCCTTCACCTTCATTTCACAGCTAATCCTTGAATCGAGTTAGAAAGCTCTTTCTCTTAACAGCTCTGTCCCCACTTTCTTGGTCCTAAAATTTTGCCAGTCCCAGCATCCTACTCTAAGTACACCCCAGCCCCGTTCCCCAGTCCCCGGATGAAGATTTTAAACAGACTTGTAGGCTTCTGGCAGGGATCTCCCTGATGAGCAGGCAAGCCAGCGCAGCCGGGAACAGTGGGAAGCACAGGCTGGTCCTTAACACCCATTGGGAGCAGGGCTGGCCTCCAGGCGCTTGCGCAGGTGGTTGGCAAAGTCCACCTGGGTCTGCGATAAGACCTGGTTGATGACAGTCTTCGGCAGCCATCCCTAGAGTAGAAGATAGAAGAATTCGGCCATCTTGTGGGAGATGCTCCACTGTAGGCACGTCTGTACCCTATCACAAACATGGATTGCTTGGGGCCTGGTCTTCCAGCTCTGCTTGTAGGTGCGACCTTGGAGTTGACCAGGAGGACTGCCTTACTGCCCTGCTGTGTCATGGCAGTGTAAGGAGCACAGAACTTTGTCAAGACAAAGGTCAGTGGTGTGCCCCTGAGCTGGCAACCCTACCTTTGGGGGTCTAACTAACTTTCCTTCTTTCCAAACTGGCAACTAGAGTTGAAATTTCGTCTGAGGTAGAAGGGAGCTATTGTAGTCTTTGGAGATGATGGGATAGCAGGCCGATACTCAGGCCTCTTCCCTCTCCCAACAGTCTGTTTCTCAAGATGGAGGATTTCTCCTGTCCCTTGCAGGACTGTGGGGGAGAGTAAGAGCCAGTTTTCCTCCCCATCACCTACCCACTAGCCATCTCTCGTGCCCCTCACCTTGAGGTCAATGCTGAGCAGCCAGGTGAGTTTGGTCTTCGAGGGACTTCCAGCCAGGGGATGGAGCACCATGCAAGTGGGACCGTGCTCCCCTCTGGCAAAGGAAGAGAAGTCAAGTCAGAAGGACAAGGCAGAATTCTCTTTTATGCTGACTAGTTATACGAGCCACACTTTTCCAAGTCCCAGAACTATGTTTTTGGTCAAGGGTGATAAATATAACCGTTGGCATGGTTACCAGCTCACCGGAACAGAAGCTGGCTGGAGCTGGAGCCTGCAGGGCCCCTGTGGTGGCTTGGAGTTGCTGGATGCCAGGGAAAGGGTCCGGGGGGATGGGTGGGACCCCTTGGAAACAGCCCCTATGTTCTAAGGCATGGCTTGCATCTTAATCGCCAGTAGGGTTGTACCTAAGCATACCCGCTACACCTCAGCCCTACCTCATGTTTTGGAAAATGATTAAGGTCCTTAAACTTTCTGGGAAGGTCGGTAGGGCCAAACTTGTCTTCCTCCATATTTCTGTGCAAAAGGCAGTTGAAGGTAGGGACCAAGGACTGGTTTCTTGAAGCTGAGGATTCATCCCTCGCTTGGCGGGCACATGCTCACAAGCGTGCATGAGGGAAGGGAGGTGTGGGGTGATCGCCTAGATTACCTGATGACCCCTTTCTGCTCGGGCATCTCCCCGAAGTGTGTGGCCATGCCGGCCAGCACACAGGTGGAGCCTCGGCGCTTAGCACAGCGCACACTCACGAAGTCCCGGGGCCCCACGAGGTTTCCTGCTGATTCTGCAGCCAACTCATGGGTGATGACTGTATCCTTCCCAATCTTCTGCAGGACCTGCCGGGCCACAGGGAGCCCAAGTCATTAGCCAGTGCTGATGCTCAGGCACCACCCACGGCTTGCAGCCTCTTAGGCACACCTTTCAGACTGGGCTCCCACGGGTTCCTGCCACCCACGCGTGGACTCTCCTCACCTTGATCTCCTTGACATTCGGGTTCCACTCTCCCATCGCTTCCATGCGCTCCACAAGCTCTTCGTAAAGCCTCTCCATGGGCTGGTCCACCACCACCTCCAGCCGGAACACCTTGCCCATGTCGGGGACCACTTTACTCAGTACCGTGTCCCCATTCGCCTGTGGAGGAGAAAAATGGAACTCCAGGATAAGGTTAGAGAGAAATATTCCTAGCCTAGGGCACGCAGGCAGTGACAGGCAAGGCAGGAAGGGGAACGGCACAAAGAACTAAGCACGAGGAAGCCTAAGATTACTTCTAAGACAATTGGTCATCTTTCCCGCCACGAGCCTCCTACATCTGCTGAGGCCTTGAGACGCAACCTGCCTGCTTCTGGACCTTTTCTTCTTGGTGGTAAATGTGGAGAGGTCCAACCGAAAAGGCCCTTACTTGACCTCATTAGCTCAAATTTCCTGAGCAAAACAAAATTGGAAATGGGAAAGTCTGGTCTACACCCAGCTCATTACATATGCACAGTGTTGGATGGGATCTTAAAGATATTTTTGGTCCAGTATCTCATTTTACACCAGAAGGATGTAGGCTCTGAGACCTTTAGGGCACTGCAGGGCCTAGATCCCAGATTTCCAGACTCCCAGACTAGTAGTCTGCTAACTCAGAACTTGAGAAGAGGGTTTGTTTACCTGAACTTTGGGCATTGGGCAGCACACAGGATTTTTGGTGAAGGTAGAGTCACCAGAGTCACTCAATAGAGTCATTGGCCTTGAACATGCGCCTTGTTACTGGCTCCCAGTTGGGGCACAGTGCTCGGGAGCTTGAACTCCAGGCGGCCTTGGGCCATTTGTATTCTCGCCCAGCCCTGTTGCGGCCAAGCCCCGATCACCCCGGCAAACTCAGCCATGAAGAGGGCGGGAGACACCAGAACTGCACCCCCACACAGGCACTTCTGACCCAGGGTGGCGAGGCCTCCAATGCCTGCAGAACCCCTAGTGCATGGTCTCTGCCAAGTTGGGTGTACGGTGTGTTGGGAGAGTAACGAAGGACACAGGCACAGTGCTTCGCAAGCACAAGTGTCCAGGGCGTCTTTGATGGGGGAAGGGAGCATCTGAGGATGTATTCTTCTTTTTTTTTTTTTAATATTTTATTTATTTCTGAGAGAGAGAGAGAGACAGCATGAGCAGGGGAGGGTCAGAGAGAGGGAGACACAGAATCTGAAACAGCCTCCAGGCTCTGAGCTAGCTGTCAGCACAGAGCCCGATGCGGGGCTCGAACCCACGAACCGTGAGATCATGACCTGAGCTGAAGTCAGACGCTTAACCTACTGAGCCACCCAGGCACCCCTGAGGATGTATTCTTGAGAAAGGAGAATATTCAGGTGAAAACCACTTGCCGCATGAGGCGCGAATTGGGAGAATGGCCTTGAGGATGGCAGTGGGCCACAGGGCAACGTGCCTCACTGGGCATGTGGGTTCGAGGACCACCCTCACCTGCTGGTTCTCCTTCTTCCAGCCCTCCTGGCTGCTGAGGATGCCCAGGGCCTTCTGCATGGCCTCCTCTCCCTGCTGGATATAGGCCAGCTCCTGGTCGCTGTAGAGAGTGTCTTCCAGCCGAGAGCCTGGATACACAGCCCACGAGAGACCGAGCTTGCTTCCGGTTCCTTAGCCTCCCCCTCCCCTGCTTCCATCCGTTCAGTCTGGATCTGCTCTTTACTCTGAAGAGCCAAGACCAAAGTCATAGAGCCTGGCCTGCAGGTGAAGTTAGACACACAGCTACAGCCGACAGGGGGTGTGGCCTTTAGGAACCTCGGTCCCACCCCCTCAAAGTGAGTGAGAAAGGGCAGCTTAGGGCTAGTAAGGGGGACGTGGGGTTGTGCACGGAGTGGTGTACACAAGCTCCTACCACTGGCACAAGCCTAGAAGCATCAGCCACTTACCAAGCAGAGAACTCCGACGCCGAACCTGGTTAATCCACGCCCCCGGGGTCGGGCCCCCCAGTGCCCTCCGATTCAGCTCCTGGCCGATGGCGAGCACAGCTTGGTGCCTCAGCCCTGCCGAGAGGGGGGGATATTGTTGCGTTGGACAGAGGAATCCCCTTAGAGCGAGATGGTCTCACCCCTTCATTTTGGCACAGATGAGGAAACACATGGAGAGGGAGGTGACTTGCTCAGGAACACAGATCCCTAGTGGGATCTGAACGAGAGCCAGGTCACCTTTCCACCCAGGGTGGTCACTCTGCGCCAGGCCGCCTTTGGGCCGCCCAGAGCCTGCCTTCCATCTGGGCTGGGCTGGCCAGGCCTGGTGCTGCGTGGAGGTGGGGGCGGCACCCGAGCCTGCTGCAGTTTCCTTCTTGAAAGGGAGAGAAGCTCTGTCACACAACCAGAAAGATCCTTCTGTGGAAGGAGAATGAAAGACCCCCCAGCCCCTGAGGCCTGTGTGGCTGTCAGTAGCTGGGGTCCTTTGCATGAGTGACTGCTCAGTGTACCACTGGGGTCCGAGTGAGGGGAGTCTTGTTGATCTAGTGAGAACAGCTCTACTGCTGGTCCAGGTCTTCCAAGCACGGGTTCCTTCTAAACAGAAGCCAGGGGCGCCTGGGTGGCTCAGTCAGTTTTGGTTTTGGCTCAGGTCATGATCTCACAGTGAGTTCAAGCCCTGCACTGGGATCCATGCTGACAGTGCAGGGCCTGCTTGGGATTCTCTCTCTCCTCTGCCTCTCTCCTGGTCACATGCCTGCTCTCTCTCTTTCTCTCAAAATAAATAAATTAAAAATAAACAATGGAAGCCAGTTCAATCCAGGGTAATTGGAAAGGACTTTAGATTGGTTTGTGTACCCTTCAATGACTGCAGGGGACTGACTCAAATGATCTTGGCTCCTGATTAGCTCTATCAAAGCTGACTTCCTTAACTAGCTCTGCCTCCTGGTAGGATGGTAGCGAGACTTCCTGCTGCACTCATTTTCTCTCTTTACCTTGCTCCTCTGAGCCTTCCCCGCTTTCTTTTTCTTCCCCCCCTCTTCCCTGCCCGTGATGTCTCAGGCTTGCCAACACTGCTCCCACCCCGGCCACTGTGGCTATGACTCCTGGCGCCCTTGGTGCCAATCCAGGCAAAGTCAGGAAGAATTTAAGAACGATTGGAGCCCCAGAGAGGACAGCACAAGTGACAGAATCCAGAAGGGACGTAGGCATCTAAGTATCCAGGTCAATGGTTCACATGGGAAAAGGGAGGTCCAGAAGGTTAGAGACTTGCTCACCTGCTCACCAGGCAAGAGGCACAGTGAGCTGAGCGCGGAGTGGCCCCGCCCCCCAGTCGCCGTAGCCACATGGCCTCCCCGCGGCCCGGGAGCTCACCCTTCATGTTGCGGACGTGTCTGTAGGAGCTCCCAGCACACAGCTTGAACGTCGCCAGGAGCATTGTTTCCAGGCAGTGGGAGACAGGTGGGGTGGCGGTGCGGCTGCCACTGCTGCTGTGGCCACTGCTCTCAAGGGTTGCTTCTACCCCCTTCCCGAGCCAGCAAGGTCTGCCTCTGGGTCCTGCAGCTGTGGCCACGACCAGCTGCATGTGCTGTGTCTTAAATGCCCCCCGTCTGAAGGCTGTACTTCATCATTGGGAGATAAAAATGCCATCACTCGCTGCGCAAAGGAAGGGGTCAAGGGCAGAGGGATTGCCTCACACCGTGGCTTTGGCCATTTGCGGGGAGCTTGGGGGGGGAGGGAGGGGGGACCGGGTGCGCAGAAAGGAGCAAGGAGGTTGGTGCCAGACTCCAGTGGATGGAGGGGGGAGAAAAAGCAGCAGCCAAGGCCAAGGCGGTTTAGAAAAAGTATATACCATCCAACTGTGGTTTTCAAAGAGCATGTGGGGTGCTGTGTAAAATGTGCATTTCTGGCCTCGTAGCCTCGGAATCTCTAGATCTAACCAGTCTAGAATTGAGGCTCTTGTATTAAAGAAAAAGATGCCCCCCGTGGTTGCCACGCAGGTATCCTGTGACCTGCACCCTACTCTTTGAGACACCCTGCCCTGCTCTGGGACAAAATCTTTTTCCCTTTAGAATTGAACTTGAGACTGGTTTCAAGCCACATTCACCTGGCAAGAGTCTTGGAAGCGAGAGAGTCACAGTGGCTTGGCCCCTGGCCCAGGGCCTCCTGTGTGAGAGATTTCCGCCCTGACACTGCTGTCCGGAGGCAGGGAGGGAGGGCCTAAAAAGTCGGGAGCAGGGGCGGTCCCCCCCCTGGCTCTTGCTGGGCCCCTGACTACAGAAAGGATGAAGGGGACAGGACCTGCTCAGGTCGGCCCGGTGCCCAGAGCCCACACAGAACAGAGTGAGTCCCACACCCGCCCTGTCGACTCCTTGTGGAGAGTGGGAAGCGTCCAGTAATCCAGAGGCCCATGTCCTGGGCTCTTCTCCCAGCAGTGGCTGCCTGCAGGCCCACTGTGGGCCCTCTTCCCCTGGGAAGCCTTCCCTGACCACCCCAACCTTCCGGAATGGTTTGTTCCTCCGACGCATCCCCTGTCACTGCCCCCAGAGGGCACATCATCCCGGGTTCCCATTTGTGTAATGGTGTGTATTGGCTTGTCTCTTCTCTGGGGACTGTTTCTCCCTGAGGCACATCCCCTGCCGGCCCCCCCCCCCCCCCCGCACTCAGCTCGAGGGCACTGAGCAGGCTTGTGCTTCTTCTCTGTTGGGTGAAAAGTTTCAGGGAGGGGGAGGGAGGGNTCAGCTCGAGGGCACTGAGCAGGCTTGTGCTTCTTCTCTGTTGGGTGAAAAGTTTCAGGGAGGGGGAGGGAGGGGCGGGGGAAGGGGTGCGCAGGTATGTCTTTGGCTTAGGAAACTGGCCTGTAGGCTTCGTTTCCAGCCCCTGCAGAGTCCCGGGGAAGAGGCAGCACCAAAGGGACAGGCCTTGGCCTCTGGTTTGTCTCCAGCCTGGGTGAGGGGTGGGGGGACTTCACCTTTCACAGGCTGGAAAGAGGAGGTGCAGCGGGCATGCTGCGGCAGCCGGGTGCCAGGCACCCCAGGCTTCTCCTCTCTGCCTGTACACGTGAGCCCTGGTGCACATGTGTGCCTCAGTGGAGGTGGTGGGGAGTGGGGAGGGGGTTATTATGGGGCGGGCCGTGCAGATAATGTTCAAGGCCCTGCTGTTGCCATCCTGTGGAGAGTGATAGCCACTGTGAGAGGGCGCAGCTGGGGGTGGGGGACTGCGGGACTGCGGCACACAGCTGTTGCTGATGTCAGAAGCTGCCACTGACTCAGGGAGGGGTGCTGGTGGCCTCCCCCAAGGCCAAGGTCCTCATCCTCCCTCATCCTTTCCAGGACGAATGACTAGTTAACTCTCAGTGTCCCTCTGAGCAGTAAGGTCTGGAAGTCCCTCTGGCTCTGGAAGTCATCCGTGTCTGGCTTTGCTCTTTGTGGAGGGCAGGGCCCCCAAGGGAGGAGACCGGGTGGCCACAGCAGGCCAGGGAGAAAGGCATGCCGGGGGTCTGGCTCAGGCGGAGTGCTGGGGGGAAGCCCCGGGGCCAGGGGAGGGAGGCAGGGCTCTGGAGCAGAAAAGAGGACTCCATTTATTCCTGACACCCCCTTGTTGAGAGTCCACTGTGTGAGGACAAATGAACTGTGTGGCCCAGTGGGAGAGCAGTGGAGCCAATGAGGGCTTTGGAAGTACACGGGGTGGAAGGCCTCACCACGCGGTGGGAGGGAAGAGCAGGAAGGAAGGCTTCCGGGAGGAAGGAACATTTAAGCTGAGTGTGGAAAGGGCCATGAGGAGTTACTGGGTGTGAGATAGAGGATGGGGGGAGGGGCATTCCAGGTGGAGCATATGGCCAACAGCCCGGAGAAAGGATGTGGGCCGGCTCAGAGGAGGTGTGCACCAGGCAATGCCACCCAAGGCGGTCACCCAGGCTGGTCATTTGGGGAGCCTGGGGCCTGCAGTGGAGAAAGCGCAGCTGTCCTACTCTGGGTCCCCGGTCTGCCTCTCGCTACTGATCTGTGAAATGGGGATGTATCTTCTTTTTCCTTTTCCTTGGTGTGACCCAGCTGAAATCAGGTGATACATCAGGAGCCCACAAGAGAAACGTCCAGGCTATCTTAGCCCAATCTCTGGGCTTCACACCCTGGCTGTCTTCTCTGCAGCGCTTGACAACTTCCTTTGGGGCCCGCCCTGTGCACACCTGCATGACCTGGTAGCTCACAGCGTCACCTCCCCTCAGGGCTTCCCTTTGGGCTCCACCTCACTCCGCTCTTTAAGCTCTTTAACTACAATTCAGGACTTTTTGGTTCACAGCAAAATTGAGGAAAGTACTGAGATTTTTCATATACTCCCTGTCCCCACACATGCAGGCCCCCACTTTTACTAATCTGTAATCTCCATAAGGACCTGTAAACTCTAGAAGAATTTGGATCCTTCGCAACTTCTTGAATCCTCAGCTCTTAGCACAGTGCTAGAGAATGACGAGATCTTGAATCAGTGTTTAATGAGTGATTGGAAAGCATAGGGTCTGGCACTTTGTAGATTCTCAATAAGTACTGATTTCCTACCACCTCTTCAAGGGGGTCAGCCTGGAGGTGAGGACACACCGTGGACTGCTTATAGGGCAAATACTTATTTAGTATTGAAAAAATATGGTATTTTACTCCACAGGTGCCATTGTGAGAGGGAAGCAGAAAGTTAAGGCAAGCTTGACTTGGTGGACTTGAGGTAATTATGGATTACCTCCCTTTGGAGTACATTTTATATGTCAGTACTTAATTCCTTAAGCCAAGTCAGTCACGGTTATTTTACAAGGTATCCACGTTTGTTGTTTGTTTTTAAATAAAGGAGGAATCAATTTTTTTAAATGCTAATTTATTTTTGGGAGACAGAGAGAGAGAGAGAGAGAGAGAGAGACCGAGTGTGAGTGGGGGAGGGGCAGAGAGAAGAGGGAGACCCAGGGTCCGAAGCAGGCTCCAGGCTGCAAGCTGTCAGCACAGAGCCCGATTCGGGGCTCAAACTCACAAACCGTGAGATCATGACTTGAGCTGAAGTCAGACGCTTAACTGACTGAGCCACCCAGTCGCCCCACAAGGTTTGCTTATTTGTACAAAGGAGACTATTAAGTATCAGTTCATTGAGGGTATGGAATCTATCCCCAGAGTCTGGCACATATCAGGTCTTCAGTAGATTATAGTAGCTGACACTGAGCACTCTTTCTGTGCCAGCCATTGTTCTAAACTCTTTACCCACATTAACTCACTTTATTCTTACAACAGCCACCCAAGAAGTTGATACTACAGTTATGCCTATTTTACAGATGAGGAAATTGAGGCAGCCAGGTAAACAGCTTGACTAAACTGAGACAGCTCTGAAGAAGCCAGTATGCAGAACCAGACAATCTAGTCTGTGTTCTTTGTTATAAAGCTTAAGTTTTTAAAAATTTTAAGCTTATTTATTTATTTTGAGAGAGAGAGAGCACAAGCAGGGGAGGGACAGAGAGAGAATCCCAAGCAGGCTTTCCGCTGTCAGCACAGAGCCCGCTGCGAGATTCGATCCTATGAATTGTGAGATCATGACCTGAGCCTAAGCCGAGTCAGATGCTCAACCTACTGGACTACCCAGGTGCCCCTACAGCTTAACCTTTTAAAATCTCAAGTTTCTCTCTGAAAACCAGGGCCAACTATTAAATTGTATTTGCTCCCTCCTTCTCCTTTCACTCTCCATCTCCCCTGCAGGTGAGCCAGGCTTTAGGTCCCCTTGCCTAGGGATTTGGACAGAGAACGCAAAGCTTTCCGCCTTTTGGCACAGCCTAATCCAGGAGAGCACATTGAAGGCAGGTGGGCCGAATTTAACCTTCCAGATTTGTTTTGACCTGTACCCTATTTTAAGAAAAATTTGAATTAGTTGCCAACATAACTATAGCGACAGCAGATAGACCAGTGGCTGCCAGGGGCTGAAAATGAGGGAGCAGTTAAATTCAAAGGGCCAGGGGTGTTGGTACATTAACTATATGCAGTTGTTAAAACTCCTAGGACTGTGGACATTGAAAGAGGGGATTTTACTGTATGTAAATGATACAGCAATAGAATCTGGTCTTGGAGATAAATCCCCAAGTCATCTGGATATCTGACCTTGAAAGACACCCAGCAGCACTGAACCCTCTCTCTTCCTTTTTGTCCTTGCTATGGGCTAGCTGGCTGCCCAGAGCAGCTGCAGTTGGGGCTATTTTCTACCCCCCAGTCTAGCTAAGTGGCAGCAACTGCTACTGAGTGGCTTGAATTAGGGGAAAAAACCCCAACACTTTTTTTTTTTTTTAAGGGAATGGGTACAAAAAGGGGAAAGAGAGGCAAAGTGATGAAGTGAGATAGGAGGAAAGAAAAAGAACTTGATTTTATTCTGATTCCAGAGAGTCCAGGCAGAACTGGGGAGAAGCAGACAAGTAGGGAGTCCTAACCAAGTGCACCGACCCAGAGGAGTAACACGTAGCCTCCAGTTTCTAGAGTTGGTTTCCTAATTCTTTCAGGCTAGGAGATCAGGGGATGGGATAGGAAAAGTTACTTTTGATCTTGGGTCACTTAACTGGATATAAGGCCTGCTTTGTTGGTAAAAAGCAAGTGCCCACCAAGCAGTCTCTTGCTCTTCTATCTGGGCTGCTGGAGGGTGACACGCAAGACTTGGGGTGGGGGGGTCACAGGGCACGGTAATTGGGAGGGAGACAGGCCGAAAGAGTACGTTCTTTCCTTCCAGCAACCTTGATGAGTCGTCCCCTACCCCCAACTTCATGTTTCCCTGGGATGCTCTTCCAGGCAGTTTTACATCAGCTGTCTCCACTCTTTACACTTGGAGGGCTGTCACCTGCAGTGAAGACTGCCCTAAGGGCCCATCTCCATAGTCAGTGTAAGATCTCTACTAGTCACTCTTGCTGGTTGCTCAGTGGCTCCAGCTGTCCTCATGGTCAGTCTCATGGGCAAAAACCTGACCTCCCTTGGATTTAACAAACAGTTGACCCTTGAACAGCAGGTGTCTGAACTGAGTAGGTAGATGTAGCTGTGGATATTTTGATAAATACGGTACGGGACTATAAATGTATTTTACGGGACTATAAATGTATTTTTTCTTATGATCTTCTTAGTAACACTTTCTCTGGCCTTTCTTGCAAGAATACAGTATATAATACATAGGACGTACAAAAGACATGTTGTTTGTTATTGGGAAGGCTTCTGGGCAACAATAGGCTATCTATCAGCAGATAAGTTTATGGGGATTTGTATGGGTGTGTAGAGGTGCTGGGGTCCCTAACCCGTGCGTTGTTCAAGGGTCAACTGTAGTTTTAACAGGTTGGGGGACACCTTTAGGAATCAGGGGCCTTGGTAGAGCGTGTGTGCACGTGAGCTTTTATCACAGATGACACTCCTGCTCAGCTCACAATAACTCCAAGGTGACAGACAGCTCAGACCACACTCTCCTGCTACTTTCCTTCATTATGAGCAGGGCTGGTTGTAGCTTCAAGCTGGAGGACTGTTTCCGCACGAGAGCATCGGCCTGCAACATCTACAACCAGGATGCCCTCTCTGTACCTCACCGAGCAACGCTGGGAAAGGAGGTTGGATGGAGCTCATCTCGTAACATGCCTTTGGAAAGGTGAAAAATGTCCCACAGATATGTACCTACGTATAACTTCTCTTGGGGGAAAATGAGGGTAGGGAAGTGTTCATTACCTGCCTGTCCTCTAGTGTTTTCTTGTAAGGTACAGTTTGCTGGGATCAGTTCCCTGACCTGTGCTATGAATCTTACGGCTGGCTTGGAGGCTCCTGGTGGCCTGGCGCGTCTGTTGGGACTGCGCTCTGCCTGAGCCTGCCAGCCTGATTCTCTTGTGAGAAAAACGAGACCACTTTCCAGCCATCTTGCCTCATATGATACCTGTGGGCTCACGCTGACGTGGTTTCCCTGAAAAGCCCTGCACAGTGAACAGTGTGAGACTATCTGGCTTTACTAAGTATCACAGGACTGTTAGTTTATCAGAGCCAGGGGAGGGGAGCAGATACTGTGGTTTAAATTAGCTAAGAGCATGTAATGGAAGGTCAAGGGCCAAGGAACCAGAAAAACAACAGCTGGAAGAGAAAGAGATACGCTGCTGTTCTTAGTATTATTAGAATAAAGGTGGATGGGGAAGGGGCTTTGGTAGATTGTCCTGGTCTCCCTAGAAGGGAGTCTCATGGGAACCCCTATTGGAAGAAAGTATTAAAGAGAATAGAAAAGCGTGAACTGTGGTTGATTCTGAAATCTAGTAACGGAAGAGAGGGCTAGCAATGGTCCAGGAGAAAAAGGACCAGATTTCAGCATCTGCAAAAGGGCTGGGCTGGGCAGAGCTGAGGGCAAGCCATTGCGTTGAGCAGCCTGGAGACTAAGGAAGGAAGCAGGTAGTCCGATTTCATCCTTCGGGTCCAATTCTTAGCTGCTGCTTGTGTGACAAAGGTCAGAAAGCAGTGATCAAAACCTGCTAAGGCTGGGAAATTCTATTGTGGAAATTTAGTCCCTTTTCCTCATAAATCATAACTCTTGTTACTGCATTTGGAATTGTTTGAAGGAGGCTGGAAAAAAAATCAAGAGAACCTAGTGAATCCAAATTTCTCGAAGGTGTCAGATGTTCTGACACAGTGGTGCTCAGAAAAACAAAATATTGTAATTGCTGTTGAGATACACAGGTTTTTCAAAGGTTGGTGATGGGGTTTTTCCCCTTTCTGTGTTAATAACAAATTCTGGTTATTAAACAGTAAGATTAGACGCAAAACACTCAATAAATCATTAAGTGCAATAGTTTTTCCACAAATTATCTACTTTAAGGGGCACCTGGGTGGCTCACTCAGTTGAGCTGTCGGACTTCAGCTCAGGTCATGATATTGCTATTCGTGAGTTCAAGCCCCACATCACGCTTGCTGCTGTCAGTGCAGAGCCCGCTGCAGATCCTCTGTTCCCCTCCCATTACCCCTCACTTGTGCCCTCCCCCCCAAAAAAACCCAAAAAGACAAAAAAACCCAAAACCCCAAAACTCAATGGCAGTCAAATGGTTTACAGGTATCCGCGGCAGTTTTAAAAATATCTGAATCTGGGCGCCTGGGTGGCTCAGTCGGTTGAGCCTCCGGCTTCGGCTCAGGTTGTGATCTCATGGTTTGTGGGTTCGAGCCCCGCGTCGGGTTCTGTGCTGACGGCCAGCTCAGAGCCTGGAGCCTGTCTTCAGCCTCTGTGTCTCCCTCTCTCTTTGACCCTCCCCTGCTTATGCTGTCTCTATCTCTCTCAAAAACGAATAAAACATTAAAAAAAATCTGAATCTATAAAAGGTTAAGTATATTTAATACTGTATATTAATATTTAATCCCTGCATGCCTGGTTCAGCACGCCGCCCATCACACTATACTGCACTCCTGAAACATGGTCCGTTACACTCCCTGTGCAATCAGCGCCACACCAGGAAAGGGGCATCTGCAAAGGTTGTTCGCCGAGAAGAACCTAGATTATTAGTCACTGAAACACCACTTCAGTTGTGCTTTTGGAGGTCACAGAAGAGGCTCAAGACTCAATGCAAGGAAGAGGAAAACCTCACAAAATTAAAGGAAGATTTACAAAGGAAGTCACTTTAGTAAAGTGCTGGATCTCACGGGAACAGTGTGGAGTCGCTGTCGGTGAAGCAGGAACAGCGATTGCAGTTGTGATGCTGTTTCTCAAAACCAAGGCTTCTGTTCTCATCAGTAACTGCTCACCTTGACTGAAAGCTCCTTTCTCAAGCCTCAAAATGTGTTTTTCTTACCAGACAAAAATACGAAAAGAGGAGAGGGGTGGACCTGAAAATGTCCCTTCACAGGTAATTAGCAACTTGGAACTGTCACAGAAGGGGGGCAGTCGCAGCCCACGGACAGCATATACCTCTGAGAGCAGAAACTCAATCTGTCAATTCACTGGAGGCAACTCAAACGGGAAATAACATGAGTTTTGAGATTCATATTTTATTTACAAGTAAATGAAGAATGTCTCCTGTGAGTGCTAATTTGGTTCAAGAACAATATAAAGCAGTAGTCGCTGGCTCCACAGTGATGTGTGAAAGGAGTCCTTGCCACGGTTTTTTTAAACATGATTTTGTCATTAAAAAGGAAAAAAAAGCCACATGATTTCATGTTGCACATATGAAAGAATTCAAAATAAAAATGACTTTTCAAAACTCTACAGTCTCTAGTCAAATGTGTGAGGTGCCCAGAATGTCACCCCTTCATTCAGTGGGAGCCTCTGCTCACCAAGAGCAATGGCCTCTGGGCACACGACTTAATACTCATCAAGAGTATCTGCCCGAGGAATGGAGAGACCCCGATCCTTAAGAGCTTGAACTTTCAGCTTCTCGGCTTCCAGCTTCGTCAGCTGTTCTACCCTTTGTTCTTCTAGGATTTCTTCAATAGACACTTGCTGGAGCGGTGTGTCACTCTCCTTTTCCAAGTCCTACAAAATAAGCAGGGTTGAAAAACTTCCACTGACCACCAAGAATGGAAAACATTGTAGATCTTTAGGCAAATGGATTCCTATGTCAGGGTTGAGTTGTTTTTTCATGATTGTGACACGGCTGAAATATCTTTCTCCTGAGGACAGATCAGTTTCAGAGAGAAATGGCAACACTACTACAGAATACATACTTAGATGAACACGGTAACAAGGATCAGTAGCAGTGTGTATAAAAAACTTTAAGTTATCTGAAGCCCTACATTACTCAAGGACTGTTTTTCTTAAAAAAAAAAAAAATATATATATATATATATATGCATATATAAGCATGAATAGCTGTTTCCCCAACCCTACAGGACACAAGAGAGAAGTTACTGAGGCCAAGATGAGTCTAGATTGAGTGTTTTATTTTTACATTATCAAAGTCAGCTTAATTTCTGGGGGTTGTGGCTCACTAAGGTGGCAGAGAACACTGATTCAAAGATGTACCCCCACTCAAAGACAACGCGTCTTCTAGGGAAAACCTCAGTAGACCAGTTAGGTTACTAAAAACCAGCTTGGCTCCAATATATTTCTCTATTATTTATTTATTTTTTTTTTTACAAATAGTTTATTGTCTTTTCTCTACTATTTTAATTTAAAAGATTTTTACTTAAAAAAAGTTATTTTTTCCCTTATTTTATTGTTTAAGTAGGCTCCACTCCCAATGCAGGGCTTGAACTCACGACCCTGAGAGCAAGACCTGAGCTGAGGTCAAGAGTCAGACACTTAACTGACTGAGCCACCCAGGTTCCCCATTTTTCCCTTAATTTAAAAATACATGCTCACTGTATGAAATTTAGAGAACAGAGCAGAAAAATTTTTTTTAATTACCTGTAATTCCAGTATAGAACAGTAATATATTGGTGAACATCCTTCCAATTTTTCCATGTATTGACTTAAAAACAAAAAAAACCCCACAATGCAAATATTAACTGTATTTTTTTCACTTACTATGGCATAAGCTTAATATTTTTATGTCTGAACACCTTACAAACATCTGATAACTAATCTTATAATGCAGAACCTTGCTATAAAGTATCTCGCTACCCATAGACTGTTTATTGTCCTTAAACAATTCTGTGTTTCTGTAACACGGAAGGCCTTATAAACATGGGTATTCTTATTTCTTATCTTCTTCTATGATTTTCAACAATAAAATTCTGGGAAGGCATCAACACATCACCGACGTGCTACAGCTGCTCCAGCCTCTACCCCAGGTGCTAACACTGCGCATGCCTGCCCCAGCCTACCCCGGGTGCTAACACTGCACATGCCTGCAAAGGCCCTGAAAGACACAGGCAGTGAGGGCATATGGAAGATTCTCACCAGAGAGGTTAGAGAGAAAGTCAAACAAATTACATTAAGTCCTGCCCTGGGTCAAATGTTAACTGTACTGGGCAAAGCAGATCTAATCAAATGTAACCTGCCGTCACAATCTATGGGTAGCAGCTGAAGGGAAGATAATATCATAGCCTGGTGTACTGCCTCTTAGACTTTTCAATATGCTAATCATCAAGCTATTCATGTGGTTATGATGATGCCAATTCCCAACAAGCAGTCTTATTACATAAGGCTGTGTGCATTACCATCCTTGAGGCAGGATCTAGGGACTTCTTAAGATGTTCACAGAATCTAAATGGTTTCTGAGTATGAGTTTCCCTAGGGCTGGTACTTAATTTCTTCAAACAGACCATTGATTTATAAGCTGTTTACGGTTCAACTAACTTGAACCGTTAAGTGTTTAATGGTACCACTGTAAAAATTTTGCGGCATCCAAACCATTAACATATAAGAGTACTTTCTCCACAAAAGGGCCCCCAGGAAACAATGAACCTTTAAGAACAAATGCAAGACCATCCCTCCTCATGCACGTATACATCTACACAGGGGCACATTTGTGCCAATGTGAACTGGCACACAAAGCATTTCTGTGGTGTTCACAACTATAAAACTGAAGCAGAGTATGTATGAATATTTTAACTTGCATCTTTTCCTCTGATAGGTAACATATTTCCTCTTTAAAAATTAAATTGAGAGGGGTGCCTGGGCGGCTCAGTCAGTTAAGCGTCCGACTTCGGCTCAGGTCATGATCTCACGGTTTGTGGGTTTGAGCCCCGTATCTGGCTCTGTGCTGACAGCCAGCTCGGAGCTTGGAGCCTGCTTTGGATTCTATACCTCTTTCTCTGACTCTCCCCTGCTCACGCCGTCTCTCTCTCTCTCAGAAACAAATAAAACATTAAAAAATTAAAAAAAAAATTAAATTGAGAAAAGTATAAAGGAAAGAATAATCACCCATACTCCTCCTGTCCAGAGAGGGGTTAGCCCCTCTCAATATACTGGCAGTCCACTTAATAGTCATTTACTAGCCCCACTCCCCACACCCCAGGATACTTGAGTGCTGTATTTCAACCTTTACATATTAACAATGATATGACAATTTCTACTGCTGAAATGTGCAAAAAATGATCTAATGAACCAAAAAATAGCAACCACAAAAACAAAAATTAGAAAAAAAATGCCATTCATTTCATTGCAGCACTTAGCAATACTGCTACTGATAATATTGATTAGTCATCTTTAGCTCCCTGTCTCAACACGAGGCCTCTAAACCTGATCCTGGCAGAATGATATCATTACTTTCTCAAACGGTTTATTTTTGAGAATTGCTACAGACCAAACCACTCTACTCCAAAGACTTCTATAAATCTAACTTGCGATGTGGGTAGGTGTTGAGAAACTATACTGAAAACTTTTAAAAACAAAATAGGAAAGGATAAAATTAAGCAAATGCCAAAGTTTTTAGCTGGAATTTCCTGGCAAACCCAATAATCAGAAGCAAAGTCAAAGGTTTTAAATAAAGCATTTTTAAGTAAATATTTTATGTAAAACATGAAGTTTTATCTTCTTTTAAAAATGTCTGAGAATCACTATATTGTACGCCTGAAACTAATATAACACTGTATGTTAACTAACTGGAATTAAAATTTAAGGGGCACTTGGGTGGTTCAGTCGGTGGAGCATCTGCTCTGGATTTTGGCTCAGTCATGATCTCATGGTTGGTGAAATGTAGCCCAGAGTCAGGCTCCGTGTTGGAGACTGATTGGGATTCTCTCTCTTTTTCTCTCTACCCTTCCCCCAATCATGTGCTCCCTCTCTCTCTCTTAAAGTTTATAACATAAGTGGCTCCTGTGTGGCTCAGTCTGTTAAGCGTCCAACTTCGGCTCAGGTTATGATCTCATGGTTCATGAGTTCAAACCTCACGCTGGGCTCTTTGATGACAGCTCAGAGCCTAGAGCCTGCTTTGGTTTCTGTGTCTCCCTCTCTTTCTCTCTCAAAAAATTAACAAACCTAAAAAATTAAAAATAAACACAAAATAAAAACTTAAAAAGCTAAGAAAAGGTCTGAGTACTAATAGTTATATATGATTCATATATGACTTTCTAAAATATTCTGATTTTGTATGTATATAATCTTACATAGATGTATATGCATAGTTATGTATTCACACACACACCCCTACAGTAACAACACTTTAAAGAAGACTTAACTTTTCACCTGCCAACTGGTCTTCCTGGCATAGATACACAGGTACCTCTTTAGTTGTGAGCTAAGAATCCAAGTGAAGCTGAGCTCCATTCTCAGGACAGGTAACAGATCGCTTTTCCTACAGCTATTCTTTTCCCTTCCCCCCCTTAAAAAACAGGGACATCACATTGAACACTCAATGTGTCTTTTCCCCCAAACACTGCTCATTAGCTTTATGTCATGGAAACCTACTTGTAACCAACTGTTTAAATGACTGCAAAATATTCCAGTGTATATAAATCATTCTTTGTTGAATTATTCATCTCTTGTTAGGTAAAGTTTTTCAATTTTCTGTTATTAAAAATGGCAGAAATAATACATTAATGAGCATATTTGTAAGGATGGTATTTTTATGATAGCAGGTAAAATCAATGATACTGTGCTAATGGATCAAAATCTTTAAAATGCCAAGAGGCACTGAAACAAAGTTAATTATTCTCTATAGTTTTCCTTTTTTTTTTTACAAATAGTTTATTGTCAAATTAGTTTCCACATAACACTCAGTGCTCATCTATAGTTTTCCTTTTACCACTCTAGCTTTCCTAAGCTAATTTGGTGGTTTCCTATGAGAAGCTGGGAGAAATGTGAAAAATGTATTTTTTCCTTCTTGAAAAGACAAAAGAAACCTAACTAGCTTGATTATCAAGACCCACAGCAGCTTAACGGTTTTCACTTACTATTTCTCCTAGTAGGACCACATTTTCTCCTCTGACCACAAAAATCCCTCGAGGAATATCACCGTATTTTTTGCCCACATGAATACGCTCCACAGTCTGATGTAGCACTAAATTAGCTATAAGTGTATAGGGAAGAAACAAAGATATTTAGTTCAAATTATTGGGTAAAGGTCCATAACTCAAATAATCAGTTATTTCGAGTAGAAAAGATTTAGCTAAACATGATTTCCAAACTTTCTAATTCTGGGAAAAGCTAAAATTTGAAACAGTCTTCTCTTATTTCACTAAGACACACCACCTGGGGGACTTCTAAACAACTGCAAACTGAGAGAGCATTTGGGATTATGTTGCACTAATGTGTGACTGTTGGTGGGAATCAGTTACAAAAATTAAATTCATTTATATCAGTTAAACTGCAAATATCAACACACTGTAAGAGAATATAAAGGAGTAGGGCAGCTGGAAGACTCTAAAGCCTAAACAACTGCAGAGATTGAAACTTTTTAAGACAAAAGCAATTTCTCTGTGTTGTGTGGGTATGTGTATATGACGATTTACCAAAGATTTAACTTTGTTTCAGTACTTAGGATTCATTTAACCCAGTGCAGGTATCCATGGGTTATGATATACAAAAACCTATTTTTTCACGGGGTCAGATAACCATACCTGGTAATCTGAGAATAAAGTATTTGCTACTTTCCTCCTCAAAATAGTTTGACAAATTTGACTTAAGATTCAGAACTCTAAAGCGTTAAGAATAATTACTTTTCTTTTAAAAATTGGTACTGTTTGTCTTATTTGAAGAAAAGCAAGTATCTATGCTATCTTCAATAATTCCTATAAGTGTTTCAATTATGTTACTTTTCCTCATGCTCAAATCCACTAGCAGAGGTCCAACAAATGTTGATATGAACTGAGAAATTCCTTGAAACAGAAACAAATATAGATCTCTTTAGAGACATGCCAGATGCAAAACAAAGACCAAGACTCTTGAGTCTGAGGTGTCCCTAAACTGTAAAATCTTGAACTTAATGTTGGGATCCCTAAAAACCTTCAGGAAATACCTTCTATCCAACTTTCATTGGACAGAGAGGGATTACCTTCAGGGCAGGAACTGCTTTGAAGAGTAGTCGCACCCAAGCCAATGTACAAATGAGCAGCTTTTTCAGTGGACTGAGTTTATTTCTATCATTTGGCTCCCTCTACTGGGGAAAATAAAGAAACAGTCCAAAACATTGTAATCGTATGTTCTAGTGAAAACCAGTTTTAGAAATACAAGCTTGTAAATACTAGCTTTTGAATCACCTGATCATGATTTGGAAAACAATGATGTAATGACTCAAAACAGTATTCCGTTATCCAGATACTTTAGAAAGTTGCAGGTAAGTAAATTTCAACATGAACTAACACACAAATACATACAGTGGCAGCTCTTTTTTCCAGAGGATGAGTCCACAACTAGTACATACCGAATTGATCAATGCTTCTTAAAAAACCTATAAGTGTCCTTCCATCTCGAAGCAGGACCAAATGCTTTTCTGGGGAGAAGAAAAAAGATCTTTAAAAAATGAGAACTGTTAGCTTCAGGATTAGTTTACAGGGTTAACAATAAAAAGAAGTTAATAACAATTTAAGCTCTCCCACTTCCTTTTCCAATGTATTTATGACAGAGTTCATTAGGAAATCAGAAAGAGGACCAAGGTATTCTGGGGTTTAGACGACAGAGTCATGCTGAAAAGGATCGGAATGCGGCAGAGGGGGCAAAGCGGTGGGTGAGGGGCCTGGAGGCCTGACTCCCGACTCTAGAAGTTGATGTTGGCAGTTAAACCCTCCCAGTGTCGTGTCAGCTTCTATATCCACAATTTGAGAAATTTAGTCTAGATGACCTCTATGATCTTAATTCTAGAATTATTTCCCTCTCAACTTAGAAGAGCTTCTATTTCACACTTTGGAATCAGAGGAGGCTTTAAATAAAAACAATGCCTTACTCAGAAGGGTAGAATGAGGATGCCGATAATCAGCTAGAGCAAAAATTCAGTAATATTTATTGACAGCTATGTGCTGTTCTGGGGCTGAGATATACAGTAGAGAAGACGACTCAGAAAGTCATCGACCTTATCAATTTATATTCCTGGTGGAGTAAGGCAAACAAAAAACTAACCCTCCCCCCCACCTCTCTGCACCCCCCCCCCCCGCAAAATGACCTACTATGATTTTAGTATAATGGAATAATAAAGAGGATAGCAGGTCAGTATGATGAAGAGAGGGAAAGTGGCTAGGGAAAACCTCTTTAAAGAGGTGACTTTCGGCTCATACTGAAGAACTGACATTAAGCCAGTTGCTAAAATAGGTAGCAAAATTCATTAATTTCTTTAAAAAAATTTTTTTTAATGTTTTATTTAATTTTGAAAGAGAGAGACAGTGTGAGCAAGGGAGGGTCAGAGAGAGAGGGAGGCACAGAATCTGAAACAGGCTCCAGGCTCCGAGCTGGCAGTCAGCACAGAGCCTGACGCGGGACTCAAACCCACAAACCAGGAGATCATGACCTGGGCCGAAGTTGGACGCTTAACCAACTGAGCCACCCAGGCGCCCTGATTAATTTCTTTAATGCCATAGATAAAGTACTTTCTAGAAGCATAACAGAGAAACAAGACAGGATTCTTCCCTGAAGGAACCTGTAGTCTTTTTTGGGCTATAATTAAGTACAAGAAAGCAAATCGTAATTATATGAAACTGAAGCTATCTAGCTGGAGGAAGTATCTGAGTTGAACCTTGAAAGGTAGATAATTTTTGGCCTCTAGGAAGAGTGACAGGGAAGGAGAGAGAAAGGGAAATCTATAATTTAGGCAGCAGGAAAAAAAATGTCTCTATGTATCCATACGTTTGGCTAAAAGTTGGGGGTGTAAAGGGAAGTCACAGGAGATAAAATCCACAAAATAGCAGAAGCAGGTTCCACTTGCATGATACTTCACAAGAAAATACTGAAGACCAAAATGGCAGAAATGGGAGAGCAGAATGTGAGACATGAAAAAGAAACCTATGTCAAGGCCAATTAGAAGGGAGGGGCGGAGAGAACTAAGACTATGTGGTTCCTTTTAGTTTTTTAAGAGAAAGAGAGAGAGACAGCGCCAGCGTGTACACAAGAGAGGGGCAGAGGGAGAGAGAGAGAATCCTAAGCAGGCTCCACACTCAGTGAGGAGCCTGATGTGGGACTTGATCCCATGACCCTGGGATCATGACCTGAGCAGAAATAAGAGTTGGATGCTCAACCAACTGAGCTACCCAGGTGCCCCAAGACTATGTAGTTTGAAATGATGGGACTGGTCAGCTGAGTTTGTGTGTGTGGGAGGGTGGGGGTGAGTGCTGGAGAGAGGAGTTAAGGAAATGTAGGAATTTTTAAGTCTTCATGTCAGGGCAGATCATTTATCAAATGTTGGGAATAAAAGAAGCTTAAGGTGGGGCACCTGGGTGGCTCAGCTGGTTAAGTGTCCGACTTTGGCTTGGGTCATGATCTCGCGGTTTGTGGGTTCGAGCCCTGTGTTGGGTTCTGTGCTGACAGCTAGCTCAGAGCCTGGAGCCTGCTTCAGATTCTGTGTCTCCCTCTCTGTCTCTCAGAAATAAATAAAATATTAAAAAAAAAAAAAAAGCTTAAGGTGGAAGACTACTTAGCTATTTGTGATTCTGACGTGCTAATCAGGACACCTATGTAGAGATGTCAACAGGCAGTTGTAAATGTAAGGCTGGAACGTCAAAGAGGTCAGAATTAGAGCAATTTTGGGTAAGTCCACAAAGAGATGATATAATTATTAAAGTCCAGGAGCTCTCTTAGAGATTTAAAGAAAGAAGGCCAAAGATAGATCCTAAGGGACCACCTATTTTAGGGAATGCTGAGAGTTAGGTAATAAAAATCACCAAGTATCAATCTGGCAAAAACCGAGAAAGAAAACAGAATTAAGAATCCAGTGGTAATAGTATCACAATGTTGCAGAGGGGAGGGAAGAACCCAGAGGACTGCATCAGATTGCTACCTTTTAAGAATGTAGCTTCAAGGGCGCCTGGAGTGGCTCAGTCCGTTAAGTGTCCGCCCTCTTGATTTCCACTCAGGTCATGATGTCACGGTTCTTGAGATCGAGCTCTGCTTTGGGCTCTGCACTGACAGTGCAAAGCCTGCTTGGGATTCTCTCTCTCTGTGCCTTTCCTGCACATTCTCACGGCACGGCGTGCACATTCTCTCAAAATAAATAAACTTTTTTTTTTTTTTTTAAAAAAAGAATGCAGCTTCAGCGGTTTGATGACAATAAAAGTAAGACTGCAGGGGTAAGGGAGGTAGTCAGGAAGTAGAGTCAAATGAAGAGGAATCAAAACGTTTGGGGGTAAAGACAGGAAAACAGGGATGGGAGTCTGATGAGGAGACGTAACTGACAGAAAACATGAGATGCACAGACCAGAATATACATGGAGTGAAGGATCCACGCTAAGAGAAGATATGAGAGGAAAAGGGTATTAATGGAAGAAGCAGTGGAATGAAAGAGAAATAAAGGAGACTGAAAGAGAGGAACACTTCCTACTCAGATGAGGGGATGGGGGAATTTGCAGAAAGACTGAGGAGAGAAGATGAAACTGTGTGTGTGGTGCAGGGGCAGTGAAGGGTGCATAAAAAATTGTTTCAAACTTTTCAGTAACAGAGGGGGCTTGGAATCCACAAAGAATGGGTTAGAGGGCTTGAAGACAAAAATTATTTTTTAGTAAAAGGGGACAATGTATTAGGGGCCTCACATAATTCAGATATATAAAACGAGAGGTGGAAACAAAAGGGCATCCACAGATGACAAAAACTGAAGATTTTACTACATACATATTATTACATATTACAGATAGGCTTGTGCAGTTCTTATTCATACATGAATATGGTCCAATTCACACTACATTTTCTTTTGACAGCAAAATCACTAATTTTGATTTAAAAAAATGATTTCAGACCATGACAAAAAGAGGATATGATCATGGGCTCACTTTTCAGCTTATTATTATTAAAATATTTTATTTACTTTTGGGAGAGCACAAGCGGGGGAGGGGAGGAGAGAGGGGGACATATCCTAAGCGGTCTCTGCACTTACAAGTTGACAGCAGCAAGCCCCATATGGGGCTTGAGCTCATGCACCGTGAGATCACGACCTGAGCTGAAGTCCGCCACTTAACCGACTGAGCCACCCAGGTGCCCCTTATTTTATTGTTTTTAAGAGATTTTATTAACTAATCTCTACACCCAACATGGGGCTCAAACTCAAAACCCAGAGACCTAGAGTTGCATGGTCTACTGACTGAGCCAGCCAGGCGCCACAGACTCATTTTTTAAATTTGCATTCACAGTCACTGTGATTGTTGTGACTTGTTCAGAACCGTGTAAACCATTTTGCAGCAATTACAAGTTAATGAGACAGATCACAGGACTACAATGATTAGAAAATGTGGCTTGAGGAATAATTCACAGAGGAGAGCTTAGAAAAAGACAGGACAACCGTAAGTTGGTTCCTCTTCTGAACAGGACTGAGCGCATCTTCAGAACAATTACAAGGAATAAGAGAGGTCTTCTTAGTAGGAGTAAAAAGAAAATTGACGAACAGAAAAAGGAAAAAAAATGTGAAGTGATTCAGCCTTTCCAGAAAAGTCAAGACCTTGTCTGGCAGCGATCTCTACTATCACAACCTCAAAATGCTAAAGACCCTTACGGTAGAAGAATACTGCAACGGCTACGCAGCACAAAGCCTATGTTTACTGCCAATTACGTCCAACTACTGCTGTCTTAAAAATCCCCGTTTCTTAATGAATCCTTTTTCTAACTATTCTCATTCATCCACCAGTAACAACCTGGTACTTCGATATATCGCAGGTGGGAGACAGTGGAAGGGGGTGGGGGGAGGGCAATTTTCCTGTTTGGGCCTCAGCAGCCGCGTCCTTCCACAGCAGAACTTGAATTCTTCGGCTTGTGGCTTACCGGCCCCGGGGATTGGTGGAGGCTGCGAGAGGCAGGGCTGAGGTAGACGGCTAGGAGGGTGGGCAAACCGAGCGTCTAGCGGCTCTTCACTCACGAGGAGGATGTCAACGCCGAACACCCTGAATCGTGTCAAAAACACACTCAACCCGCCCCAGACTCATTCTACGAGCCCCTTCTCGAAGAGGTACGCGCCCAGGAGGAAGGATCTCGCCCCAAACTTCATCCAGAGGAGATGAGCTACTCACTGTCTATGTCCTCGATGAGGCTGGCGGTGCCGGGCATATAGTTCATTTTGAGCTGAGGTAAGGCTGCAGTGTACAGCGGCGGTGGGCCAGCGTGTCCAACACTTTCCTCCGACCTCAGTCGCCGCCTGGGCGGGACCGGGACAGGAACCCGGACCAGGAGCAGCGCCTCTGCCCCGGCTTTCAGCAGCCGGGGCCTGCCGGAAACGCCTCCATATTATTCCCACCCACTTCCGGTATCACGTGCCCGTCCTCAGGAAGAGGCGGGGCTGTCGTGCGGTCCGGAGACATCCTTTCCCCATCCCTGGTAAAAGGGGAAAAGGAATCTAGATTGACTAGATGGATGGGAAAACGTATTCTCTGTATTGAGGAACACGGTGCTGCCACTTGCCTTCCTGCTTCCCAGACCCCAAAGTCACGGATCCCCGTTCCTCAATTGTCGGGACTCGGCAGCCGAAGGGGCGGGCCCGGGCCTGGGATTGGCTGTTGTCGGCCGACCCCTTTCACTGCTGTCCAGTTCCTCTCGCGGGCACGCGCCTGCGCAATGGACCGGTCGTGGGGGGCGGGAAGCGCTTAGGGGCAGCAGAGCCCATGTCGGCCTTGAGGCGCTCGGGCTACGGCCCCAGTGACGGCCCGTCGTATGGCCGCTATTACGGGCCAGGGGGTGGAGATGTGCCCATGCACCCACCTCCGCCCTTGTATCCTCCTCGCCCTGAACCTCCGCAGCCTCCCATTTCCTGGCGGGTGCGCGGGGGCGGCCCGGCTGAGACCACCTGGCCGGGAGAAGGCGGAGGGGGCGATGGCTACTATGCCTCCGCAGGCGCCTGGTCAGAGACAGGTCGAACTGGAGGAAGCCACCAGGTGAGCTTTGCGCCATATGTCCCAGGGTGTTCCGATAAGGGGAGTCTGGGGGTGAGGGCCATCGGGATTGATAAACCCCCAGAGTTCGTAATGGATCGGGTTTCTTATTTTTCTTATCGGAGGGTTGGAGAGACAGACTGGCTGGGATCGGGGCTGGGGAGATATGCTTGTGCCCTCCTTGCCTTTCCTGTTTCGACCATAATAAATGAGTCTGTTACCATTAAAAAAGGAAGAAAGATACTGCGCTGACTTGCTAAGCTAAGTAGCAAACTGCGGAATCATCTCTCTCCTTGAATTGATGTTAGGCTGGAGTGACCTGGCCAAGCTTTTCGAGCTCTAACAATTTATTCTGCGTGGCTCATATGGCCGGCTCTCCCCGAGAAGGGAGGTGGCTGCAGCCCCCGCTGTCACTCAGCAACCCCTCCCGCCGGGAAGGCGCCGTGAAGGAAGAGGAGGGATCCGGAATTTAGCCCTTTGCCCCTAATGCTTTGCCCAGGACTGACTCACCAGTAATCAGTGTTGGAAAGCACCTTTACTTGGATTATTAATTTAATCTTCACTGCGGCTGCAACGTAAATGTCATTACAGTTTCCCTATTTTATGCCCAAATAGTTGGCTCTGAGAGGTCAACTCACTTACTTGGGTCAATAGATGTATCCCCGGTTTTTGAAGGTTCACTTACTTCTGCTTCGTTTTCCAGGAAAGACCTACATTAGGGCCTGTTTTTACTAACTAAAAAATCTGAAGAAGAGTTTTGCTTTCACGAAAAAAAGGTGAAAAGCGGAAATAGCTTCAGCGTCTGTTTTGCAGCAGTAGTTGTAGAGGCAGTGCGCAACTTGGCAGCGAGAGTGGCACCGCCAAGCTCCTTCCCTGGGAACTGCACTCCGCATCTCAGGGTCTCGCTGCCATAGCTTTGAACTGTGTCTCTGAGCATCGGTGTTTCATCTTGATTTATTTTGTGCATCCATTAGCAAGATATGTTCTAAGGTATCAGAAAAATCTCCGAAAGGTTATTTTGAGGGTTTGGGATTGCTGAAACGTTTTTCATAAAAATGAATGGTAATCGCTTTTTCGCCTTATGCCATTTTGGCTTGCAAAATATTTCATAGGAATGTCCTAGTTTCAGATAACAGGGAAAACCTGTACACTCGGATTTACAGCATTTTACTCCTTGTTTTCCTGCCAGTTATATACTTCTCTTTTGTTAATTCAGTATTCTTAGTAGAGAATTATTATACAGCGGGGCGCACACCTCTGTTTTCGTTCAGTAATTGTTAGCATCTCACTGGGTTGAAAATGTAGTAGTGAAATTCCCATACATTGCTGGTGGGGATGTAGAATGGTTCAATGCTTTGGAAAATAGTCTGGCAGTTCCTCAAACATTAAGCATAGAGTTAGTATGTTATTCAGCAGCTTTGCTTTTAATTACGTACCCAAGAGAACTGGAAAACATGTCTACGTAAAAACTTGCGTGTTTTTATGGCCAACAAGCATGTTCATGGCAGCGTTATTCAGAGTAGCCAAAAGTAGAAATAACCCAAATGTCCGTCGACTGATGAATAGATAAAATATGGTACACTTCTACAGTGGAATTATTTAGCCATACGAAGGACATAAGTACTGATACATTCTATGACATGGGTGAACTTGAAAACATCATGCTGCATGAACAAAGATGGTCAGAAAGACCACACACTGTATGAGTCCATTTATATGAAATGTCCAGAATAGGCAAATCTGTAGAGACAAAAAGATTAGTGGTTTGATAGGGCCTACGGGGACTGTGGACGCTGAGGTGATGATAAAGGGTATGGGGTTTCTTTTGGGGCTGATGAAAATATTCTGGAATTAGATAGTAATGATGATTGCACAACTTTGAATATACCAAGAACTATTATACACTTTATTAAAAAAATGTTCATTTTTGAGATAGAGAGGGAGAGAGGGAGCACTCCCACGTGCGAGTGGAGGAAGGACAGAGAGAGGAGGAGACAGAGGATCTAAAGAGGGTCTGTGCTGAGTATGGAGAGCTCAATGCGGGGCTTGAACCATGAAATCATGACCTGAGCCCAAATCGGTTGTTTAACCGATTGAGCTGCCCAGGTGCCCCTGAATTGTACACTTTAAAAGGTGGGTTTTATGCCACGATAGTCCTATATTTTAAAAAATTATGTGAAAACAACATGTTGTAGTAAGAGGTTAATTGTGAAGAAGGGTTATTTATTTTTTTGTCTAAATCTGGAAGGAGCAGGCTGTGGAACTTTAATTCCACGGGGTCAGAGAGATGAAATGCTTGGCTTACAAGTAGGCAGACTAGACCGAAGACCGACGGAAAGAAAAGGGGAGAAGTCCACCTCTACTTGGACTTGCAGTATTCCCAAAACAAAGGTGTGTTTTCTGGGCAAGGTTAGAGAAGTTAACGTTTTAGAGTGTGTAGGGTTTTGTAAGATATGGTTGGAGTATGGGTGTGCGTGTAGGATGGGTGATGGTGCTGGGGTAGGAGTGGTTGGTAATGAAGCTGGAATGTGTTACGGGCACTTGTAAACCATTTCAAGAATTTATCTTTTCGGGGCGCCTGGGTGGCTCAGTCGGTTAAGCATCCAACTTCAGCTCAGGTCATGATCTCATGGTTCGTGGGTGCGAGCCCCGTGTCGGGCTCTGTGCTCAGAGATTGGAGCCTGTTTCAGATTCTGTATCTCCCTCTCCCTCTAACCCTCCCCTGCTCATGCTGTCTCTCTCTCTCTCTATTAGGAAAAAAAAAAAAAAAGGAATTTATCTTTCATGTTAGTGGTATGGAAACTTGAAAAGTATAGGATGGCAATTTCTTATGCAGCAGTAGAAAATTGACGCAAAAGATATGCATGTTGTCAGATGTTGCAAACGTGTTTTCCAAACTCATTGTCTTTTAACTGAATGTGGTTTTGACATAATAAATTTTACATTTTTATATAATCAAGTATGTCAAAAAACCAAAAGGTATAGGAGGGGCCACCTGGGTGGCTCAGTCGGTTGACCATTTACTCTTGATTTCAGCTCAGATTGTGATCTCAGGGTTGTGGGATTGAGTTCTGCCTTGGGCTCCACTCTCAGCTTGGAGCCTGCTTAAGATACTCTCCCCTTTCTTGCCCCTCTCCCTTGCTCATGTGCTCTCTCTCTCTCTGGAGAAAACAAAAGATAGGGGACACTTTTAGAACCTTACTACTCAAAAAATGTGGTCCATGGACCAGAAGCTTCAGTGTCACCTGGAAGTTGTTTGAAATGGCAGAATCTCTCCTGCTCCAGACTTAATGCTATAGTTTAGGAAGATCGCCAGGTGATTCTATGCTTATGTTTGAGAAGCACTGCTTACAGAATTAAATATACTGAGGTATATTTAATGTTGCACTGAACTGCTACAAAGACTTCACTCTGTATTAACGTATGTAAATATGGCAGGGGAAGAAAGTGGAAATCTAACTCTCCCTGTTTTCCTTCTTTTCTTAACTTGTTAGTTATACTTACAGCACTGTCCCCAAACTGGCAGCATCTGCACCACTTGCTGGAAATGGTGTATGTCAGGCCCTGTCCCTGCTCTCCAGAATCAAATGTGTATTTTAAATTTTAAAAAATAATTTTTTAAATGTTTATTTATTTTTGAGAGAGAGAGAGAAAGAGTGTGAGCGGGGGAAGGGGCAGAGAGAGAGGGAGACACAGAATTCGAGGCCGACTCCAGGCTCCGAGCTGTCAGCACAGAGCCTAATGCGGGGCTCGAACTCACTAACGCTGAGATCATGACCTGGGCTGAAGTTGGCCACTTAATCGACCAAGCCACCCAGGCGCCCCTCAAGTGTGTGTATTTAATAAGATCCCTAGGTGACCTGCATGTTACCCCAGAATGAGTCATCAGAGAGAGAGTACGGAGATGGAAGCTGGAAGCTGTAGTCTCTTACTACCTAATCTTGGGAAGTGATAGACCATCACTTCTGCTGTATGCTGTAGTCATAGAGACCAATTGGGGTACACTCTGGGAGCCATCTCCACAAAGGTGAAAATACCAGCAGGAAGGGATCCTTGGGAGCCATCTTAGAGGGTGATTATAATGGGAAGGACTGGGGAAACAGAGCTCAGTTACGCTCTCAGAGTAGTTCAGAAGAGAGGTAAAAAAGGCAAGCATTTGAACAATGAATGTACACAGATTTATTTCAACATTTTACAAAATTTTCAAACATACAGAACAATTAAAAGAACTACACAGTGAATACCTATATAGCTACCACCTAGAATCTGTAATTAGCATTTATTATATTTGCTTTATCCTATCTAGCTAGCTTACTTTTGTTTTTTTTTTTTTTTAGGTTATTTTTTAAAAATAATCTCTACACTCAATGTGGGGTTCAAACTCACAACCCCAGGATCAAGAGTCACATGGTCTTCCGACTGAGCCAGCCAGGCATCTCTATCTTACTTTTTGAATGCATTTCAAAACAAGTTGCATAGATTTGAAAGACATTTTTAAAACTGTCTATCAATTGGAAGGGAAGGAAGCCAGAGAAACTGAGTGATTCTGATGTTTTAGTATTTCCTAGGAGTAAATATTTCATAGTAATAAAAAGGAAGAGGAACAGGTTTTTATGGAAAGATTAGTTTTGTCCCAGAAGAACTAGTGATTGTTTAATAGAGAAGCTTAAAAAAAAAAAAAAAAAAGCTTATTTTTGTCTTGGGTTTTTTGATGTCATTTTTTTCTTAAAGATTTTATTTTTAAGTAATCTCTACACCCAATGTGAGGCTTGAACTTAAAATTCCGGGGTCTAGAGTCCCCTACTTTCCCAACTGAAACAGCCAGGTTGATGTGAAATGTTAGAGTCTGTGGCTTCCAGGAGTTGTTGCTGGTAGGACAAATCGATAGATGTAGAGTCAGGTGGGTGATAGGGGATGGCAATAGTGATTTGAGAGTCATCAAATGTAAGCATATTCAAGGTACCAAACTGGGTAATGTTCTCGTGGGAGATCTTTGAGCGTCTAGAATAGTGACAGAGAAAGAGGATTCAGAAGGAGACAATGAGAGAGAATACTTGGAAAGACAGTAGGGAAATCAGGAAAGTCTTGCAATGCAAACCAAGCAAGGACATAATATTGTTTTGCAGGTTAACTGGTAATGAGAACTGAAAAGACACTGCTGGATTTGGCAATTTGAAAGGGCCTTGTTGATTTCAGTGATGAGAGTTTAAAATTGTACTAAAGTAATGAACAGGAGGTTTGGATGACAAGACAACCAGTATAAACTGTACTTCCAGAAGTTAGTAAATGAGAAAGTGGTTACTTGATTGCGAATCAGGATTGAGGGAAGATTTTTTTTTTTTTTTAGGGAAGAATTTTTAGGTTTAGGTGGTTTTCAATGTTTGTAAGCAGAGGAGGGTAACCTAGTAGAATGAGAAGAAAGATGGGAACAAAAGAATGGAATGTGGCTTGTGGAAAGAGGAATTAAGAACTGAGCTTCCTCAGGGCCACCTGGGAGGCTCAGTCAGTTAAGTGTCTGACTTCGGCTCAGGTCATGATCTCAGGTTCTGAGTTTGAGCCCTGCATCAGGCTCTGTGCTGGCAGCTCGGAGCCTGGAGCCTGCTTCGGATTCTGTCTCCCTCTCTCTCTTTCTGCCCCCTCTCCTCTGCTCATACTCTGTCCCTTTTTCTCTCTTTTTCTCTCTCGCTTTCAAAAATAAATAAAACATTAAAAAACAAAAAAAGTGAGGAAGAGCTGGAAAACCATCCAAGCCAGAGGAAGGAAAAATCAGTTTGGAGTCAGAGGGGAGGGACGTTGAAGGAGTTTATAGCTCTTAGTGTCCTTGGTGAAATAGGAGGTGAGGTCATCTGAGAGGAAAGGAAATGGCAGGGATTAAGCTGGGAACTTGATATGGTGACTATTCAAAACAGGTGCTAAGGGAGCATGGAAACTTATAGAGAAGCATGGGAGAGACCCAAATGAGATCGAGAATAAAAATTTTTGATGGTGGTCAGTACAGGAACGTAAAGTGCTTTTGTAGTGATTTGGGCAGAGATAGCTATAAAAATCATTTTTAATGCATTTTCTAATTGTTTTTGTCTAATTCTTGTGAACAAGGTGAACAGATTTGTAAATGGAATTTCGTAGCAGCACCTGTCAGCTTCCTTTGCTGGTTAGATTTGCTTGGGCTAGGGTTATATTTTGGAGGAATTTTGGTAAGTCACTGTGTAAATTTAATCACATGTCCACATCTACAACACTAGTTCTTTTTTTTTTTTTTTAACTAGTTCTAAGATAAGTATGAAAGGAGTTGACTCCAGCCTTCATCTGAGATTTAAGTCTTCTCAAAAGGGAAGTAAATGAATTTATTATCTTCTTGCATCATTTTGATCAAATTTCCAGTGCCCTTAGTAATTAATTTACATTAATTACTACCTCTTGTGAAAGCCTTTTCTTTTTTTTTTTTTAATTATTTTTTTTATTTTTGAGAGAGAGACAACGTGAGCAGGGGAGGGTCAGAGAGAGAAGAAGACACAGAATCTGAAACAGGCTCCAGGCTCTGAGCTAGCTGTCAGCACAGAGCCCGACGTGGGGCTCGAACCCATGAACCAATGAGATCATGACCCGAACCGAAGTCAGATGCTTAACCGACTGAGCCACCCAGGTGCCCCATGAAAGCCTTTTCTTACCTTTGTCTAGTTTATGGAACTTTTTAGCACCTTTGTCTAGTTTCAGACAACAAATAAAAAGTTTGGAAAGAGTTAAGCACGTGACAAAATTGGCAACTTGGTTTATAAAACAAAGGTCAGCTTTAGCCAACTTCCTGTGAGACCAAATGCCTTTTCATGGAATCAGTGTCCTGTTAAGAGGGCCTTGAGCTACAGACTTTCGTTGTTACTGGGGATATTTTTAGATTTGTCCCATTTTGTCCAAAAGGGAGGAAAAAAAAGATGCAAAGACCATCTTTTTTTTTAAATTTTTTTAAATGTTTTATTTATTTCTAGGAGAGAGAGAGAGAGACAGCGTGAGCAGGGGAGGGTCAGAGAGAGAGGGAGTCACAGACTGAAACAGGCTCCAGGCTCTGAGCTGGCAGTCAGCACAGAGCCCGATGCGGGGCTCGAATCCACGAACCGCGAGATCATGACCTAAGCAAAAGTCGGACGCTTAACCCACTAAGCCACCCAGGCGCCCCACAAAGACCATCTTTTTATTAAGACTTAATAAATTAATAATTCGTACTACTTCATTGAAGACCTTCTCCTATCCAAGTACTAACCAGGCCTGAACTTGTTTAGCTTCTGAGATCAGACAAGGCTGGGAGTATTCAGGGTGGTATGACCATAGACAACATTCTTTTTTTTCATTTTGAAAATTATAGTATAATTACATTCTGTAAATCGTACTTTTTTAAAGATATAGTTCTGTGAGTTTTGACAAATTTATACAGTCATGTAACCACTACCATAATCAAGATATAGGTATTGACCCATCGATTTTGTTTTCTTACGTTTGTTTATTTTTGAGAGAGAGAGAGACAGACAGACAGAATGTGAGCTGGAGCTGGAGAGGAGCAGAGAGAGAGAGAGAGAGAGAGAGAGAGAGAGAGAGAGAGAGAATCCCAGGAGAGAGAGAGAGAGAGAGAGAGAGAGAGAGAGAGAGAATCCCAGGAGAGAGAGAGAGAGAGAGAGAGAGAGAGAGAGAGAGAATCCCAGGCAGGCTATGTGCTGTCAGTGCAAAGCCTGTTGTGGGGCTTAAACTCACAAACTGTGAGATCATGACTTGAGCTGAAATCAGGAGTGGGACACTCAATTCACTGAGTCACCCAGGCACCCCCACACTAGTTCTTTTAAAAGAAATAATTTGTTTTAGGAAATTAGTTAAGTGGGCATTGGAGATCTCAAAAGGCAAAAAGAGAAAATGGAGGTAACACAGGCGATGGTGACTCCTGCGGAGATAGAATCAAGTACATTCTGAGGGCTGGAGAATTGAGAAGAGGTAGGGATATCAGAACCAGCAAACTTGGGAGAATGGCCTGGTGGACCTGGAATCCAGGAAGAGGCACTGCCTAGCTGCTGACGACAGAGTTCTAGAAAACCAGAAGAATCTAGAGATTGCTGCTAATTGCTGTCTCTGGGTTGAAGGGCATTGCTGGGCTGACAGAGAAACAGCAAACAAGCAAACAGGAAGGAGCAAGTCCCTTCTCTCCTCTAACCTAGTGCCTCCTCTTGGCAGAACTGAATAGTAATAAGCAAGCGGTGGAGGAGAAATGTGCCGAATCCTGCATCTCAGAGCCAATTATAAAACGCTGCAGTTGAGGGACAATAGCTTAATAACTGGTACAGAAGTTAAACTTGGGTGCCAGGTATAACTGATTACAAGTGTGTTGTCACTGCTTCTAGACCCTTCCAGTGGACAGAGTTATAAAATAGGTTTCCTAGATGTTTTTTAATTTTTGATTTTTTTGGAAAGATTTTATTTTTAAGTAATCTCTACACCCAATGTGGGGCTTGAATTTACAACCCCAAGATTAGGAGTCACATGCTCCACTGGCTGAGGCGCCCTGTAATAGGATTTTTTAGATAGAAAAAGAAATGAGTCCATATTTATATCAATTCAAGTTAACATTACAGATTGTTTTTACTTTTTTATTGTATTTACTACTTTCTTCTTGTATAGAATATCTTGATTACTAACAACGTTAGGATAATTATAAATACTTGCACAATCCTACAATAACATATAGCCAAAATGTGACCAAAATAATGCCAGGTCCCAGCATGATAGTGTGAGGAGGTCTGTGGACTCAGTCCCCAGTGAAGCTGGTCAAAGTTACTTAAAAAGAAAAACAAAAAAACAACCAGTTAAAGTCTCTGTAAATAGTCTTAGGGAATATAGCAAACAAATAAACATTTATTCTGGAAGATCTACTCAAACTCCACGAGAACAGTGAGAGTCTGTGCTGTTTGAACCAAGACATTCTCCATTTCTCCCCTCTCTCAGATCAGTAAGACAAGTTTCATTCCAGACTGGTGCAGCTGGAGGAAGAGGGCCTCCCCACCCCCAGCTCCCAGTCAGAGGGTTATCCTGCTGGGGGGGGGGGGGGGCAGTACATCAACATTTTTCCTCTTGCCCTCAGTTACTGTTGCTCAAGCCAAGTTCTAGGCAAGTGTGGTTAAGTAATGTGGTTCCCTCCTCCTCCCCATTCCTATTTGGGGATGGAAGAAGGCTTTTACTTTGGGCAGAGCACTGCTGAGAATACTAGATTTCTGATAGCCCTACCCTTGGAAGCTTGTAAGGCCAGCTGAGAAGCCTGGAGGCTACTGCCCTTTCCCCACCCGGTGTTCGGCTCTTAAAGCAAAGTGTCTCTTAGAGAAACACACTATTGTCCCCAACCCAGCTGTAGACTCTGGCTCAGACATTTTATCTGGAGGCAGAAGCAGACTTCAAAGCAGGTAGCTCCTACTCATTTCCCAAAGGAGCTGACTTTATTTGTAACAGAGTGTGGTATGGAGAAACTGCAGCCTAAGGATGTTCTCAGAAACTGTGGAGATTGTTGTGAAAGGCAGCTGAAAGGAGATTGGTAGATTCATTGGACATGTAGTCTAAATTGTAGGCTACCTCATTTGCTGGAGAGAACCAGGGAAAGAGCCGGGAGAAGCCCTTTGGGGTTAGAACAAATCTTAAACATTTACTTGGAGAAGTCTCATTTCCAAGAAGCCCAAATTTGGTTGGATCAGATTATGGAACAATTTATGTCCCAGGGTGTAGAGNAGCGTGAGCAGGGGAGGGTCAGAGAGAGAGGGAGTGACAGACTCTGAAACAGGCTCCAGGCTCTGAGCTGGCAGTCAGCGCAGAGCCCGACGCGGGGCTCGAACCCACGAACCGCGAGATCATGACCTAAGCGAAAGTCGGACGCCTAACCGACTAAGCCACCCAGGTGCCCCGGGTGTAGAGCTTTAACGGCTAGGTGTGGTCGAGGAAAGAAATACACACACACACACACACACACACACACACTCATTAGAGAAAATGTTACATTAGAAAATATTCACTTAAGGTAAAAGAAAGCAGTAAAAGAAGAATAGAGAAATAAGAACAGATATGAGACATAGAAAACAGCAAAAAAAAGTAAGATCCAACTATATGCTGTTGTGAGATAATAGAAAAAATATTCATATTGGTCTCTATCCTGGGTTCCTGGTATAGAGCTCCTGAAACCTTGGTAAATTCCTAGGTGAAAAGAGAATGAGGAGCATTTTTTGTTCTAATATTTGATCTGTGAGCCCAGTTCCTGACCAGGACTCCCTTGGAATTTCCTGGGAGTAACAACGATCTTTGGTCCTAATGAGGTGTCTCTGGGTGGTCTTCTCAGTGGCTCCTGGATGGAGCTGGTCACCAGAAAGCCCAAGCCGTGGTTAGATGTTTGGAGTTTTCAACCCTGCTCCCCATTCTCCAGAGAAGGGAGAGGGGCTGGAAATGAAGTTAATAATTGATCATGCCTATGTGAGGGAACCTCCAGAAAAATCCAAACACAGCGGGGTTCAGAGAGTTTCCAGTTTGGTGAACATACTGGGAGAGTAATGCACCCTGACTCCATGGGGACAGACGCTTCCGCACTTGGGATCCTCCTAGACCTTGTCTGCCCTATGTATCTCTTCATCTGGCTGTTCCTCTGTATCCTTTATCATATACTTTAATAACTGGTGATCATAAGTATTTCCCTTGGTTGGGTGAGCTGTACTAGCAAATAATCAGATCCAAGGGGGAAGAGGTCATGGGAACCTCCGCTTTGTAGCTTAGTCAGACATAAGTTGTGGATAACCTGGAGACCTGGGGATCTGTTCCTAGGCAGTTGGCATCTGAAGTGCGGGGGCAGGCTCATGGGACCTGTGGGATCTGATGCTATCTATAGGTAGATAGTGTCAGTATTGAGTTTAATTGTAGGACAGCCAGCTGGTGTTGCAGGATTGTTTGGCATGGGTAAAAAAAAAAATCTCACACATCAAGTATCAGAAGTGTTGGGAGTGTGGTAATAGTGTAAGGGTAAAGGAAAAACATAGGAGTAGTGGGTTTTTCCTTCTCAGCTCTCTGTGGGAGCCATACTTCAGATTTAAGGATACAAATGGCTTGGGGTGCCTGGATGGCTCAGTCAACTAAGCATCCAGCTTTGGCTCAGGACATGATTTCATGGTTTGTGAGCTCAAACTCCTCATTGGGCTCTCTGCTGTTGGTGCAGAGCCTGATTCGGATCCTCTGTCTCCTTCTCTCTGCCCGTCCCCCACTCACAAGTGTGCACTCTCTCAAAAATAGTAAACATTAAAAAAAAAAATAAAGGTACAAATGGCTTAAAAATGAAAGGAGGAGAGGTGCCTGGGTAGCTCAGTTGGTTAAGCGTCCGACTTCGGCTCAGGTCATGATCTCGCGGTCTGTGGGTTCAAGCCCCTCATCGAGCTCTGTGCTGACAGCTCAGAGCCTGGAGCCTGCTGCGGATTGTGTGTCTCCCCCTCTCTCTCTGCCCCTTCTCTACTCATGCTTTCTCTCTCAAAAATAAATAAACGTTAAAAAAAAGTGAAAGGAGGAAAAAGAAATAGGCAAACTTTAACTAGAAGAAAACTGTAGTGGCTATATGGTATCAGAAAATAAACTTTAAAACAAAAAATGTTAAGGGTGTCTGGGTGGCTCAGTTTCCAGTTCCTCAAATAGTTAAACACAGTTATCATATGACCTGGCAATTTCACTTTTAGGCATATACCCAGGAGAACTGAAAATGTATGTTCACATAAAAAATTATTCATGAAGGGCCACCTCAGTGGCTCAGTCGGTTAACCGTCCAACTTTTGATTTCAGATCAGGTCATGATCTCTCCGTTCATGAGCTTGACATCAGGCTCAGCACCGACAGTACAAAGCCTGCTTGGGATTCTCTCTGTCTGCCCATTCCCTGCTCGTGTGCATGCGTCCGCACACGCTGTTGCAAGATAAATAAAAATCTTTAGAAATTTTCATGAATGTTTATAGCAGCATTTTTATATTATATTAATTATATATAACATATAATCATATATAATGTTATAATACATAAATGTAATTATATAAGTTATATGTCATGCAATTTTATATAATATAATTATATGTAATAACTATCATAATGATTATAATAATTAAAAGGTGGCAACAATAAAAATGTCAACTGATGAATGGATAAACAAAATGTATTTATACACAATGGAATACTATTTGGCCACAAGTAAAGAATGAAGTAGTGATAACATGGTACAACATAGTTGGACCTCAAAAATGTTATGCTAAGTGAAAGAAGCTGGCCACAAGATATCACATATATGATTCCATTTATGTGAAATATCCAGAATAGTCAGGTTTATAGAGATAGAAGTAGATTAGTAGTGGCTTAGGGCTGGGGGAATGCAGAGATAGGAGGGTATAGCTAAAGGGTACAGTGTGTCCTTTGGAGGTTTTGAAAATGTTCTGACATTGGTTGTAGTGATGATTGCACTTAACTGTGAATCTAAAAACCACTGAATTGTACAACTTAAATGGTTAAATTGTAGTGCATTATGTCAGTGAAGCTGTTAATAAAAATAATAATGGCAATATTATGACTAACAGTTGACTAATCAGTGCAGTTTCAGGTTTCTTTGCAGTTGAGCGTATCCCTAGAATATATTCCACTGAAGATGCAGTAAAAATACTGTTATTTAAAAGTCATTTGAAATAATTCTTTCTTTCTCTATGGTTATGTTACCAACTTGGTATTTAGTTATTGTATTTCTGACTTTTCCTGTAGTAAAAACATAAACAAAAACCCAAGAATTGTGGCTTCCAACAGTAAACATTTATTTCTTGCTCATGTTCTGTGAGTCTGCTGTAGTGACTCTTCTCCAGACTCCAGGTTGGGTTTGGTTTGCCCATGTGTCTTTTTGTTCTGGGACTCAAGCTGAAATCATAGCTCCTGTATGGGATATGCTGGCTTCATGGTGGAGGACAGGTAAGCGAAAGAGTTGCTAGAGTTTGCATTGATTCCTGAATCCTTTGTTTGGAACTGGCACACATAACACATATTTGTTTCTTTTCCATGAAAGGTGAAATTACATTTTTAGGGGCGCCTGGGTGGCTCAGTTAGTTAAGTGTCCAACTCCTGATTTTGGCTCATGTCATGGGATCAAGCCCTGCGTAGGGCTTTGTGCTGTATGTGGAGCCTGCTTGGTATTCTCTTCTTCCCTCTCTGTTCCTCCCCCACTTGTAGTCTCCCTCTCCCTCCCTCGCTCTCTCTTTCTCAAAAATAAATAAACTTAAAAAAAAGGTTAAATTACATTTTTAGAATATGTTTATATTTGTACCTTTAATTCAAATCTACTCTATACAATTCTTCTGATATTTCTCCATTTAATTATTTTTCTTTTCCAGTGTGAAAATACTGGTTCCCATTACCATTGCTGTATTTATTTCCTCTATTCTGCAATACACACAAATTGTTTAAAAAGCAAAATGCTAATATCACTACTAAGAACATTCCACACAAAGTTTAATATTTCTTTGTATTTATTTTGCTTTTAGAATGTATACCACTGAGGGGCACCTTAGTGGCTCAATTGGTTGGGTGTCCAACTTTGGCTCAGGTCATGATCTCATGGTTTGTGAGTTTGAGCCCCACATCGGGCTCTGTGCTGACAGCTCAGAGCCTGGAGCCTGCTTGGGATTCTGTGTCTCCTCTCTCCGCCCTTCCCCCGCTTGCGCTCTTCTCTGTCTCTATCTCAAAAGTAAACATTAAAAAAAAATTAGAATGTATACCACTGAGGTTATCCATTCAGAAACCTGTTCAGGAATTACTTGAATGAATTATTTTTTGTGTGTGGTTATCCAATTTGTTTTTATATTTATTTTATTTAAAAAAAATTTTTTTTTTAATTTTAAGAAAGAGAGCACGATAGCATGAGTGGGGCAGGAGCAGAGAGAGTTAGAGAGATTCCCAACCAAGCAGGCTCTGCATTGTGAGCATGGAGCCTGAGCAAGGCTCAATCTCACAGATCCTGACCTGGGCTGAAATCAAGAGTTGGATGTTTAATGGATTGAGCCACCCAGACGCCCCAGGAATTGGCTTTTAACAGGGCCAAAGGCACTTCATTCACACTTTCTGGGAAGACAATGGCAAATAGGGCGCATTCAGTTTAGTTAAGTAGGAGTTTCTGATTCCTTTTTCCTTTTTTTAAAATTTTTTTTGGGGAGCGCCTGGGTTGCTCAGTTGGTTGAGCATCCGACTTCAGCTCAGGTCATGGTCTCATGCCTTGTGAGTTCGAGCCCTGCATCAGGTTCTCTGCTGACAGCTCGGAGCCTGAAGCCTGCTCTGGATTCTGTGTCTCCCTTTCTCTCTGCCTCTCCCCCACTTGCGCTTGCTCACTTGCTCTCTCTCAAAATAAATAAACATAATAAAAAAATTTAAAAATAAATAATTTTTTAATAGTTTATTTATTTTTGAGACAGAGAGATAGAGCATCAGTGGGGGAGAGGCAGAGAGAGAGGGAGTCACAGAATCCGAAATAGGCTCCAGGCTCTTAGCTGTCCTGCACAGAAGCTGATGCGGGGCTTGAACCCACAAACCGTGAGATCGTGACCTAAGCCGAAGTCAGATGCTTAACCAACCGACTGAGCCAGCCAGGCACCATTTCCTTTTAATTTTTCTTTTTTTTTTTTTTTTTTTTAAGGTGGACTGTGAGATAAAGTTGTCAGTTGAAAAATGAGGGGTGGGCTAAGAGGATATTGGCAGACATTTTTTTTAATGTTTATTTATTTTTGAGAGCAGAGATGGAGCATGAGCAGGGGAGGGGCAGAGAGCAAGGAGACACAGAATCTGAAGCAGGCCACAGGTTCCAAGCTGTCAGCAGAGAGCTTGATGTGGGGCTCCAACCCATGAACTGTGAGCTCATGATCTGAGCTGAAGTTGGGGCTCAACCAACTAAGCCACCCAGGTACCCCAGACAAAGAGATATTAAAATTTGAGGGGACAAGAAGGGTGGAATTATTCTGGAGAGTGAGATGAACATTCTAAGGAAGTGTGGTATCTACTTGAGATGTATGGTCTCTTCATAAAAGTGAAATCAGAGCTTGTGTTTCTCTCCACCAGTATTTAGAGGAAGTGCAGATGCGAAGTCAGTGGACGGTTGAGTTTAAACCGGGCTGGGTTTTTGCAGGGTGAGCCTATCTGAGGGAAGCAGTGGCAAAGGATTAGGTGTTGGTAAGCTAAGGAAGGAAGTGAGGACATGGGCAAGGCGAGGGAAAGGAGGGTGAAGCAGTGAAAGTGCAGGGTATCTCAGGGAGTCTGTAGGAGAGAACAGGAAGCCGGGTAGTTCTGCAGATTGGTATTAATTCACCACCGCTGGGCTGAGTCAGCTTCAACTCTTGTCTTTTCATCTCTATTCACAATTCATATTCTTGGTAGAGAGAAATCAATTAATTAGTCAAATACTTACCCTTTTGCCAGGAGAAGGAAGGGAGGGCATTAATTGGGGACATCTGCTGATTGAGAAATTTGGTAGTTAGTATCTGAAGTATGCCTGTAAATCCTTTTAAAAATCTTCTGTCCTCCTTCTGCATTATGTAAAGGAGATGCTACTTGCCCAGCTTGTATAATGTCGTATGGAATAATTCTGTGCTTTGAAAACAAAGCATTGTGAAACTGATGCATAACTGGTGCAGTTAAGCTAAGATGGTGATAATTAAATTCTCAGTGATCATAACTGCCAGTGAATTTCTTTGTGAAACAATTTGAAGATCTTGTATAAGCTTAAAACTATAAAGTTCAAAGTGAAACAACTTATAGGATAACAAATGTATACATTAAATAGACTCTAAAAAGTTTTGAATTGATCTAGTTTTTTAAGAATTTATTGGCTTATTGTAAATCATTGCATTAACTCTTTGAGTTGGGAGTGCAAAGCTGTAGAGATTAATGTTATAGCTAGATTTTCTTCTTTTTTTAAAAAATATTTTTTGGAATGTTTAACTTATTTTTGAAAGACAAAGAGACAGAGAGTGAGTGGGGGGAGGGGGCAGAGAGAGAGAGGGAGACAATCTGAAGCAGGCTCCAGGCTTCGAGCTGTCAGCACAGAGCCTGATGTGGGTCTTGAACCCATGAACTGTGTGAGCTGAGCTGAAGTTAGATGCTCAACTGACGGAGACCACCCACGCGCTCCAGCTAGATTTTCTTCTTAGAGTGGTAGTTGTTCTGTATCAGTTTCTGATACTTGAGTTAGTTGTAGGCTGCCAGCAGAAACTGTAGCCATCAGAAAGTAAAGAAGTATGAAAAAACTAGTGTGGCAGGCAAAGAGTATTGAAGTTGTATGTGTTTGGAAGTAAAGCTTAGTGGTAATATTTTCAAGCTCCAAAGTTGTTGAGATAGGCAAATACTACTCTTTAAAAAAGATTTTTTTTTAATGTTTGTTTGTTTTTGAAGGTGAGAGAGCATGAGCAGGGGAGGGGCAGAGAGCAAGGAAAACACAGAATCCAAAGTGGGCTCCAGGCTCTGAGCTGTCAGCACAGAGCCTGACTGCTGGGCTTGAACTCACAAACTCTTGAGATCATGATCTGAGCTGAGGTCAGATGCTTAACTGACTGAGCTATCCAGGCGCCCCTAGGCAAATGTTAATGTGGCAAAGAACTATATTCTTGCTGTGCTAATTAAATTGGTAGTGATAGGGTTAGTGATTGGAGAGGGACAAAGGAATCGAGCGTCTGGTTTTGCTAATGATCTTAACATAGTAGAATTCCTTTATATGTCATTTGTTATCATAATGCATAAGAATAGACCTAGATAGTCAATAATTGCTTTTTCTAGGGTGTATGACTTGCCATATTGATATTTCAAGCATCAATAATGAAAATTTAATGAGTGATTGTACAGTAGAGTTCTTTTTGCTTTTTTCTTTATTTATTTTTAAAATATAATTTATTGTCAAATTGACTAACACACAGTGTGTTCAGTGTGCTCTTGGTTTTGGGGGTAGATTCCCATGATTCTTCACTTACATACAACACCCAGTGCTCATCCTAACAAGTGCCCTCCTCAATGCCCATCACCCATTTTCCCCTCTCCCCCACCCTCCACATCAACCCTAAGTTTTTTCCCTGTATTTAAGAGTCTCTCATGGTTTGCCTCTTTCCCTCTCTGTAACTAATAAAGTTCTTTTGTAAAAAATTACTCATTTTTAGAGAGAGCCCATGTGCGAGTCGGGGAGGGGCGGGGGAGAGAGAGAGAGAGAGAGAGAGAGAGAGAGAGAGAGAGAATCCCAAGCAGACTCTGTGCTATCAGCATGGAGCCCTACACAGCACAGAGCCCCATGTAGGGCTTGAACTCATGAATTGTGTGAGAATCCTGAGATCATGACCTGAACTGAAACTAAGAGTTAGACGTTGAACCAACTAAGCCACCCAGGTGCCCCATTTTATAGTAGGGTTCTAGTGCCTTTATTTATTTTTTTTATTATACTTGCCTCTATCAAGTCTTCAGTATGATGTAAGAATATTATTAAAGGTGACTTTTTTTCCCCCCTTAGGACCAACCACCATATCCTAACTACAATTCTAACTATTGGAATTCTGCACGACCTAGGGCTCCATACCCAAGTACATATCCTGTAAGACCGGAAATGCAAGGCCAGGTATGGTCTAAAATTGCCAGACTTTCTGAATTTTTTCTTAATATATTGAATTTCAAAACTTGTGAAAATTCCATAGTAATGATGTGTGGGGTTTTGTTATTTAATGGACTCTGTCTTCATGTTTTTGACTCAGAGATAAGGAAATATCTAGGCAAATATTACCCATAGCAAAGGTAGCTTGAGGCATAATAGATTTTTTCCTAGGACTTGGAAACAATAAACATAAAATGTACTTATTTTTCTAAGTTTGACTTTTAAAAAAAATATAGTTAACATTTAATATATTAGTTTCAGGTATATAATGTAATAATTTGATGTGGGATTCTGTTGTGAAATAATCACCACAATTAAGTTTAGTTAACGTCTATCACCACATATAGTTACAATATTTTTTCTTCTGATGAGAACTTTTTAAAAAAATTTTTAATGTTTTTTTTTGAGACAGATGGAGTGTGAGCAGGGGAGGGGCAGAGAGAGAGGGAGAGACAGAACGTGAAGCACGCTCCAGGCTCCAAGCTGTCAGCACAAAGCTGGATGCGGGGCTCAAATCCACAAACCGTGAGACTGTGACCTGAGCTGAAGTCAGACACTTAACCTTCTGAGTCACCCAGGCACCCTCTGATGAGAACTTTTAAGATTTATTCTGTTGGCAACTTTCAAATATGCAATACAATATTAATGATAGTCACCAGGCTGTATCTTACTTACTCATAACTTATTTTATAGCTGAAAGTTTGTATTTTTTGACCCCCTTCAGTCCGTTATCTAAATTTAGGATTTTTTTAAGAGTCCACATATAAATGAGAACATATGGTATTTGTCTGACTTATTTCCGTCCATATTGTTGCGAATGGCAACATTTCCTTCTTTTTTTATGGCTGTGTAACAGTAAATTGTTTTTATATACATCACATTTTCTTTATTCATCCATCAATAGACACTTAGGTTGCTTCCATGTTTGGGCTATTGTAAATAATATTTCAGTGAACATGGGGATGCAGATATCTTTTTGAGTTAGTGTTTTTGTTTCCTTCGAGTAGGGACGTTGCTGGATCACTCTGTTTTTTTAATTTTTCAAGGAATCTCCAAGCTGTTTTCTTTCCATAGTGGCTGTACCAATTTACATTCCCAACCAACATTGTGCAAGGGTTCCCTTTTCTCCACATCCTCACCAACACTTATTATTTGTTGTCTTGATAACAGCCATTTTAACAGGAGTGAGGTGGTATCTCATTGTGGTTTTGATTTGTAGTTCCCTGGTGATTAGTGATGTTGAGCACCTTTTCATGTACCTGTTGGTCATCCGTTTGTCTTCTTTGGAAAAGTATTCAGGTTGTCTGCCTATATTCTAATTGGATTGTTTGTTTTTTTTGCTATTGAGTTTTAGGAGTTCTTTATATAATTTAGACATTAACTCCTTATCAGGTACATGATTTGAAAATATTTTCTTCCATTTAGTAGATTGCCTTTTTATTCTGTTGGTGGTTTCCTTTGCCATGCAGAAGCTCTTTAGTTTGATGTAGTCCCACTTGTTTACTTTTATTTTTGTTGCCTTTGCTTTTGATGTCAAAAAACCTGACTCTTGGAACAAATATTTAATTTTAAATATTTCAAGTAACTGAAAAAGTACAGAAAATAGGTACATCTCTTTTTTAATGTTTGTTTATTTTTGAGAGAAAGAGTAGGGGAGGGAAAGAGAGAGGGAGACAGAGGATCTGAAGCAGGATCTGTACCAGTGCGGGGCTCAGACTCAGGAACTGTGAGATCATGACCTGAGCTGAAATGGGGTGTTTAGCTGACTGAGCCACCCAGGCGCCCCTGATTTAGAGTATTAGAGAAATTCAAGTTGATGTCAACTTGCTGATGATTATGAACTCATGGAGCACTTTTGTTGTGAAACTTTCCATGCTTTTCAAGAGAAGCACAATAGGAGGAGGTATACTGCTTAGAGGTAATCTGTCTTTGCTTGGATTGGGTCTGTTTGCTGTGGAATGGAAAGGGAATCCATTGAACAGTGTATTGCTTTCAGTGTGAGAGACTTGACCACTTTTTTCCTCTTTGGATTCTACATCTACACAACAGTCCGTCAACTGTGAAATTGACTGTTGGGAGAAGTATTCGTATGGATGATCTTTAGCTCGCAATGAGACCCCATATAATGTGACATTGTTGTGACTTAAAAAAAATTTTTTTTATAGTTTATTTATTTTTGAGACAGAGAGTGACAGAGCATGAATGGGGGAGGGGCAGAGAGAGAAAGGAAGACACAGAATCTGAAACAGACTCCAGGCTCTTAGCTATCTGCACAGAACCTGATGCGGGGCTCGAACCCACAAACCACGAGATCATGACCTGAGCTAAAGTCGGACGCTTAACTGACTGAGCCACCCAGGCGTCCCTGTTATGACTTTTGAATGCTAGGTAATATCTATATTTACATCTAGAGCAAGAGTAGCAGCTACAGTTTCTGAGTTTCCAGTCTCTTGATTTCTTCTGGAAGCCAGAATGAGACTTTTACAGAAATTTAATAACTGTCAAAGATTTTACTTAATTCTTGTAGTTGCTCTTTCAGATTTTACCTGTTGCCATATCAGCTGACAATTTTCAAATTGTAGCTTCTTGTCCTTAGACACCAGTTTCCTTTCTTTAAAAGAGTCTACTTGGACACTGATGAAGTTGCTCTGGTCCTAGCAGCCCACTGGATTCTAGACGCACTTGGGATTTCATGACATTTTTATTTTTATTTTTATTTATTTATTTATTTAAAAATTTTTAATGTTTTATTTATTTCTGAGAGAGAGAGAGAGAGTGTGAGCAAGGGAGGGTCAGAGAGAGAGGGAGACACAGAGTCTGAAGCAGGCTCCAGGCTCTGAGCTGTCAGCACAGAGCCTGACACGGAGTTCGAACCATGAACTGTGAGATCATAACCTGAGCCGAAGTCAGACGCTTAACCAACTGAGCCACCCAGGTACCCAATTCATGACATTTTTAATAGCATAAATTTTTTTTTGCTATAAAAGTAATACAACTTTATTACTAAATATTTGGAAAATAAAGAAAAGGAGGAAAATACTAATTCTGCTACCCTAGTAGATCTGTATTTTGGTAATTTTTTTTGCATTTCCCCTATTCTGTTTACAGAGCTTACTTATATATAACTTACTGTATATATACTTTTTTGTTTGACTTTTCATTTATCATATGTACTCTCCATGTTATAGGGTAAAATAACAAGGTGATTTTTTTTTTTAATATTTAAGGAAATTTTCAAACATAAAAGGAATGAGAGTAGCACAGTAATCTCCTATGTACTCATCTCAGCTTCAATAAATGTCAGTGCACAGATACTGTGTTTCATCTGCTTCCTTGGGTTATTTTGAAGTAAATTCTGGACATCATATTATTTCACTTGTAAATACTTAAGCATATATCTTTAAAATGTAAGGAGGACTTAAAAACATAACAATGTGGCACAAAAACAAACATATAGACCAATGGAATAGAATAGAGAACTCGGAATTGGACCCACAAATGAATGGCCAATTAATCTTCGACAAAGCAAGAAAGAGCATCCAATGGAAAAAAGACAGCCTCTTTAACAGATGGTGCTGGGAGAACTGAACAAGCAACATGCAGAAGAATGAAACTTATACCACTTTCTCACACCATTCACAAAAATAAACTCCAAATGGATAACGGACCTGAATGTGAGACAGGAAACCATCAAAACCCTAGAGGAGAAAGCAGGAAACAACCTCCTTGACCTCAACCGCAGCAACTTCTTACTTGACACATCCCCAAAGGCAAGGGAATCGAGAGCAAAAATGAACTATTGGGACCTCATCAAGATAAGAATTTTCTGCACGGCAAAGGAAACAATCCATAAAACTAATAGGCAACCGACGGAATGGGAAAAGATAGTTGCAAATGACATATCAGATAAAGGGCTAGTATCCAAAATCTATAAGGAACTTCCCAAATTCCACACTGGAAAAACAAATAATCCAGTGAAGAAATGGGCAGAAGATATGAATAAACACTTCTCCAAAAAGGGCATCCAGATGGCCAACAGACACATAACAACGATGCTCAGCGTCCCTTATCATCAGGGAAAGACAAATCAAAACCACACTGAGATACCACCTCATGCTGGTTAGAGTGGCTAAAATGAACAAATCAGGAGACAATAGATCCTGGAAAGGATGTGGAGAAATGGGCACCCTCCTACACTGTTGGTGGGAATATAAACTGGTGTAGCCCCTCTGGAAAACTGTGAAGGTTCCTCAGAAAATTAAGAATAGAACTCCCCTATGACCCAGCAATAGCACTGCTAGGAATTTATCCAAGGGATACAGAAGTGCTGATGCAAAAAAAAAAAAAAAAAAAAAAGTGCTGATGCATAGGAGCACATGTACCCCAATATTCATAGCAGCACTTTCAACAATAGCCAAATCATGGAAAGAGCCTATGCGTCCATCAACTGACGAATGGATCAAGAAGATGTGGTTTATCTATACAATGGAATACTAATGGCAATGAGTAAGAATGAAGTCTGGCCATGTGTAGCAACGTGGATGGAACTCGAGGGTGTTATGCTGAGCGAAATAAGTCAGACAGAGAAAGACAGATACCTTATGCTTCCACTTATAGAAGGATTAGGAGAAACTTAACGGAGGACCATGGGGGAGGAGGAGAAAAATAGTTGGAGAGAGGGAGGGAGGCAAACCATGAGAGACTCTTGAATACTGAGAACAAACTGAGGGCTGATGGCCGGGGAGAGAGGAAGGTAGGTGATGGGCATGGAGGAGGGCACTTGTTGGGATGAGCACTGGGTGTTTTATGGAATCCAACTTGACAATAAACTATGAAAGAAAAAAAATAAAAACATAACAATGGCATTATTAAAACTTAAAAAAAACCTAAAAATAATTCTTTAACATTAAATGTGTGGTCAGTTCTAACAGTGAATTTTAAGACAATAAAATTCCCTCAATGAATAGCTCATAATGTAGTTAGTCATACCATTATTATAGGAAATTTAGGTTGTTTACAGTTTTGTGTAATTATAAATAATCCTGTGTTGAACAAATTCATGCCTATAACTTTTTCTCTAGTTGAATCGTCTCCTTAGGAAGGATTTCTAGAAGTTGAGTAATAGTACAAAAGGCCCCATTATGTTTTATCATACACTGTATTAAGGATTCTTTTTTATGGCACACCTAGGTGGAAGATCTTAACAGCCCTCTAGTGACTTTAACAAAGGGGTGGTTGGACATCCTTCTGGTTGGGGAATGCCTTGCTGGATCTTCCACTGCACGTGTCCTTGCATGGAATTCTTTGGCCATGTGGTGATAATAGCCTGTCTTTTATCCCCTTGCCAGAAAAGTACAGCTAAGAGTTTATTTTCTACAGAATTATGATTGCCCTCCCACTTTGATCCATCTCATTTTTAAGAAAATTTTTTTATTTATTTTGAGAGAGAGAGAGAGTGTGTGTGCACGAGCACAGGCTGGGGAGGGGCAGAGAGAGAGAGGTGGAGAGAGAGAGAGAATCCCAAGCAGGCTCTGCATGATCAGCGCAGATGTGGGCTCGAACTCACAAACTGGGAGATTATGACCTGAGCCAAAATCGAGTGGGATGCTTAACTGACTAAATGACCCAGGTGCCCCGATCCATCTCAGTTTTTGATGTGTTAGACTAGAAATCAAATTTGAATATTATTTTTTCAGTGATTAGCAGCTGTATAAACTATCAGAAGTCTTTTTTTTCCCCTACTGAGGTGTAATTAACACTTATCATGTATTAGTTCTAGATGTATAGCATAATGATTCAGTATTTGCGTACATTGCAAAATGATCACCACAGTAAGTCTGGTTAATATCATAGGATTCTTTGCTTCTTGTTCTACCTGAAATGGAAAAGATTATGTAGTCTTAGATGAGTACTGTAAAACTTGATTCTGTGTTTTTATCATTTTAAAAAGATGAAGCAGAAGTTAATTGAAAACATTAAGATAGTCATTTAAATGTAAAGTTTGGCTATAATTCATTTGGATAACTAACCTAGGATTCTGGGTGCCAATAGCAGTGTGGATGGGTGATTTAAAACTACAGTGAGTGGGGGGTGGGCAGCTGGTGCAGTTGGTAGTGCATGTGACTCTTGATCTTGGGGTTCTGAGTTTGAGCCCCACAGTGGGTGTGGAAATTACCAAAAAAAAAATAAAATCTTAAAAAAAATGACAGGAACATATGAGGAATTTGCCTCCGTAATATGTTTTTTTAACGTTTTATTTTATTATTTTTTATAATTTATTGTTTAATTTACACCCAAGTTAGCATATGGTGCAACAGTGATTTCAGGAGTAGATTCCTTAATGCCCCTTACCCATTTAGAACATCTCCCCTCCCACATCCCATCCAGCAACCCTCTGTTTGTTCTCCATATTTAAGAGTCTCTTGGGGTACCTAGGTGGTTCAGTTGGTTAAGCGTCCGACTTCAGCTCAGGTCATGATCTCATGGTTCGTGGGTTTGAGCCCTGCGTCGGGCTCTGTGCTGACAGCTCAGAGCCTGGGGCCTGCTTTGGATTCTCCCTCTCTCTCTGACCCTCCCCTGCTCATGCTGCCTCTCTCTCTCTCAGAAATAAATAAAACATTAAAAAAATTTTTAAAAAAAGGGTTTCTTATGTTTTATCCCCCTTCTTTGTTTTTATATTATTTTTGCTTCCCTTCCCTTATGTTCATCTGTTTTGTACCTTAAAGTCCTCATATGAGTGAAGTCATATGATATTTGTCTTTCTCTGACGGACTTATTTTGCTTAGCATAATACCCACCAGTTCTATCTATGTAGTTGCAAATAGCAAGATTTCATTCTTTTTGATTGCCAAGTAATACTCTAGTGTGTGAGTGTGTGTGTGTGTGTGTGTGTGTATCACATCTATATCACATCTATATCTATTCATTCATCGGTGGACATTTGGGCTCTTTCCATATTTTGTCTATTGTCAATAGCGCTGCTATGAACATTGGGGTGCATGTGCCCCTTCGAAACGGCACACCTGTATCCCTTGGATAGATACCTAGTAGTGTAATGGCTGGGTCATAGGGTAGTTCTATTTTTAATTTTTTGAGGAACCTCCATACTGTTTTCCAGAGTGGCTGCACCAGTTTGCATTCTCACCAACAGTGCAGAAGAGATCCTCTTTCTCTGCATCCTTGCCAACATCTGTTGTTGCCTGAGTTTTTAGTGTTAGTCATTCTGACAGGTGCGAGGTGGTGTCTCATTTTAGTTTTGATTTGTATTTCCCTGAAGATGAGTGATGTTGAGCATTTTTTCATGTGTCGGCTGGCCATCTGGATGTCTTCTTTGGAGAAGTGTCTATTCATGTCCTTTGCCCATTTCTTCACTGGATTATTTGTTTTTTTGGGTGCTGAGTTTGATAAGTTCTTTATAGATTTTGGATACTAACTCTTTATCTGATATGTCACTTGCAAATATCTTCTCCCTATCTGTTGGTTGCCTTTTAGTTTTGCTGATTGTTTCCTTTGCTGTGCAGCTTATTATTTTGATAAGGTCTCAATAGTTCATTGTAGTCTGTTGTTATTCACTTGGGAGGCAGCGTGGGATAGTACAAAGAACATAGGCTTTTCATGGGCTTTGTAGTTTTCAGGTCTGGATTCATTTCTTGATATTGCCCTAATAGTAGTAACAATAATGATATTGTAAATAATTACCATTTATTGAGCATACTGTGTGCCGGACCCTATGCTAAGTATTTATATATGTCAGCTCATTTAATTTTCACAGTAGTCCTACCAAGTAAGTTTATGATTTCCATTTTTCTGGTACAGAAACTAAAGCTCAGAGAGATTAAACAAAGCCTATGGCAGAGCTCAGTCTGTTTCTCTGGTCTCTTTAAAAAATTTTTTTTAATGTTTAATTTTGAGAGAGAGACAGACACAGTGTGAGCAGGGGAGGGGTGAGAGTGAGGGAGACATGGAATCTGAAGCAGGCTGTAGGCTCCAAGCTGTCAGCACAGAGCCTGATGTGGGCTTGAACTCACGAACTGTGAGATCATGACCTGAGCTGAAGTCAGATGCTTAACTGACTGAGCCACCCAGGGGCTCCTCTAGTCTTTTCTTCTTTTAGTTGTACCATGGTTATTTTCTTCTGTGTCTAGCCCTTCCCTCAGGACTCCCAGGGCCCCTCCCCAGGTGGCGGGCACAGGTTCTCCAGTCAGGTGTAGCTGTTAGCTATACTTACGGAAGTGTTCCGGAAGCATGGCCATGAGGCCTTCACTCATTTATCACAATATACCCTTTCATTGCTACAATGTCATTGCTACAGACTCTACAGAGATAATCTGTAATATAGTATTACATGGTATATATACATGAGAGAAACAGTGCTTCACAGATTTCTTAGGCAGTTCATATTCTCATTAGTTAGGACCTTTTCCCTTCCCAGAGTTTTCAAAGTTGGGTATTAGGTCCGGGCATTTCAGTTCTTCTACTCATTTTTTTTTTCCCTCTCAATTTTGTTTTTTTACAGAGTTTGAATTCTTACACAAATGGAGCATATGGCTCACCATACCCCCCTGGCCCTGGGGCAAGTACTGCCTCCTACTCTGGGGCTTATTACACACCTGGATATACTCAGACCAGTTACTCCCCAGAGGTTCCAAGCACTTACCGTTCACCTGGCAACAGCCCAGCCCCGGTCTCGCGTTGGCTGTATCCTCAGCAGGACTGCCAGACTGAAGCACCCACTCTTCGGGGGCAGGTGCCAGGATATCCTGCTTCACAGGTGAGCAGTTTTCTGTTGGGTTTTTGTTTAATATTCTTGGAGTGATACCATGTTTGTTTCTCTGTCCCTTGAAAGAGAGTTCTGATATATCTTTTTTTTTTTTAATTTTTTAATGTTTTATTTCTGAGAGAGAGAGAGAGACAGCGTGAGCAGGGAAGGGTCAGAGAGAGAAGGAGACACAGAATCTGAAATAGGCTTCAGGCTCTGAGCTGGCTGTCAGCACAGAGCCCGACGCAGGGCTCGGACCCATGAACCGTGAGATCATGACCTGAGCCGAAGTCGGACGTTTAACCTACTGAGCCACCCAGGTGCCCCCTGATATATCTTAATTTGTTATTCCTTATTACATATGGGTCCACTTATATCTCACATTTTGGGACAGATTTGTGCTACACTTTAGCCATTGAATTTTAAGCCTTTTTCCTTTTGAGTTTGTCTCTAAATCTGCCCCTGGTATCTTCAGAATGCAGCTTTTTTAGGCATGGAGAAATGACTGCCACTGATTAGAGATGCTGCCACTTAGCCTGGTAGCAGCTAAAGTGCATCTGTTAAGCAGAGAGGAAGTATCTCAATCTGTTGATACTAGAGTATTTTCATTACTTCGTTCAGGTTTGTTGGTTTGTTTTTGTTTTTTTTAGCAGTGACCCCCATATTTCCTTCCTTTCAATCTAGAACCCTGGAATGACCCTACCCCATTATCCTTATGGGGATGGTAATCGTAGTGTTCCACAACCAGGACCAACAGTACGACCACAGGAGGACTCATGGGCTTCTTCTGGTGCTTATGGGATGGGAACCCGTTACCCTTGGCCTTCAGCTACGCCCTCGGCACCACCTGGGAATCTCTACATGAGTGAGAGTACTTCAGCATGGCCCAGTGGCAGCTCTCCTCAGTCCCCTCACTCACCACCACCCCAGCAGCCTAAGGTAGGAGGCCTTCTAAACATTGTTCTTTTGGTGGTTGGGTAGTTGAAAAGGCACAACATGAAACTTTCCTCCATTGGTGTGTGCTAAATGGGAACTAATTGCAAAAAGTTGGTGATTACTACCTATAAGTTTTATCTAGCTCAATTTCTTCTTCTTCTTTTAATACACTTTATATTTTAGGGAAGTTATAGGTTCACATCTAAGACAGAAAAATGCTCATTTACTGTTTGTTGTAATGCTATCTGAATGTTAAACAAAATCAAAGATTGCATTTTATTACCTCAGTCAGTACACAAAAGATGATAACAACATGGAATTGTATAAAATTGTTTACAGGTGTAAACATCATCTGCCTGTGGCTGTGTTCCTTTTTAAGGTCTGTCTTAGGTTTTAACTCTTTAGGGGAAAACTATCTACTTATTTATTAAGTCACTGGGTGGATTGTGAGGTGCAAAGGATTGATTGTGAGGTGTTCATGATGCTCAACACTTCAGGGTAGATTTCAGCCATTATACTCAGGAACTCTCTGCCTTTTACTTGACAGAGCACTCCTCTTACCTTTTTAGGGTTGTGTTTTTCTGAAATGGTTAAGGAGGGAGGCCTAGTTTTATTAGTGGGGACTCTTTTCATGTACCTTAATGGTCAGGTGAAAGATGTGGGCTAACCAATCTGATGTTGATAGATTCCCACTAAAACAGCTCTTTTCCCCCTCTCTGCTCTCCCACTCCAAGGACTCCTCCTACCCCTATAGCCAATCAGATCAAGGCATGAACCGGCACAACTTTCCTTGCAATGTCCGTCAGTACGAGTCCTCGGGAACAGTGAACAGTGATAATTCAGATATTTTGGATTCCCAAGTCCAATACAGTGCTGAGCCTCAGCTGTATGGTAATGCCACCAACGAACACCCCAGCAATCAAGATCACAGTGATAATCTTCCTGAAGAGTGTCTGTCTGCAGATGAAGGTACTCCCCCAAGTATTAAAAAAATCATACATGTGCTGGAGAAGGTCCAATATCTTGAGCAAGAAGTAGAAGAGTTCGTAGGAAAAAAGACAGACAAAGCATACTGGCTTCTGGAAGAAATGCTAACTAAGGAACTTTTGGAACTAGATTCAGTTGAAACTGGGGGCCAGGACTCTGTCCGGCAGGCCAGGAAAGAGGCTGTTTGTAAAATCCAGGCCATACTGGAAAAATTGGAAAAAAAAGGATTATGAAGGATTTAGAACGAAGGGGAAGCCTGTTACTAACTTGACCAAAGAACTCTTGATTTTGGTTAACCCTCTTTTTGAAATGCTTGTTGGTGACAAGAAGCAATACATTCCAACTTTCCTTTGGTTAAAACTTGAAAAACTGGTAAAGGACTTGAAAGAACATTTTAGTTATGAGTTGTTTTCAGTTTTCAGACCAATGAATGTAATAGGAAACTATGGAGTTACCATTATTGCCAAGTAGACTCACTCCTTAAGAAATTTGTGGATATCTATAAGCTGCTTCTTATCAGCAGGAGGGAAACATGCTTTGTGTAACAGGCTTATCAAAAACTGACCAGATGAGACTGGATATAATCTGAGGCAAACAGGCTCTGTTTTTTTTAAACATCTGGATTACTTGTCACATTTTTGTACATTGTGACTGCTTTCAACATACACTTCATGTGTAAATTATAGCTTGGACTTTAGCCTTCTTGGACCTCTGTTTTGTTTTGTTATTTGCAGTTCATAAATATAGTATTATTCTCTACTTCTTGGTACATTTTGTAGTAATATGTTTAATATAATTATTCAAGAGCTATATTGGCAGCCAGATAGTATGGCAATTCTGAATGAATTTCTACCTTTTCACCACTTGAACATATTGCAATGTGTAGTGAGTTCCTTTGGTAACTTGTCTCCTTTTTTGTAATAGATCATTAGGGTAGAGTTTTACCACTCCTACTTTTCATGTTAATAGTGGAAGGCGAATTGGGAGAAGGCAGGGGCATAGGAATGAGATGTTTGTGGCCATTTTCTTTTTTGCTTTTTTATTATATTTGGATAAAAATCCACCTTAAAATATCCAACCCCCCTCCCCCAATCGTCTTTTCACTACTGCTGCTTCTGTGTAGAGCATTATGATAGGTACAGATGAAAAAGTAAATGCCACAGTGAGTAGAAATAACTGCAAAAGTAATAAATGTGATCATTTGGAAATGCACTTTTCCGTCTAAAAACATTAGGTTCGCCATTAAGATCCCTATCAGCAGATTTCAGCTCAGTGTATATAAAAAACAATAAGGATAAAAAGGAATTCATGCTCAGGGAATGAGTCAGCCATAGGTAGAGTGGGAAATTTTCTTTTAAAGGCATATTTGATGTTTACCTTTATTTCTCTAGAATAAATTGTTTTATAAAAAAGATGTTTATTACCACTAATAATGGTCCATTCAGAGCCAAACTTCAGAAAGGGATATTGAAAGGGTCTTAGCTGGGCTTGCTTGGGTAGCTTTATGCTATGGTATGGAAGAGCCTTAGGTAAATGACTTACTTTTTCTATCAGAAGTGAGTTCTAGTATACAGTATCTGTTATTAGAAAAACACCTGTTTCTTAAGATATCCAAATGATAACTTTTTCTAGACTATCAGGCCTATTAATGTTAATAAATCTATCAGTCATCTCCTCTCCTTTTAAACAAAGTCAAACCAACATATGATGCGAAAAAATGGAGTAAAAATATTGGCTGGGTCTGATGGATGGGATGAGTGATTTTATGAGATACTATGGTGACAATTTTATTCTAGGATTTTTATTTTTGGCCTAATGTAGGAATGTTAAAAAAAAAAGGTTTTCTATGAAAATTCGAAAATTATATTTGAAACTAAAAATTTAGAAGTGGGAGAACCTTAAAGTCAATTTAAAGAAAACCAGTGAGACCGTGACTAATTCAGGAGAGAATGCTATTAACTATTTAACTGAGGGCCCAAGATCCCAATTTCCATGAAGTTTTGATTTTTACACACACACATACACATGCACGCACACACATATGTATGTATGTTTTTAGCAGTTATTATTTTAAATTTTGAGATAATTTTAGACCTCCTGAAGAGTTGTAGAATGAGTAGTTTATGTGTATCTTCACTGAATTTCCCCTATGTTAACATCTTATACAACCATAGAATATTTGTCAAATTAAGAAACTAGCCTTGGTATAATACTGTTAACTAAAGTAGAGAGGTTAAAAAGTAGAGTTTTCTTGGTCTTTTCACTGATGTCCTTTTACTGTTCCAAGATCCAGTGCAGGATCCCACCTTGCACTTAGTTGTCATATCTCCATAGTATCTTCCAATCTGTGACAGTGTATCATGACATCTGATGTCATAATGTATTTCTGGTGTTGTTAACCTTAATCACCGAGGTCGTGTCTGCTAGGATTCTCTACTGTGAAATTACTACGTTTTTCTTTGTAATGACTATTTGCTGGAGCTACTTTGAGACTATGCAAATGTCCTGTTTCTGCTTAAACTATTGCGCACTCATTTTTGTACCCATTGCCAGACCTTGATTGTGTCAGTTACTACTGTGGTGTTCTAGTGGTGATTTTTCTATTTCTCTCATTTCTTCTACATTTAGTAATTGGCATTCTTTAAGGAAGAGTTATTGCATTTGGATTCATATTTTTAATTATAAAAATATACTCAAGATAAGTACAAATTTAGAACTTAAAAGATGTAAACTGTGTTAAAATGATTCCAAATATGAGTACCAAAGAAAAGAAAGCTAAATTGGTAACCTGTTTCAGAAAATATAATGAATTTAAGAAGGAAAATAGTATTTATGACTTCTGGGTTTGGTTCAGTATTTGACTCAGTATCGACTCCAGACTAAATTCAAATTGTCTTGGAATTTCACATCTGGACTTTCTAGAAGTCTCTAAATTTATATTACTTTGGGGGTAGTTTTTGTCAAAAGCTTGAATAAAGTTACCCTGACCTGGCATGTTAAACACAGCTATGTCTTCTTTATAATAAGCCACTAATGTATCAAATATAAATGCCAATATAAATATTTAGACAGATATGTCCTAATGAAGTATCTGGATGGTGGGTTATGCTTGTCTCTGCCTTGTTGGTATGGAAGTCTTCTAAATGCTTTAAAAAATACGGTTTTAAAAGCAGTTCTGTAGTGGTTAATGTAATACTATTAATGGTAGGAAGATTTTTTTAGAAGTTGAAGAATATAGATTAAATTGGCATTTACAAAAGTTTTATATTTTTAGGTTTTAATTATTTATTTTGAGAGAGCAAGAAAGCATGGGTGGGTAAATAGACAAGAGAGAGAATCCCGAGCAGGCTCTGGACTATCAGTGTGGAGCCCAGTGCAGGGCTCGAACCCAAGAATCATGAAATCATGACCTGAGCTGAAGTTGGACCCTTAACCAGACTGAGCCATCCCGGCATTTTTTGGGAGATAGGTAGCTGATCAGTGGAATTTTTTTTTTTTTGTCTTTTCATTCTTAACTTTATTTTTATTTATTTTTAATTTTTTAAATTTACGTCCAAGTTAGTTAGCATCCTTAATGCCGGTTACCCATTTAGACCATCCCCCCTCTCACCATCCCTCCAGTAAGCCTGTTTGTTCTCCATATTTAAGTCTCTTATGTTTTGTCTCCCTCCCTGCTTTTATATTATTTTTGCTTCCCTTCCCTTATGTTCATCTGTTTTGTATCTTAAAGTCCTCATGAGTGAAGGCATATGATATTTGTCTTTCTCTGACTGACAAATTTCACTTAGCATAATATGCTCCAGTTCCATCCACATAGTTGCGAATGATAAGATTTCATTCTTTTTGATTGCCAAGTAATACTCCATTGTGTGTGTGTGTGTGTGTGTGTGTGTGTGTGTGTGTGTGTGTGTGTGTGTATCACATCTTTATCCATTCATTCATTGATAGACATTTGGGCTCTTTGCATACTTTGGCTATTGTCAATAGCGCTGCTATAAACATTGGGGTGCATGTGCCCCTTTGAAACGGCACACCTGTATCCCTTGGATAGATACCTAGTAGTGTAATGGCTGGGTCATAGGGTAGTTTCTATTTTTAATTTTTTGAGGAACCTCCATACTGTCTTCCAGAGTGGCTGCACCAGTTTGCATTCCCACCGGCAGTGTACAAGAGATCCTCTTTCTCTGCATCCTCGCCAACATCTGTTGTTGCCTGAGTTTTTAGTGTTAGTCATTCTGACAGGTGCGAGGTGGTGTCTCATTTTAGTTTTGATTTGTATTTCCCTGAAGATGAGTGATGTTGAGCATTTTTTCATGTGTCGGCTGGCCATCTGGATGTCTTCTTTGGAGAAGTGTCTATTCATGTCCTTTGCCCATTTCTTCACTGGATTATTTCTTTTTTTGGGTGTTGAGTTTGATAAGTTCTTTATAGATTTTGGATACTAACCCTTTATCTGATATGCCATTTGCAAATATCTTTTTCCATTCTGTTGGTTGCCTTTTAGTTGTGCTGATTGTTTCCTTTGCAGAAGCTTTTTATTTTGATGAGGTCCCAGTAGTTCATTATTGCTTTTGTTTCCCTTGCCTCTGGAGATGTGTTGAGTAAGAAGATGCTGTGGGCAAGGACAAAGAGGTTTTTGCCTGCTTTCTCCTTGGGGATTTTGATGGCTTCCTGTCTTACATTTAGGTGATGACTGGAATTTTTTTTTTCATCTTTTTTTTCTTTTTTAAAAAAGTTGAGTTTTCAAGACTCGAATAATTCTATGGAAGTTATGAGGTTAAAGAGTCAATTCTGTGCCAAGGACCATGTTCCCTGTTCCCAGTCCCAGGCTTTCTTCTACAAAAGCAACGACTATTTTTTAATTTACATCCAAGTTAGTTAACATATAGTGTAATAATGATTTCAGGAATAGAATTTAGTGATTCATCACTTATACATAACACCCAGTGCTCATCACAAGTTTCCTCCTAATGCCCCTTGCCCATTTAGCTAATCCCCCGACCCCAAACCCATCCAGCAGCCCTCAGTTTGTTCTCTGTATTTAAGAGTCTCTTATGGTTTGTCTCTCTTCCTGTTTTTATATTATTTTTGCTTCCCTTCCTTTATGTTCATCTGTTTTATAACTTAAATTCCATATATGAGCGAAGTCATATGATATTTGGCTTTCTCTGACTAATTTCATTTAGCATGATACTCTTTAGTTCCATCCACATTGTTGCAAATAGCAAGATTCATTCTTTGTGATCACCCACTAATACTCCATTGTATATATGTACACCACATCTTAAAGTTTTTTTTTAAATGTTTATTTATTTTTGAGAGAGCGAGAGAGAGTGCAAGCAGAGGAGGGGCAGAGAAAGGGAGACACAGAATCCGAAGCAGGCTTCAGGCTCCGAGCTATCAGCACAGAGCCCGATGCGTGGCTTGAACTCCAGAACCACGAGATCATGACCTAAGCTGAAGTCAGACACTCGACCGACTGAGCCACCCAGGTGCCCCTATAACACCACATCTTCTTTATCCATTCATCAGTCAGTGGACGTTTGGGCTTTTTTCATACTTAGGGTATTGTCTGTAGTGTTGCCTGATAAACACTGAGGTGCATGTGCCCCTTTGAAATGGCACTCCTGTATCCTTTGGGTAAATACCTCGAATTGCAATTGCAGTTCTATTTTTAATGTTTTGAAGAACCACCATACTGTTTTCCAGAGCGACTGCACCAGTTTGCATTCCCACCAGCAGTGCAAAGTGGTTCCTCTTTCTCTGCATCCTTGCCAACATCTGTTGTTGCCTGAGTTGTTAATTTTAGCCATTCTGACAGGAGGTATTTCATTGTGGTTTTGATTTGTATTTCCCTGATGATGAATGATGTTGACCATTTCTTCATGTGTCTGTTAGCCGTCCAGATGTCTTCTTTGGAAAAGTGTCTATTCATGTCTTTTACTCATTTCTTCACTGGGTTATTTGTTTTTTTGGGTGTTGAGTTTGATAAATTATTCATAGATTTTGGATACTGATCCTTTATCTGATATGTCATTTGCAAATATCTCCTCCCATTCCATTGGTTGCCTTTTAGTTTTGCTGATTATTTCCTTTGCTTTGCAGAAGCTTTTTATTTTGATGAGGTCCCAATAGTTCATTTTTGCTTTTGTTTCCCTTGCCTCTGGAGACATGTTGAATAAGAAGTTCCTGCAGCCGAGGTCAAAGAGGTTGTTGCTCAAAAGCAACGACTTTTACCTGAGGTTTTAAAAAAATTATCCCTGTATTTTTTGTTCTGTTGTTTAGTTTCTATATAATTTATTTTTGCCCTCATCTTTATTATTTCCTTCCTTTTGCTGGTTTGGGTTTTGCTTTTTGGGCTTTTTCTAGCTCCTTTAGGTGTTATCTCCATATTTTAAATTTTTGTTTATTATTTTTTTAAGATTTTATTTTCTTTAAGTAATCTCTACACCTAATGTGGGGCTTGAATTTACAATCCCGAGATCAAGTGTCATGTGCTCTACTGGCTAAGCCAGCCACATGCCTCTCCATATTTTTTAATGACATACTTGTATTGCTTCTTTTGATTTATCAATTTTAGGTCATTTCTACTGAATTTCTATTACAAGAGGCGGACGTTTAGGTTTAACTCTCTACCCCTACAATATACACATCTCAGTCATCATCCTCCCATACTCAAAATCCACCCCCTAATCTAGTTATGCGATGATTTTGTTGTACATTATTATGACCATGTAAATGCTAACCAGAGCTCAGTGATGATGTAAATTGTGATTACCTTTCCTTTCCTGAAAAACTCCTTCTTTTCCCAGCAATTAATCCTTTATCTTATTTATTGAGTTTGCTCATGTACTTATAACTAATTTGACCTCAAACCCTCCAATTATTTGTATAAATCTTTTTAAGATGTTCAGACATATATTTTATCACAAATTCCTGAAGAAGTCTGCCCTGGAGCCTTCTTACTGTAGAACTGGTTTGTTCCTAGTGCATATTATCATTCTGGGATCTTCTACTTATCCTGGGGTTTTTTGCTTCTCCTGCTCGTTTCCTGTTTTCTGTAGTTTATGTCTTTCTCTTTCTTAATTTATTCCCTCATTTTGATAGAGCATATTCTCCAGTAACTTTCTACAAAAGGCCGTACAAGAAATAGTTTTTTTTTAACATCTTGCATATTTGAGCATGTTTTCATGACCCTTTGTATAAATCTCTCTGAAAGCTTGTAGGATATTTTTGTCTCCTCTCTTCTGAAGTTTCCTAACAACATAGCTTTGGTGTGGGTCTGTTTTTTTGTGTATTTTACTGGGCACATTTCATTTTGGAAACTCATACCCTAAGCCCTGTGACATTGTCTTGATTTTTTAATTTTCCCCCTCCATCACCCTCTTGTCTGTTAACTCTTTCTAGAATTCCTGCTTTTTCTGTTATAGACCTCTTAGGCTGGTTCTTTGATTCACTTTGCTTTCTTTTTTATTTTTTGCCTTTTTGCAGTATTTTGTGGGAGATTTACTCACCTTTGTCTTCTAAATCTTCATTTGGAGTTTTACATTTCGACTATATTTTTAAATTTTAAGAATTTTTTGTTCTCTCTGTTCCGTTATGGAATTCTGATTTTGTCTGTGATTGTAAGCATCTTATCTCAGAGGATTATTAATGATAATTTGATGTTTTCTTTTTATTGAATAATGGATTTCCTCCAAAATTGCTTTTTCCTTTCTTTTTTGATATCCAACCTTACCACGTTAGAGATATTTTCTTAGATATCTGGTAGTTCTTGGATTTCTAGTGTTATACTGTAGACCCAAAATTATTTCTAGAAAGTGCTTTGTGACTATACTGTTTCATTTTTATTTTTTCATAATCTTTGTTAGAGGGGGATAGCTCTTTTTTATTTTTGAAGTTTATTTATATTTTTTGAGATAGAATGCAAGCAGGGGAGGGGAAGAAAGAGAATGCAAGCAGAGAGAGGGAGAGAGAGAATCCCAAGCAAGCTCTGCACTGTCAATGAGGAGCCTAATGTGGGGTTTGAATTCACGAACTGTGAGATCATTGCCTGAGTAGAAATCAAGAGTTGGACGCTTAACTGACTGAGCCAGCTAGGTGCCCTTGGGATAGCTCTTTTAAATCTGAAATTGGGAAGGGTAGATTATCTGATAATTTTTATTCCTGTGTGTAAACACGAGGTTGTATACACCATGTGGCCTTTCTTACCAGGAAGTGGTAGTGGGGACATTTGTTGTCATGAAATGTGTGGTGCAGGAAGTACCAGCTGCTGAGAGTGAGGATTTAGGGGTTTCTGGTATCAGGGTACATCTTCCATCAGCCAGTTCTTAAACGTCCTTTTATTTTGCAATATGTACTCTGTCTTTATAAGCTAATGTTAAAGAGTAGTATTGCCTGCTAAATTACATGACTCCTAGTTACATTTGTATTTCAGATGAATAACATCATTTTTTTGAAGTTTTTTTTTAATGTTTATTTATTTTTGAGAGAGAGTGAGTAGGGGAGGGGCAGAGAGAGAGAGAGAGAGAGACAGAAAATCCCAAGCAGGCTCCACACTGTAGAACTGATGTGGGGCTCAAATTCATGAAGCATGAGCTCATGACCTGAGCTGAAATTCAAGTTAACCTACTGAGCCACTTAGATGCCCCAACAAATCATTTTGTAAAATAAATATACTCCAAATATTGTATAGGATATACTAATATTAAAAATGATTGTTTCCCTGAAATTCAAATTTACTGGGGGTACTATATTAAAACATTTTTTTTAAACATTTAGTTATCATTGAGAAACAGAGACATAGCATGAGCAGGGGAGGGGCAGAGAGAAGGGGAGACATAGAATCTGAAGCGGGGTCCAGGCTCTGAGCTGTCAGCACAGAGCCCAACACGGGGTCAAACGCACGAACTGTGAGATCACGACCTGAGCTAAAGTCGGACGTTCAATTGACTGAGCCACCCAGGTGCCCACTGTATTTTTTAAATTAAAGTTCTTATTTTAAGAGCATTGTAGATTCACATGCACTTTTAAGAAATAATGCACAGCTTTCATGTACTCTTTACCTAGTTTCCCCCAATGGTAATGTTTTTGCAAAACTTACTGCAGTGTAACAAGCAGTATATTGACACTGATACAAAATACAGAAAAATTCCACCACCACAATTATTTTTACTACTGACCTTTCATAGCCACATCTACTTCCCCTTTCCCACCATTCTAAACCCGTGGCAGTCACTAATCTGTTCTCCATTTCTGAATTGTGCCATTTCAAGAATGTTATATAAGTAGAATTGTACAGTATTGTAACTATTAGAGATTGGCTTTTTTTCATTCGGCATAATTCTCTTGAGATTCATTCAAGTTTTCTCCTATTCAGTCGTTTTTTTTTATTGCTAAGTAGTAGTCTACGATATGGATGTGCCACTGTTGAACTACTCACCTGTTGAAGACACTGAGTTGTTTCTAATTTGGGGCTATTATGAATAAAGCTACTCTGTACATTCATGTACAGGTTTTTGTGTGGACATGGTTTTCATTTCTTTGGGGAAAATGCCTAGGAATGCAGCTCTGGGTCATAGAGTAGTTGCATGCTTAATTTTGTAGGATATTACCAAACTTTTCTAGGATGGCGATACGATTTTGCGTTCCCACCAGCATGTATGAATTTCCCTGCATCCCTGCCAGTATTTGATGGTGTCACTGTTTTTTATTTTAGGTGTTCTGACAGATGCATAGTGATATATCATTGTGGTTTAATTTGCATTTCCTTGATAGTTAATGATGTTGAACATTATTTCATGTGCTTATTTGCCATCTGTGTATTCTCTTCTGTGAAATGTGCATATCTTTTGCCCATTTCAGGGGCACTTATTTTAGTAAACTTCTTATTATAGAATTGTTTAGATTTACAGAAAACTTAAGACACCACAGAGTTCCTATACGCACCACACTTCATTAACACCTTAAATTAGTGTTGTACATTTGACACAATTAGTGGACCCATAATGATACATTCTTATTAACTAAAATGCATACTGTCTTCAGATTTCCTTAGTTTTTGCCTGACATCCTTTTTCTCTTCCAGGATCCCATTCAGAATACCACATTACATTTATTCATCATATATTAAGAGCCTCTTGGCTGTGACAGTTTCTCAGATCTTCCTTGTTTTTGATGACCGTGACAGTCTTGGGGAGTACTGGTCAAATATTTTGTAGACTGCCCCTCATCTGGGATTTGTCTGATGTTTTTCTCATATACAGTGGGGCTGTGGGTTTTTGAGAGGAAGACCACAGAGATGGAAAGTGCCCATCTCATCATACAATAAATGTATAGATACTGTCAACGTAACTTACATTGTTGACATTAACCTTAATCACCTGGCTGAGGTTGTGTTTGTTGGGTTTCTCCACCATAAAATTACTTTTTCCCCCTGTTTTCATACTACACTCTTTGGAAGGAAGTCCCTATATGCAGCTCCACACTTAAGAAATTGGGAGTTCTCTTCTACCTCGTTGAGAATGTTTTATAAATTATGTGGAATTTCCCTACAAGGGAAATTTGTTCTCCCATTTATTTGTTCGTTTGTATAATCATTTATATCAGTATGGACTCATAAATACTTATTTTATACTTTATGTTATTATCTAATACTACCTTATTTATTTTGTTCCTCCAGTTATTTTGCATTGGTCATTGGGAGCTCTTTCAGTTGTGTCCTTTTGACACACCTCCATCATCATTGTGTGTGTGGCTTTTTTTACTCCCCTTACTTTCTGGCACTAGAAGGTTTTTCAGGTTTGTCCTGTTTTAGTCCTAGAATCAGTTGTTTCTCCAAGAAGCTCTGGCTCCTGTTATTAAAAAATAGTATTGAAAGCACATTTTGGCTCCATCGTCTTCACTGATGAGTTTTGAGAATTCTTTGTTTTCTGGATACAAGTCCTTTGTTGGATGTGTGGTTTGGAAGAATTTTATTCCAGTCTATCTATAGCTTGTCTTTTCATCCTCTTAAAAAAAAATTTTTTTTTAAATTTCTGAGAGAGAGAGTGAGACAGAGACAGCATGAGCAGGGGAGGGTCAGAGAGAGGGGGAGACACAGAATCTGAAACAGTCTCCAGACTGAGCTAGCTGTCAGCACAGAGCCTGACACGGGACTGGAACCCACGAACCGTGAGATCATTACCTGAGCTGCAGTCAGACACTTAACCAACTGAGCCACCCAGGCGCCCCATCTTTTCATCCTCTTAACAGAGTCTTTCCCAGAGCAAAAATGTTTAATTCTGAAGAATGAAGAAATCCTACTTATCTTTTTTTTCCTTTTAAGGACTGGACTTTTGGTGTCAAGTCTCTAAGAACCACTGGTTTACTTAACCCCAGTTCAGAAGAGTTTCTCCTAGTTTTTTTTTTTTTTTCTAAAAGTGTTACATTTTTACATTTGTGTTTGCTACATTTACATTGGCTCTGAGGGGAAGAAAAAATTCTTCCTCTAAGCTTAAGATCTTCCAGCTGGACTAAGAATTAAATTTACAGGAGACAGATTGACAGGAAAAAACCCCACGGTTTTATTACATATGCACAGAGGCCCAATACTGAAATTGAGACCTCAAGAAGTGGCCAAGGCAGGCATTTTTATACTTTTTAAACAAAGAGACAAATTTGTGAGGAATTGAGAGGACACAGAACACTTAACTTTGGGGGGTTCAATTAGTAACGAATTCTAAACGGAATTTGGGTTGGGGTAATAAATAAAAAATAACCAGGGATGTTTACACAACCTTCTTGGCTCTAGATTTCCTAGCTCTGGGTGGTAAGTATGTCTCTATCTCCTGGTGCAGGGAGGGTACCTTTCACAGGCGAGATTTATTTCCTGCTTTCAAGGGAGAGCAGAGAGAGGGTCTGAGTGTCCTTCTTGCACAGCTCTTTCTTCAGTAACTTTTATTTTAAATCATCGATATGCCAAAGTGGCTTATCATAGGCCACTTGCCCTTGGCCCCTACAGCTCATTCTGACAACCATGGCCAACAGGAAGCTTTGGCTTGATGGAAACCTCCTAGGGCTCGTGGAAAGCCAGCTTGCTGCACAGCTTACTGCACAGCTTAAACTGACGTTCTTAGGTCATCAACCTCCAAAACAGCCTTCACTGCAGGAAGACAGAGAAATCACAGGGGAAGTATATATCGTTTTCCTCAAAGTAAAATCATTCTAAGATTATTAAATTGAGGGCAGGAACTATTCAGTTGAGGTTATGAAGTAATACAATGAATTTTGAAAACAACTTTTTTTTTTTAATGTTTATGTATTTACTTTGAGAGAGAGTGCACATGGGTGAGTTGGGAGAGGTAGAGAGAGGGAAAGAGAGAGAATCCCAAGCAGGCTCCACAATAATACAATGTGTTTTCATGAGTGGTTTATGGACTGACTTAACAAAAATCACCAACTTTGATTTGGAAGGGAACATCACACTGGAGATCACTAAGGTTTCTTTAATATTCTCATTTTTTTTTAATGTTTATTTTGAGAGAGAGCAGGTGTGCGTAGACACACGCACACAACACATGGGGGAGGAGCAGAGGGGGAGAGAAAGAATCCAAAGCAGCCTCTGAGCTTAGCAGGAAGCCCAACATAGGGTTCCATCCCAGGACGACAAGATCATGACCTGAGCCGATATCAAGAGTTAAGACACCTAACCGACTGAGCCATGCAGGTTTGTTCTTTTATACACAAAGTTAGTGGTATAGCCAAAATTCTAGCTCAGGCCTTCTGTTTCTTGATTTAAGCACCTTGCCTCACAGTGCCTGCCTGTATATTCTTGATTAAAATGTAGATTCAATGACTCCTCTGATTAAACTATTTTAGTTAATCAGAAACTCTGGGTTTTGGATCTAAAAATCTACATTTTAACGAATCTACTTAGCATATTTTTCCATTTATTTGAATTTAAGAACTACCATCACAGCCTGAAGTGCTGTTGTTATTTTATAGTCAGAGCATCCAAGACAACTGTGGAGTAGTCTCCATTCAGGATGCCTAGCTGTCCACCAGGTATTGACTCCTGCCTCCAAAAACGATGTATCCTCTTACCTAATGCCTTGATAGGCACTCAACACATACATTTTGAATGCTGAAATATGGTTTATTTTGGAAAGAAATGGGAATTCAAAATTGATGCCTAACACTTTTTCCAACTCTGGGTATGAAATCCAGTTGTTTCATGACCCTTAGACTCTTGCTTTTGCTCTTGAGGCAGCTTACTGGCAATTAGCATTATCTTCTGTACCAGAGCACGGAGTCAGCAAACTGCCTAGCACCAGAGACCCAATGTCACCTACTGCCTCCTTTTGTAAACAAAGTTTTGTTGGGACACAGCCATACTGATCTGTTTACCTATTGTCTCTGGCTATTTTTTTTTTTTTTTTTTTTGCTACAAGAGGTGATCTAATCAGTTGTGACAGAAACCTTACGGCCCACAGAGCCTGAAATATTTGTCTGGCTCTTCACAGTAAAAAGTGTGCTGCCTCCTGCACTAGAGAATTGAAAGAGAAAGATAGGGTTTGTTTCAGATTTTGCCTTTTTTTTTTTCTGGTATAAGATTTGATATACAACTGCAAACAATAGCCATGAAATTAAGTGAGTGAGTGTGTGTGTGTGTGTGCATGTGTGTGTGTTTTGAGCCATATACCATAAAATGTTCTCTTTCTGAACCTACCTCCTGGGCCTTCTTGGAAACCTGCTTAAGGCAGTGTTTCGTTTCTTTTTTTTTTTTTTTTTTTAATGTTTTATTTATTTCTGAGAGAGAGACAGCATGAGCTGGGGAGAGTCAGAGAGAGAGGGAGACACAGAATCCAGAAACAATCTCCAGGCTCTGAGCTGGCTGTCAGCACAGAGCCCAACGCGGGGCTCAAACCCACAAACCGTCAGATCATGACCTGAGTGAAAGTTGGATGCTTAACCACTGAGCCACCCAGGTGCCCCAAGGCAGTGTTTCTTAAAGTGTAGATCCCACACTATCTGCCTCTAAGTCATCTGGAGTGCTTGTTTAAAATGCAAATACATGAATCCCATCAAAGACCTACTGAATGAGAATTTCTGGAGGTATACCAGGTCATTTGTTCCCTCTTTTGTAACTGTCAGTGTATATGGTTCCTGTCTCTTCATGATGCTCAAGATATTATTTATTTATCTGCCTGTCTCTTAGGACTGTGAACTCCTTCAGAGTAGGTACTGTGTTAATCACTACTTTTGTATTCTAAGCTGCAGGGTGGGCACATTTAATTGCTATAGTCCATGCAAGCTGGGGGTCCTTTCAGGGGTCACAAGATCAGTCCCTTAAGCATCCAACTCTTGATCTCAGCTCAGGTTTTGATCTCAGGGTCATGAGTTCAAGCCCCGTGTTGGGCTCTGCACTAGGCATGGAACCTACTTTAAAGCAACAACAACAGGGGCACCTGGGAGGCTAAGTCGGTTAAGCGTCCGACTTCGGCTCAGGTCATGATCTCACGGTATGTGGGTTCGAGCCCCACATCAGGCTCTGTGCTGACTGCTAGCTCAGCGCCTGGAGCCTGTTTCGGATTCTGTGTCTCCTCTCTCTGACCCTCCCCTGTTCACACCGTCTCTACTTCTCTCTCAAAAATAAATAAAACTTTTAAAAAATAATAATAAAACAACAAAAACTATTAATACTAAGACATAATTTGCTTTTTGTGCTGTGTTTTTGACATTTGCACTGTTGATGCAAAAGCAACGGTGGGTAAAACTGCTGGTGCCTTAGCAGGAATTAAGGAAGTGAAAACAAATTGTACTGTCATTCATTGTATTGCGTACTGCCACACATCCATAATAAAAATAGTGCACATTTAAGAATACTGTTCACAGGTAAAATGATTAATTTTTATTAAATCCTAACCTTTGCATTCACACCTTTTTCAAATTCCGTGTGACAAAATAGTGTGCATAAAACAGTTCTGCATCCTAAAGTATGCTGGTCTCTTGAGGAAAAAAGCAAGACAGATTATTTGAATGGTAACTGAACTAGCCACTCATTTTTTCATGGAAGAACATTTTTACTTAAAAGTACAACAGAGAAAAGAGGGCTAGTCAGATTTAGCTATTGACAGAGCTTTTCTTGAAAACACAGTGAGCTGGTCACTTCAAGGAAAACAACTGATGGTATTTGTTGCCTGTGATAAAATCTGGCCTTTCAAGAAAAAAGCAGAATTTAGAGAACTTTTATTTGCTAAGAGCTTGATAGCTTTCCAGTACTTAAACTTTCTTCTAATGAGATTGGCGATAATTAAAAACATATATAGTGTATTATGAAATGTGTTAATATTTGGAAGACTGCATAGCACAGTGAACTGATATTTTCCAAATGACCACTGTTTGATGTCATAAATCACATGTAGGTAAAAAGTCCATTCAAAGTGTAAGATAGGCCAATGGATTTTAATGTATCAGAGTACAAAAAATTCACTGATACGTTTTCAGATTTCATACTACAACTTAACCTTTTAAGAAGCCACTATTTGTTGAATTTTAGTGTAGCATTAAAAAGAATAGCCACAATTATCTGAAGAGGCTATTAAAATAATTCCTTCTACATTCTATATTCTATATTCTTCTATATTCTCCAGCTACAATATAGTTGAAGGAGGCTGGGTTTTCTTCATACGCATCAACCAAAACTAAAGTTAGAACAGTTTGAATGCAGAAACAAATATGAGACTCCAACAGTTTTCTATTAAACCAGACATTAAAGAAATTTACAAAACTGTAAAGCAGTATCATTCTTTTTTCTGACTTTTTTCATTTTGGAAAAGTTATTTTTCCATAAAAAACTTTTACAAGAAATGTGCTTTTAATGTTATTTTAAATGAATTAGTAAATATTTAAATTTGTTTTAATTTCTAGTACAGTAAACACCAATATATATAACCCACATAAACAATACTCTATAGGGTTCTCAATAATTACAGTGTAGAGTTCCTGAGAACAAAAAAAACTGTGAACACCTAGCAGAGAGGATATAGAGATTCGGAGATAGAGGACCTAAATTCAAGTTCTGGTTTTGTCACTCAACTGGCTGATTTTAGGTAAGTTACTTAGGTGGAGGCTCTGAAGATATAGATACTGTGTTTATAATTTGACTCCATCAGTTGCTGGTAGTATGACTTTGGGTAAGTCATTTTACTTCTGCAAATAGGGATAACTATAGTCTACTTCATCAAGTTGCCATAAGGACTAAATGGGATCACGCTTGTAAGATGTTTACAACTCTACAGAGAATGCAGTAAGAGCTTAGTAAGTGCCAGTTGTTAGTGATATTAGCTAATCATCTGACAAGATCCTAGACAGTTCCATCATTCCTTACTCTCCCCCCACAGAGCAGAAACTATTTAGGTGTGATAAATCTGAGAAGAGATAAGTAAACTTGTGGAAATCTGTGTGTGGCTATTAATCTGTAAGAGAATTCAGGTGTTATAAGAATTTTTTCTCGGTTCTGAAGAAATAAAACACATTCCCTGAACCCTTGCCCTATAATCTAGTTAGAAAACAGGGAAGTATCTTACAGAATACCCAAAGGAGCTGAGGTCTTCCATAAAACTACTCAGGAGAGCAGGGCGGGGCCATTAGCTTCATGACTGTGGGAAATTGGCTTAAACTTTTCACCTCAATTATGTCATCTTGTTTGGACAAAAGTATCTCCTTTCCAACCTCTTGTGCAGCTTTTAAATCCGGTGAAGCTCACCTCCACCTCTGCATTTTTTAGACATATCTTTTTGGCAGCCTTGAAATCCTAATAAAACAGAAGGGGAGGGGGCAGAGCCCCAGAGATAACTTTTTTTCTTTGCAGATGCCAATGGTATCCATTCTCCTGTACACCCAGGAATCTGGGTAGAGGAAGCTGCTGTCCGCGCCCTGTCGTTCTACTGGCCACCAGGGGCATGGCATCTGCGTCTCCCTCGGTTCCCGGCACCTTGCCTGGCCCTTTATGCGGTCAGCCAGAGTAATACCGGGGTCAGCGGGCCTCTTTTCCCATTTACTCTACCAAGTGGGGAGGATGGGCTGATTAATCCTGAAGAAGCTTTGTCTTTCACTGAAACTCAAAACGCTCCCTTACACCTGTAACGTGTTATTCCCCGTCCCTGCCTTTCAATGACCTCCGACCTCACACGGAGATGCCGCGTGCGGGCTCGGAGGGGAAGGCACGCCCCACGCACGGCCCTTGCGCCTGGCGCTCCGGCTCTCTGCCCGCTGGAAGGAGCCATATCTCGCGCGATTCCTTCCACTTCTCGCGACACTTCCTGCCTGTCTCTTGCTGCCCTCCTCGCCCTACCCATCGCTTCCACGCCGCGGTCCAGGCCACCTCACCTTCTCTCTTAGTGGCCCGACCTGCCGCTCCCCCGCTGGGAGCGCAGTGGAGCCCGGTGTGGGGCACGAGCCTGGCAGCGCCGCAGGCTCCGCCCTGCTCCGCCCCGCCCCGCCTGGGCTCTGGGGAAAGGCCGCTGCGGGGACATGTGCCCCCCTCAGCGAGGGCAGGAGAAAGGCAGCCGGGCAGCCAGGTGACCCCGCGACGGCTTGTTGGGGTGGGCGCTGGGCCGAGGTAGGCCCCACTGGGATGCGGGTTGGAGGCACTGCGGGATGGAGATGCCGGGGGCGGAGTAGGACGCGATGCCGGAGGCAGGGAAAGGGGGTGCTGGGAGGACCAGCCCGGGGGTGGGTGACCTCGGTCCTAGGGAAGCGGTCGGGGTCCCTTTTGTATCGACTGCGCCCTGAGACATTGGGAAATTACCTTGTTTCCGTTGGTGGCTCCGCCCCTCTCCGCAGGGCTGGAAGCGGGAGGAGGCGAGTCCCCGAGCCCTGAGATCCCGGATCCGGGCCAGAGAAGGCCCAGGGCCGTGGGGAGAAGGGACACGCCAAGGTGGCCGAGGTAAATTGGTGCTAGGAAAAGAGATAAAAGTGGCCGATAGCCTCGAGAGCGTTCGCTCAGGAGGCCAGGTGTTTGCCATCCCGCTGCGCTCCGTGCCGCGGTACCAGTAACGCTGGTCACTCTCGGCAGAGCTGGAGGACTCTTTGATGTGTGCGGTGTTCTTTGCCGAGTGCTGAGTGTTGACGGGGTTGGAGGGTCGGACCACGTAGGCCAGAGTCCTCTCTGAGAGAAGGAGGCTTTTGAGGTCACTTGTTACTTTTCACCTGAGACTTGGAAGATGTGAGTGGGTGCGCTGCGCACAGTGGCTCAAACTGGGGTTCGAGTTTTCCAAATTTGTGCCCTAGTCCTCAGTGAAGCCCACTTCAAGGATCCATAAAAGGTGACCGGTTCTTAAGTGAATAGTTTTATTTTCAGTATTTTAAGATTCTAGTAATCATGTGAATGTGTAACGATAGGGGTCTGGAGCCCCAAAATCTAGGTGTTACTAAGACGGAGTTAATTTTTTGCCTTTATCAATAGACTTAGGTTGAAACTGGGATAAGATGCTTTGTTGCAGTCAAGTTTTTGACCATGTGTTTCTTCCGATTGTGGGCTTATAATTTATTGTCTAATTAAAACCATGCAGTTTTCTGAGAGGATTGGGAGATCAGTGTAAAGAGGTTGGTCTGACTATAAGAAACATTTTGTTTAAAGCTCCCTCTCAAGTCCAGCTGTTAATTTAGAAGTTATTTCTATTTTCGGTTTCGATTTAGATTTTTTTTTTAGAAGTGGCTCCTTCAAATGACAAGTGTGTGTGTGTGTGTGTGTGTGAGAGAGAGAGCAATTTAAGTGTTAATAGAAGGAAAATAATTTTTTCCCCATAGTTTTCTTTTATCTTGTCTTTTAGAGAACGAAATGTCATCAGTGGAGTCACAGCAGGAACAATTGTCCCAGTCAGATCCATCCCCGTCACCAAACTCATGTAGTTCCTTTGAGCTACTAGACATGGATCCTGGCAGTTTGTACGAACCAGTTTCTCCTCATTGGTTTTATTGTAAAATAGTAGATTCTAAGGAGACGTGGATTCCTTTTAACTCTCAGGATTCACAGCAGCTGGAAGAGGCCTATGGTTCTGGTAGGATGAAAATGAAGATTTGAAATAGATAAAGACTTACTATTTCTCTCAGTCTAATGTAATAGTTCTTATATTGAGCAGTATTAAAAATAAATTTTAGATTTTCTCTAGTTGTCTCTATAGCATTTAAAAATATATTTAAGAATTTGGTCTGTATTTGAAAACAGTAGTTATTATAATTTTTTGCATAGTTATCTGCTATTTTTTATGTTCTAGCTTATGTTTCAGTTTTTGTTTATAGAGTAGGGGATGTCACATTGCAAGAGAATGAATTCTTTAAATCTCACTTGTTTTTTCTTCTTTTATGAAATAAGAATGATGCTGGTAACGACTTTAACATCATGGTGGTCATGGTCATTAATTTACCTTTTGGCCCCTCAAGCAAAAAATTCATAAAAAAGCCTTATATACTTTTTTTTTTTTTAAATGAGACATTGTTCTCTCTCCTCAGAAAAAGAACAAAATAGTGTTGGGTATTATTTTTTTCATGTATCATTGAAACCAAGAATGGTTTTGATGGTTTGTAAAGTAGTAAAAAAAATATATTATTTCCATTTTGTGTAATGTTAGTTTTTTAAAATGTTTTATTTATTTTTGAGAGAGAGAGAGAGAATCCTCAAAGCAGGCTCCAGGCTCTAAACTGTCAGTACAGAGCCTGAACCATGAGATCATGACCTGAGCCAAAGTCGGATGCTCAACCAACTGAGCCACCCAGGTGCCCCCATTGTGTTTAATGTTTCACCAAGTAGAAACTTCATTTGTATGTTTCATAACATTATTTAGCATATAACTCATAATTGTTATGCTCCTTTTTTAGGAGGTTTATTTTGATATATCTATTTCTTTTCCCTTTTCCAATCTGTGATAGGAAAAGATTGCAATGGGAGAGTTGTCCCCACTGATGGGGGCAGATACGATGTGCATTTGGGGGAGAGGATGCGGTACGCTGTATACTGGGATGAGCTAGCTTCAGAAGTGAGACGATGTACCTGGTTTTACAAGGGAGACAAAGATAATAAGTATGTTCCCTACTCTGAGAGCTTCAGCCAAGAATTAGAGGTATTCCTCTGACCCATTTCACGTTTTTCCTTCTCTTATTTAATAATCTTTTCCTGTGACTCAGTGAAATTTTCAGAAAGAGTTTGGTTGTGTCCAGATTACATTTATAGCATTTCTTTTTGCAAGTTAGTTTCAAGATAAAGCTATGCCTTTATGTTCTGCTTTTATGCCCATTATGCCTTTAAATTAAAATTTTTTTCTCTAATGGTAATCATTGTTAACATTTAAACTATGACTGCAGGATTGGTCATTTTAGCCTTTTATTTTTCTGGTTCTGGAAACAGCATGAAATTTGCTTTCTTTAAATTGGAGTAGACATTAATATTATTGAAAGAAGTGTATCAAAATGTTAACAGTGATTTTATCTAGTTTAGATGATAAAATTAGGAGTGATTTTATTTGTTGTGTACTATTATCTGTTGCAGTTTTGAGAGATTTTTCAAATAATTTGATATATTGGAGTTGGATATTCTTGTGTAATGGTTTGTCTACCAGTATTCTGGAGAAAAAAAAAAAAAGTTCAATTTAATAGGAAAGCTGTTAGAGGAATCTAATGAAAGGTGTTTTCTTTTAAGGAAGCTTACATGCTTGCTGTAACTCTGGATGAGTGGAAAAAGAAACTGGAGTCTCCTAACAGAGAAATTATTATATTACACAATCCAAAGGTGAAGCAAATTAAACTTTTCTTTCATGTGGGATTAAAGATTAATTGCATTACTAAGGAGAACTTAGTTTCTTTTTCATAGGGATTCTACTTAGGATAACCTTTGGGAATTTTTATATTGCATTCACAGTTATGAAACTTAAATTTGTAGCCACTGCCACCATTTTTTACCTAATTCAGTTTATACAAAAGAATTTTCTTAGTGAAAATTATGCCACTATCAATTAAGAATATCACTAACACATGTGAGCATATCTTACATGTGTAGGACATTATTGAAAGATCTGTTAGCCTGATGTATTTTTTTCTTTTTTGGCTTTATTGAGGTATAATTGACAAAATTATAAAGTATTTAACATGTGCAACATTGGCCTACTATATTTTCAGGGTTCTCATTTCAAGCTATTGGAGTTGCATGTCAAAACTCCAGTTGAGATTCGACTATTCTGTTTTGAAAGACATGTTTGTGTCCTTCACAGTGTATAAATAGAGATGTCTATAATGTAGAATATATTTATTGCTTTGACTTTTTCTGTTTAAGCTTATGGTGCATTACCAGCCAGTTGCAGGATCTGATGAATGGGGTTCAACACCCACTGAACAGGGTCGACCAAGAACAGTGAAGAGAGGGGTTGAGAACATCTCTGTTGACATTCATTGTGGTAATGTTAACGATTTATTTTTTTCTTCTTTTTCTTTTTTTAAACTCTATTTATTTTGTGTGTGGGGGGGGAGAGAGAGAGGAGAGAGAGAGAATTCTAAGCAGGTCTCTGCACTGTCAGTGTGGAGCCTGATGTGGGGCTTGAACTTAAGAACCTTAGCTGAAACCAAGAGCAGGATGCTCAACTGACTGAGCCACCCAGTTTTTTTCTTCTCCCACACTTATTTATTACTTAAATTGTGACCTTTTTCTATGGATTTGGATTACCTCAAAACTTAAAAATGATTTAATCACATGATTTTCTTATGAGTTGAGATCCGCATTGCTTCATGTAGTAAGAATCTTAATACATATAAATGTCTATTTTAAAGTTGCCAAGTATATGTTGTGGGATGGGCAATCCGATGATCTATGCAACCTGCTTCCAAATCGTTCAGGGAAAAAAAATGTTTGTGTAAACACATACACATAGAGAATAATAAAGCAACTGTGGTAAATGTTAAGTGTTGAATTTATAAAAAGTATAGGGAAGTGTCTATACTGTTCTTGGATGTTTTCTGTAAGATTGTAGTTATTTCAAAATAAAAAGTTTTAGAAAGTCTGAAAAATTTTTTCATAGACTTATGTTAAGATAAATTAGAAACACAGTAAAATCTCTGTATTTTTGCTAAGTAAAATACAGGACTATTTTGTGTCCTTTAAAGTGATGTGCTCATGTTTGTAACCCATTCATTGTGAATGTTTGATTTTAGAATATAAGACCAGTTATATGAAATAATTTGTCTTTTTAATTTCATTTATAGGAGAACCTTTACAAATAGATCACTTGGTTTTTGTAGTCCATGGGATTGGACCAGCTTGTGATCTCCGCTTTCGAAGCATTGTACAATGTGGTAGGTTTGCAAAGTGTATAAGATTAAATCATTTTAGGGGAGTATTAGTGCTTCTATGAGCTGAGACAAGGTATTGTTTTTAGTCTTTTGTCTTATCTGCATAATAAGATTTGGAGAGCTAAAGACAGGTGGCAAAGGGGTAAAGCTTCTTAACTTAGACCTAAAGTACTAGTAAATTCCCTAGGCTAATAGTTTATACTCTTAACTAATAAATCTTGAGTGAACAGGCCCTTAATCCTTATAAAATTGTATTATGATGTGATGATCCTCTTTCTAACTATTCCAAATTTAAAGGGAACCAAAAAAAAATGATATAGTTTAAATGGATAACAGAACCTTCAATCATTTGTGTAATTCATAGCGGGATAAAGCTCTTGGAATATTTAGGTCATTAGTATAACTTGATTTTGAAAGGTAGTGTCCTCTAAAACTTAACAGTATATATTCAGAGTCTAATTGTCCCAATTTGGGAATCTTCTCCTACTGGTTAATGCTTCTAAGCATAAATATTCTGGAAGGTTAAGATCGATATAGTATGAATTTCAAATAACTGTATTTTTTTAAAACTTAAAATATTGGATTGTGGTTGTTTATAAGAACCACAAAGTTAGAATAAGAATCTAACTGCAAGGCCAATTGAAATAGTCATTTTTTTTTCTTTTTTTATTAAAAAAGTTAAACAGTTCCCATGACACAGTAGAAGTTTTGAAGTTAGCTTTTGTTTAGGTGAAATGTTTTATATAGTAAAATAAAGTTCTGGGTTAAGGGAACAGCTTTTCCTGTATGCACTAATAACGTTCCCTAAATACCACTTGCTCTTTTTGACTCTGGTAAATATGTGTTCTAAGCACATGAAGATAGAATATAATTACATGATCCGTTGTATCCTAATTTTGTAAGTTCATTGCTTCTCTGGTGATGCATTAAGTTCATTTCTTTTTCAGTTAATGATTTTCGCAGTGTTTCCTTGAACCTACTACAGACACATTTTAAGAAAGCCCAAGAAAATCAGCAGATCGGGAGGGTAGAATTTCTTCCAGTCAACTGGCATAGTCCTTTGCATTCTACTGGTGTGGATGTGTGAGTAATACCTTTCATATTTGAGCTGTTAACTATGATTGTAATCTGTTTTCTGATCATTGATATGTTTGGTATGTTTCTGCTTATAGCTGATTGTTTAAAATTTTTTTCAGTAAGTTTTGTGTACTTCTATGCCTTTTCTTAGAGAAACATTATTTAATGTTGGCCAATCCGTTGATTTAACTAGCCTGAGTAAAGAGTAAAGAGCTGGGCATATCTTCTTCCAGTATGTTTTATTAGCTCATTACCTTTTACTATTACAGATATATTCTTTCTTTAGCATTAAAGCCAAACATTGCTTTCTTCCCAGTGTATAAGCATTTCCTTTGTCAGATGTCAAAGCTAACCTACCTCAAGACATACAAAGTATTTTATTGTTCCTCTTGTGATCTTATTTAGATAATATTTGTCCACATTTGGGGGGAAAAAAGGAAATTCCTAAACATTAAATTATTAATATTACTTGAAGTATAATTGGTACATTTTTAAAATTAAACTTTATTTATTTTGAGAGAGAGAGAGCGAGAGAGAGAGCGCACGCACAAGTGTGGAGGGGCAGAGAGAGAGGTAGAGAGAATCTCCAGCAGGCTCTGTACTATCAGAACCATGCATGAGAGCATGACCTGATGAGTCTGATGTCCAACCTACTGAGCCACCCAGGCTTGGTACCCTAAATTGGTACAACTTTTAAGTGATGGCTTTTCCCTCTGATTTTGTGTTAGAGAAAGAGCATAAGCTGGGGAAAGAAGAACTCCATGTGCTCAGCATGGAGTCCAAAGTGGGGCTCAGTCCCATGACCCTGGGATCATGACCTGAGCTGAAATTAAGAGTCGGATACTCAGCTGACTGAGCTATCCAGGCGCCTCTTAAGTGATGGCTTTCTTTTCTTTTCTTTTTTTTTTTTTTTAATGTTTTATTTATTTATTTATTTAAAGCTAGAGCAAGCTGGAGAAAGGTAGAGAGAGAGGTGGACAGAGACTCCACAAAGTGGGCTCTGTGCTGACAGCAGTGAGCCCAGTGAGGGGCCTGAACTCATGACGTGAGCCAAAGTCAGATGCTCAACCAACTGAGCCACCCAGGCACCCCTTAAGTGATGGCTTTCTTAAGTCACAAGCCCAGTAGTTTTGTTTGTAGATTTTATGGTAATGTCTTGCCTCATATTCAGGATATTCTGGAGAGCTATAGGCTCTCTAAAAAGAAGTGTGTTCATAATATAGTTTTAGGATAGAACTGACAAATGCTTCTGTGGAAGATAAAGGAAGTAATTAGTTTTATTTCCATGTTGATCTTGGAAATGGTTTTCCTGATTCTGTGTCTCTCAGTTCTTTATACTATATGATGTGAGCATATTTCATGTGCCAGGTGTTATATTGTGTTGCTTTTACTAGGTATGGAGTTCATATTCATATTTGAACTGATACGAAGAGGTTACTAAGGGCATTTTGTCCTCTAAACTACAGAAACTGTTGAATCTTTGAGGAATCTTTCTGGGTATTTTGAGAAAACTTTAACAAAGTTGATTTAGATAATGTCCGCATGGTTTTCCTTTGAGGGATACGAGTTCTGTTTGCCTTCTTTCAGCTTTTAGAAATTCTGCATTGAGAAAGGGAGCTGATCCATTTATCATTTGACTTGTGATCCAAAAACCTTAATGCTGAGAATTCTAGGAAAATCCTCTTGTATTTTCCATCTTTTAAAAAAACTTTTTTTTATGGTAGAGAATTTTGTACACAAAAGTAGCTTATGTATTGAATCTTCATGTACAGATCATGATTACCCAGTTCCAACAAGTCTCAACACATGGCCAATTCTGTTCTGTTATCTTCCTATCCCTATCTACTGCCCATCCCTCCACCATGTTGTTATTTTTTCCCATCATGTTATTTTTGAACCAAACCTTAAGATACTTCATTTGTAAATGTTTGTATGTCTGAAAGGACTTTTAAAAATATGTTAACCATAACACCATTATCACACCTAAAAAATTCTTGGTATCACCAAATATACATATTCGTATACATACACAAGTGCACACACACATTTTAAACTGGGATCTAAGTGAGGACCATAAGTTGCAATTCAGCAATTTTTCTTTTGATTTCTTGATTATCTTTCCATGTCTTGTTTCCTTACAATGAATGTATTGAAGAACAACTATAGGTTTGTCTTGTATAAGGTCTCACTGACTTTTGCTGATGACATCCTTTTGGCTTTAAAAAAAAATTTTTTTTAATGTTTTATTTATTTCTTTTTTTTATTTTTTTTTAACAAATAGTTTATTGTCAAATTAGTTTCTACATAACACTCAGTGCTCATCCCCAAAGTGCCCTCCTTCATGCCCATCCCCCCCTCCCCCCCACATCCATCAGTCCTCAGTTTTTGTCAGCATTCAAGAGTCTCTCATGGTTTGCCTCTCTCCCTTTCCCCCACCATTTCCACCCTTCTTCTCCCCCTTGGTCCTCCGTCAAGTTCCTCCTAATCCTCCTATACGTGCAAACATATGGTATTTGTCCTTCTCTGCCTGACTTATTTCACTCAGCATAACACCCTCAAGGTCCATCCATGTTGCTACACATGGCCAGATTTCATTGTTTCTCATTGCCATGTAGTATTCCATGGTATAGATAAACCACATCTTCTTGATCCATTCATCTGTTGATGGACACTTAGGCTCTTTCCATGTTTTAGCTATTGTGGAGAGTGCTGCTATGAACATTGGGGTACATGTGCTCCTATGCCTCAGCATTTCTGTATCCCTTGGGTAAATTCCTAGCAGTGCTATTGCTGGGTCATAAGGGAGTTCTATTGTTAGTTTCCTGAGGAACCTCCACACTGTTTTCCAGAGGGGCTGTACCAGTTTACATTCCCACCAACAGTGCAGGAGGGTGCCCGTTTCTCCACATCCTCGCCAGCATCTAGAGGTCTCTGTTTTGCTCATTTTAGCCACTCTGACTGGCGTGAGGTGGTATCTCAGTGTGGTTTTGATTTGTATTTCCCTGATGAGGAGGGATGCTGAGCATCGTTTCATGTGTCTGTTGGCCATCTGGATGTCCTCTTTGGAGAAGTGTCTGTTCATGTCTTCTGCCCATTTCTTCACTGGGTTGTTTGTTTTTCGGGCGTGGAGTTTGGTGAGTTCCTTATAGATTCTGCATATTAACCCTTTATCTGATATGTCATTTGCAACTATCTTTTCCTATTCCGTTGGTTGCCTATTAATTTTCTGGGTTGTTTCCTTTGCTGTGCAGAAGCTAATGTTTTATTTATTTCTGAGAGAGAGAGAAAGCGTGAGTAGGGAAGGGTCAGAGAGAGAGAGAGAGAAGCAGAATCCGAAGCAGGTTCCAGGCTCTGAGCTAGCTGTCAGCACAGAGGCTGACGTGGGGCTCGAACCCACGAACTGTGAGATCATGACCTGAGCCAAAGTCAGACACTTAACCGACTGAGCCACCCAGGCGCCCCCCTTTTGGCTTAATTAAACTTGTCTCTGAGTCCTCTGTATTTCCTGTAAATTGATTAATGGCCTGTTGTATCTTTAAGTATCTAAATCTAAGCTTGAAGGCTAAGCTGGATAATAACTTAGAGGGGCTTTTGGAATGTATTAGGTTTTCTGCTTAAAATATCTTTTTTTTTTTTTTTTTTTTCCAGAGATCTGCAGCGAATAACTCTGCCCAGCATTAACCGCCTAAGGCACTTCACCAATGACACAATTCTGGATGTCTTCTTCTACAATAGCCCCACCTACTGTCAGACTATTGTGGACACAGTTGCTTCTGAAATGAACCGAATATATACGCTTTTTCTGCAGAGGAACCCTGATTTCAAAGGGGGTGTATCCATTGCTGGTCATAGTTTAGGTAACAAATGAATTTCTGTGACCGGAGAGGACTCTCACATATTAAGGACACCTGTTCTTTAAGTACAATGTCTTATATCAGTATCAGATACAGAGGTCTAGAACTGGTCTGTGGTGAACGTTTGGAAGGGATTGGAAGGGTGGTGGTGGATTGGCAAGAAAGACTTCCTGCTTCATAGATTTTGCTACATGGGTAATTGACTTAATACTTTTTGTATAAAAGACAGCTATGTAGTGCCAATGCTTAGAAATTGTCCCTTCTTCTATTTTACTTATAGGTTCGCTTATATTGTTTGATATCCTAACAAATCAGAAAGATTCTTTGGGGGATATTGACAGTGAAAAGGTAATTTAGATGTACAGATAGGTTCTCATATATTATTTCATAGTATGGATTTTTAGATTTTAGACTTTTAGTTTTTTTGCTTAGTTTAGTTTTATACCGTAACATTGATTTTACATTTATTTTAATTTTAAAAGACTTGTAATTATCTCTGTCACTCTTGGGTAATAGAAGCAAGATAGCAATATGCTCCCACAAATATTTGCCATATTCTAAAATAACTATAGGTTATCTTATTTTCCATTATAAATATGTACTTCTGATCTATTATTAGAATTATAGAATCACCGAGCTGAAGTAAAGTTTGCATATGATGAGGAAATGAAGAATAAATTGGATGCAAACTGATCCAACTTATAGAAATTCTGTCTGAAAGCAGTGGGAGGACTTGATGTTTAAACATCTTTTGCAAAAAGTCTTATGAACATTTATCTAGTGTTGAATTAGTACTTAGCATATATTATCTTGTGTGTTTTCTTTTTTTATGTAAGTATCCTATTTATGTTGTTGGACCATGAGTTCTTCCAGGACAGGGGCTTTGTCTTATAAGAGCTCAATAAATGTTTTGTTAATGAAGTTGAAAATACTTTGATAATGATTCATGCATTCATTTATTTAAGAACATTGTTTCAACTGAAGTTGCAAAGTTAAAGATTAACCATTTCTTAATTTAAATTTTATATAAATTACAACTTATTTAAAGCTAAGTGTATCTTTATGCAGAACCCTTATACATTTTTATTGCCAAATAGTAATAATAAAAGAAAATCTAAATAAATTCAGAGAATATGAGCTTTACAATTTAATTTTTAGGACACACCAGGTATTGCCGTGGATCAAGGAGACACACTGACACTAGAGGAAGATTTGGAGAAACTTCAGCTCTCTGAATTCCTTAGTATCTTTGAGAAGGAGAAAGTAGATAAGGAAGCTCTGGTAAAAATCTTTTTTTAAAACTTTATGCTGTACCACTTTTAGTGTTTTTATTGCTTAATCTTCATCTTATCTCTTACTAAGAGCCTGCCCTTTAGAATCATTTTAGTCATAAATACTTGTTATCATTAGTGATGTCCTTTAGCTTGTTTATGTGTTTTTTTTATCATATGAAGTGATCTTGCTTTGTGGGAGTGCAAGGTTCAGAGGAGTCATATGGACAAACATAGTAGCGGAGCAAAGACTGAAAAACAGCATAGCTCAGAAAACTTAAACATGAGTAAGAATATATGACCACTAACTATTCTATTATTTTCTGTTAAACTTTTAAGAGCTCTACTACTGATAGTTGCTTATTTATTTGTTTTTGGCTTTTGCCCCTTTTTTGGTGCTTTTTTCAGGTTTGCAGTACATTCTTGCATTTAACAGATATTTTGTGAATGCTTAATATGATCAGGCATACTATACCAACTGCTAGAGACAGAGTCGTCAGTAAGACAGATACAGTCTCTCTCCTCATTATGTTTATAGTTTAGTGGCGAAGACACATATTAAATACTTTATTACAGTTATGGTAAGTTCTAAGTAGGAAAAGTACACAGTGGTATTAAGAACTAACCTAGTCTAGGAGGGTGAAGGAAGCCTTAACCTTGTCAGGTGAGTAGCACTGAAGCTGAGATACTGATTGTTCGTGGGTTTCATGCTCTGCATTTGCTATATATTCTTACTGCTTGTGTCCATGAGTAGGGGTATAATCTTTCTAAGGAATGTGACATTTAAGTCAGCATGGAGATCAAGGAGTGTTTTGTGTCATGCGTTACCTACCCACTTCTGTAGGTCTTGTTTTTGTTTTTGGAATAATGTCATCTGTATTACTATAGCGTTGACACTATAGTATTGATACTTTTTATTTTTCACTAGGCTTTTATGAATAAAATAGTCTTTTCTTCTCAAAATTATTAATGATGTACCACTAGGGAGCCCTAGTAATAAAAAGCAAAGAACAAGAATGCTTAGGTCTTATTCCTCTCAGAGAACAGGACATTTAATTCATTTTATTATGACTAGAAATAAGAAGCATTTTGATTTGATTTTCTATGCCTAGGCTTTATGTACCGACAAAGATCTTCAGGAAATGGGAATTCCCCTAGGACCAAGAAAGAAGATATTAAACTACTTCAGGACCAGGAAACATTCAGTGGTATGTGTTTAATGTAGCTTGTAGGATTAAACGGTTTTTGGCATCCTTGTATCCTTATGCATTGTGAGGTTTTTAGGCAGCTAAGAACTTTTGGTAACTGATCTTTGGCTCTCTTTTTAGACATTAAACACATTGTCTATAGTGACATCTTTAAAAATATTACTAACTTCAGAAATCTTATCTCCCCTGGAGTCTTTTCACCATTCCACTTTTTTCCCTTCATAACCTTATATTGAAATATAATTCACATCACCTACCATAAAATTCATCCTTTTAAAGTATATAATTCAGCTGTTTTAGTATATTCACAGAGTTGTGTAACCATTACCACTATCTAATTTGAGAACATTTCCATCACCCTGAAAAGAAACCCTATACCCATTAGCAGTCACTCCCCATTCCTTCCTCCTTTGAACCACTGGCTTTTCTGTCAATCTGGTTTTGTTATTCTGGACATTTCGTATAAATGAAATCATACAATAATGTGGCTTTTTGTGACTGGCTTCTTTCACTTTAACATAATGAACTTAGGCTTTATCCACGTTGTAACAGTTTTCTACATTCAGTTTTTTTGGCCATTGAATTTCTTTTCACATCTTAGTAGTTATCTTTCAACTCTGTAGCAGGCTGTTGTTTTTATTTAAGGCCCAGTTCTTGGCCCAGCATTTTTCTATATTTTTTTTTTTTTTTTTTTGCCAGAAATGAATAGTTTCTTTAATTAAAAATAACTCTGTGAAGGAGGCCAGCATACTAGAGGCCTCCTATTCTATTACTTGGGACCCAGGACCACGCCTTGGGAGTATCTGAGGCCTCTCGGCGAGAGACTGGGTCTTTCTAACAGATAGATGCTGAGCCTGCACTTCAGATGGAGACCTGGACACAGCAGATCCAGTCAGGGATTTCCATTAGTCTGTTGGAGTTCAAGTGGTCAAAAGAAAGCTTTTGCTTGACGTCCATCACGAGCTTCAGCAGATTGAAGAGTCCAATAGCAGAAAGGTGCCAGGCAGCTTTTCTATATTATTTTCTATACTCATAAAGACATTCTGCTTCCATTAAAAGGGCATGCACTTCATTAAAACTCCTTAGCAACCCTCAGCATTCTTTTTCATCATGCTCTGCTGTTGTTTTCTCTCCTGTTGGTTGCCTAAAGTTTCAACTGCTGACCAAATGGCTGTGTACAGCTTTTACCACTTTAGAGAATGTAGGGATGTCTTTTTATCATTTAAGACAATTTTTGTTTTCATCAGCTTTATCTTTTTTTTAGGACTCAAACTAAAATTCAAAACTCACCTGAGCATCCTTTCAAACCAATAAAAAAAAACTAAGCCTTTGGATGTTTCTACTATATAGTTTCATGGCATTATTTTATTCTTTAGGGTATTAATAAACCAACCGTGAAGCCAGCTTCAGGGGTGAACGTATCTAACATCCCCAGAGAATTGGAATTTTGCAATAAAACGAACGCTGCTGGAAATGGTGACTATCTGGATGTTGGCATTGGGCAGGTAACAATTCTAATTAAAACTCTTTGGTCATTTTATTGCCTGCCATTGGTATGGTAGGAACAGTTGTCACTTTTGTTATTAGTGAGAGATACTTTTATATCCTCTTTCCAGGTGTCTGTAAAATACCCCCGGCTCATCTACAAACCAGAAATATTCTTTGCCTTTGGCTCGCCCATTGGAATGTTCCTTACTGTCCGAGGACTAAAAAGGATTGATCCTGACTATAAATTTCCAACATGCAAAGGTTTCTTCAATATTTATCACCCTGTAAGCATTGGACATGTTTTCACCTGAATATTGGGGCTCATTAGTAAAGAGCACATAATTTTCTGTTTTTTTTTTTTTTTTAAATATTTTTTTATTTTGAGAGTAGGGGTGTTAGAGAGGAGAGAGAAAGAGAATGCATGTGCTTAAGCAGGGAGAGGGGCAGAGAGAGGGAGAGAGAGAATTCCAAGCAGGTTCCATGCTGTCAGTGTGTGCCCAGTGCAGGGCTTGATCCCATGAACTGCGAGATCATGACCTGAGCTGAAAATAAGAGTCTGACGCCTAACCCACTGAGCCACCTAGGTGCCCCAAGAGCATATAATTTTCTGTTGTGTTGATTTGCTTTTTTCTATATTATTCTGTGGTAATGAAACAACTTATAATCGTTTGAATCTGAAAGTGATGAGGCAAAATAACTTTTTTTAAATGAGCTTATAATTATTCTTGCCTGATATAAAGTTCCTAAGACTTTCTGAGTGTCTTTAGCAGAACTATATATGTAGCTATTATTTTTCCTATGTAGTTTGATCCTGTGGCCTATAGGATTGAACCGATGGTAGTCCCAGGAGTGGAATTTGAACCAATGCTGATACCACATCATAAAGGCAGGAAGCGGATGCACTTAGGTAAATCTGAGTACAGAATTTGTAATTCTAGACCGTCTGGCCAGATCCAGACTGACTGGATCTCATTCACTTTATTTAATTGTGTTGGATCCTAAATTCTTTGTAAATCATGTAACGTTCTTTATTCATATATGTTTCAGAACTGAGAGAAGGCTTGACCAGGATGAGTATGGACCTTAAGAACAACTTGCTGTGTTCACTGCGGATGGCCTGGAAGTCTTTTACCAGAGCTCCATACCCTGCCTTACAAGCTTCAGAAACTACAGAAGAAACAGAAGCAGAATCGGAATCAAGTTCAGAGAAGCTAAGTGGTCAGTGACACTGTACACTTTGATTTCGTACATGAGATCAGATAAGAGTAACTCCATGATTTAATTCTTCTTCTCAAGAGTTTTTACTTAATCTGTTTTTCCGTTTTTATTGTACAGGACCAATACTCTGAGTCCTAATGGGCCTTCAGGTCTGCTAGTCTTTTCTATTATCAAATAGCCACAAATTATGGAAAAACATTTATTTGTGAGAAAGATGTCCAGAGAAGCTAAGCATCTGGTAAAGAGGCATTAAAAGACATCTCTCACTTGGGAAGTCTGGGCACGATGTTAGGAGCCTCCTCTGTGAAGCTTTTTTAGGGGAATGTCTGTGTATTCATGAGTCAGTTTTATTTTCCTGGCTGGGCACTAGCTTGTATATCTCCTCTTAATTTCAGTTAATGTTGCATTCTTTTTGCTTTAATTTTCAATTGTCTAAAGATTTCTGTAGGTGCATTTATTTATAAAGCAGATGCAAGTGAATTGGCTGTATCAGAGGTACAGGAAAGAAAAAATGGGATTGGACAAAATCATTGTGACTTGAGAAACTTTGAGGGGATTGAGAGGAGGAAGGTGCAGAGAGCTTTCTGAACAGAGAGTAGCTCGTCCCACTGTAAATTTGGCCATTTGAGGGGGAAGTAAGGGTAATCTTGGGGGGCTGGAAGCTTTTAGATGGTTATTGTTGTTCCTCCATGTCCAGATGTTAACACAGAAGAGACGCCTGTGGCAGTTAAAGAAGAAGTCCCACCCATCAATGTGGGAATGCTGAACGGAGGCCAGCGCATTGACTATGTGCTACAGGAGAAGCCCATTGAAAGTTTTAATGAATATTTATTTGCTTTACAAAGCCATCTATGCTACTGGTAAGTGGTGTTTATTTTTGTTTCTGTTTTTTTTTTGTCTATTTTAAGATATTTGATAGATGCAGAAAAGGGAGGATAGGCTAGTGTACATTTGGGATTAGAGTGATTTCTCATGTAGATAATTACAAAATAACACAGTCATGTCATTTAAAGAAATCTGGTTTAAACACGTTTTATTTTGCAGTTTGATAGAGCATGGGCTGATGATGCCAGCAGCCATGAGTTCAGTTTAGTTTTTAAAACTAAACCACTTTTAACATGGTGTCCTTTGGCTACTGGTGGGACAGGATGGGTATGTATGAATGTTAACCATTGCTAAAAGTATTTTAAGCCCATTTGAAAGTATTTACAGTAGCTAGATCAGACTTTATTATTTTTGTTTTAGTGTTTATTTTTTACTTTTTAAATTTATTTATTTTGAGAGAGGGAGGGAGAGTGCTCGCACGCAAGTTGGGGAGGGGGAGAGGCAGAGAGAGAGAGGAAGACAGAATCCCAAGCAGGTTGTGCGCTGTCAGGATAGAGCCCGATGCGGGGCTCAAACTCACAAACTGTGAGATTGTGACCTGACCCAAAACCAAGAGTTGGATATTTAACCGACTGAGCCACCCGGGCGCTCCTTTAATTTTCAGTCTTTTAATGTTTAAGTGTTTTTTTCAAGATTTAGAGATATAATCGACACATTGTATAAGTTTAAGATATGCAATGTGATTTGATACATGTATATATTGTGGAATGATTAACACAGTAGGATTAGTTCACACCTCCATCACTGCACATAATTATATTTGTGTATGTGTATGTGTGTGTGAGTGTGAGTAATGTGAGCATTTAAGATTTACTCTTAGTAACTTTCAAGTATATGATAGTGTTACTGACTATAGTACCTTGCTGTAATTAGATCCCCAAAACTTACTCAACAGAATTAATCATTATTAAATATAATTATCTGATGGATTATAGAAAGGATTAATGATGCTTATTGAAATTCATAAATTAGAAAAGAACTTAACCACCAAATTGAAACTAAAGGAAAATACCACTAGGAAAATAAGATGGGTAGGGGGTAAGAGTTCAAAAAAGAGATGCTTTAATGTCTTGAGAGGAATTTTTCTATTGAATCCTGATAAAGGAGATTATTTGATACAATCATTTTCCTCTCTAGATAATAAATACAGTAGAGACCATGACATACCATCTAAGTGCATCTCAATAAAAGCAGTCCTGAAAGAAGCCAAAATAAGCTCTTTTTTAAAAAAAATTTTTTTTGGGGTGCCTGGGTGGCTTAGTCGGTTAAGCGTCTGACTTTCGCTTAGGTTATGATCTCGCGGTTCGTGGGTTCGAGCCATGCGTCGGGCTCTGTGCTGACTGCCAGTTCAGAGCCTGGAGCCTGTTTCAGTCTGTGACTTCCTCTGTCTCTGACCCTCCCCTGCTCATGCTGTCTCTCTCTCTCTCTCCTAGAAATAAATAAAACAGGTAAAAAAAAATTTTTTTTTACCTGTTTTATTTATTTCTGAGAGAAGAGAGCATGGGAAGGGGAGGGTCAGAGAGACAGGGAAACACAGAATCTGAAACAGGCTCCAGGCTCTGAGCTAGCTGTCAGCACAGAGCCAGATGCGGGGCTTGAACCCACGAACCACGAGATCATGACCTGAGCTGAAGTCAGCCGCCCAACCGACTGACCCACCCAGGCACCCCCAAAATAAGCTCTTAAGGACAATTTCTGCTGATGTGGCTTGATAGAAATCTGAAAAAGACTTTCTTTTAAAATTATGGTTCTTTATTATATTTTTAAGTTTTTAAATCCAATTAACATACATTATATTAGTTTCAGGTATACAGGATAGTGATTCAGCATGTCCATACATCACCTGGTGCTCATCACAGGTGCCCTCCTCAATCCCCATCGCCTATTTCACCCATTCCCCACACCCATCCCACTTCTGGCAACCATCAGTTTGTTTTTTGTAGTTGAGTCTATTTCTTAGTTTGCCTCTCTCTCTCATTTTTTTCCTATGCCCATTTGTTTTCTTAATTTTCATATATGAGTGAAATCATATGGTATTTGTCTTTCTCTGATTTATCTCACTTAGCATAATACTCTCTAGCTCCATCCATGTTGTTGCAAATGGCAAGGTTTCATTCTTTTTTATGGCTGAATAGTATACTATTGTGTATATATACTACCTCTTCTTTATCCATCTATCAGTACATACTTCAGCTGTTTCTATAATTTGGCTATTGTAGGTAACTCTGCTATAAATATTGGGGTGCATGTATTCCTTTGAATTACTGTTTTTGTATTCTTTGGGTAAATTCCTAGTAGTGCAATTGCTGGATCATAGGGCAGTTCTTTTCTTCTTCTTCTTTTTAGTAATTTTACTGATTCTGTTACTTTTACTAAGCCATTATTATCTTCCTCACACTCATTACAAAGAAATAAAACACTATACAGAAAAATATGTCCTCATTGTTATTCACAATAAAAAGCGCCTGCTTCATTTTATAGTACTGGGCATATTATATATTAGGAAGCACTTAATGGCTCAAGTAGATCATTTTTTAATTTTTTAAAAAAAGTTTAAAAGTTTGTTTTTGAGAGAGAGGAGAAAGAGAATATGAGCAGGGGAGGGGCAGATGGAGAGAGAGAGAGAGAGAGAGAGAGAAAATCCCAAGCAGGTTCTGGACTGTCAGTGCAGAGCCCGACCTGGGGCTCCTATTCATGAATAATGAGATCATGACCTGAGCTGAAATCAAGTCAGATGCTTCACCAACTATTGAGCCACCCAGGTGCCCTCAAAGTACCATTTTTATTCTGACCCACTGAATAGAATTTCATGCATAGTTGGTGACTGGCTAACACCATGTATTAAACTATTTCTGTGGTATCCCCAGATCTCACTAAGAAAATACCCTACATGAGAAAAGATAATCTATCCATAAATTTTATCTACAGGCTCTTTATTTAGTGTAAGGTAGGAAAGGGGCCCTTTCTTGAGTACATGGACACAAGTATTGTTGCCGTCGGTAAAGATGGCTGGATTGATATATGCCTGTTATAAAGAAAGTAAGGTATACATCAAAACCACTTCCACATGGACTTCTACAACTTGTCTCAATTCTTCAAATAATGGAGCAAGTTCCTTTTGTAGGTTGACAATTAGTCCTGCATTGGCATTGCTGCTGGCTATGAAAGTTGCCACCAAAGGTAAACAATTGAATTGAACCACCTGGTAGGTGTTACAATATCAGATGATACTTCTATTTTTTGAAAGTCCAAGTTGGGTCCCTTGGTCTGTTGGAAGAGCAAAAGTAGTTAAGAAACCAGATCTCAAAGCATGCTTTGGAACATTATCATTGGCTACGTTAATAACAAACAGGCACTCCATCTATATGTGACACAACAATAGCATGGAGACCTTCAACACCTGGTTAATTTTTTATACAGGAATCGCTTTAAGTCATCCACCATGATGAACCCTTTTCTCTCACAGGATCAGTCTCCACTCTAGGCTTCCCGGGCTGCTATGTTCTCTTAGCTGTAACTTCAGGGACAGCTTCAAAGATCGTCTTGATCGTAGGGTAGTTCTATTTTCAACGCCTTGAGGAACTTCTTTACTAATTTCTTCTAAAAGTCTAATTTATACATATATAACAGTGTGAATGTGTGACTATATTATATCTCTCTTTCACAAATACAGAAGTATTGTCTTATAGGCATTGTTCTTTCTACTAGCAAGTCTTGGAGTTTTTATTGCCTGTCATGTACAGTTTCTCCATTCTTTTATAGCTTTAGTACTCTACTATATGAATGTTCTATAATTTATTTAACTAGTCCTGTACTGCTGAGTCTCTTTAGATTTCTGTACTCTGGAACTTTATACACCTTGTTTATGTCATTTCGCCTATTCACGAGTAGATATGCAAATACTTATAGTAGGAATTGCTGGCATAAAGGATATATGCATTTGTAATATTTGATAATTATTGCCAAATAGAGGGTACCTTTTTACCTTCCCACCAGGAATGTATGAGATTATCTGTTTCCTCACAGCTTTTCCAGCACAGGTTTATCAGCTTTTTAAATCTTTGCTAGTTTGTTGGGTGAAAAAGGTCCCTAACTGGGTGAAAAAGATCCCTTAATATAAAAATACACACAAATTTATATATTTACATATATACTTTTTGAGGCATAATTGATGTACAGTAAACTTTAAATATTTAAAATGTATACATTTGATGAGTTTTGACATATATACATCTGTGAAACCATCACTACAATCAAATTAGTGAACATGTTCCTCACCCTCAAGTTTCCTTGTTCCTCTTTGTTAAGTCCTCCCTCCCCCTCTCCTCCCTGTGCTCTCAACCTCCAGGGAACCACTGATTTGCTTCTGTCACTATAGATTAGTTTATGTATGACTTTTTTATAAATGGAATCATACATATATACTCTTTTTATAAGGCTTCTTTCATTCTCCATATTACATGTATCAGTTTCTCTCCTTTTTATTGCCAAGTAGTATTCTATTGTATGAATGTATCACAGTTTGTTTATCCATTTACCTGCTGGTGGACTTCTGGGTTGGTTTTCAGTTTTTGGCTATCACAGATAAAACTGAACATTCGTGTACAAGACATAATGGACATAATCTTTAGTTTCTCGTGGGTAAATACCTAGGAGTGGAATAATGGCTAGGTGTCACATGGTAAAAATATTTTTTTTTAAATTTTTTTAATGTTTTATTTATTTCTAGGAGAGAGAGAGAGAGAGACAGCGTGAGCAGGGGAGGGTCAGAGAGAGAGGGAGTCACAGACTGAAACAGGCTCCAGGCTCTGAGCTGTCAGCACAGAGCCCGACGTGGGGCTCGAACCCACGAACCGCGAGATCATGACCTAAGCGAAAGTCGGACGCTTAACCGACTAAGCCACCCAGGCGCCCCATGGTAAAAGTATTTTTAAAAGTAACTGCCAGGGGTGCCTGGGTGGCTCAGATGATTAAGTTCGACTCTTGATCTCAGCTCAGGTCTTGATCTCAGATCTCATGATCTCATGAGTTCAAGCCCTACATTGGGCTCTGCACTGGGCATGGGGCCGACTTAGAATAAAAAAGAAACTGCCAAACTTTTCCTGCCAGCATTTTCCATTCCCATCAGCAATGTTTGAGAGTTCCACTTGCTCCATATCTTCAAGGATGCTTGGTATGATTACTTCATGATTTGTCTCTTAGCCTTTCTAAATGGGTTGTAATAGCACTTCATTAGGGTTTTAATGTGCATTTCCCTAATAATATTGAATATATTTTTGTGTGATTGCCATCTGTATACATCTTCTTTGGTGAACTGTTCCAATCTTTTGTCCATTAAAAAAATAGATTATCTTTTTAATTTGCAGGAGTTTTTTTCTATATTCTAGTTACAAGTCCTTTTCAGATACATGTTTTTTTTCTCAGGATGTGGTTTTTCATTTTTCCAGCAAAATGTTTTGAAGAGCAAAAGCTTTTGATTTTGATGTAGTCCAATTTATTGATGTTTGTGATTTTTTTAACATATTTAAGAAATCTTTGCCAAATCCAAAGCCATTAAGATATCACTTGTGTTCTAGAAGTTATGTCATTTTTGCTTTTATATTTAGGTCTATGATCCATTTTGGTTAATTTTTTTAATATGGTGTGAGGTAAGCATTGAAGTGCACTGGTTTGCATGTAGGTATCCAGTTGTTAGCAACATTTGTTGAAAACTTTATTCAGATGGAGGAACCACTGAATTACTTTGGTTCTAGTTTGTTCCATTGATCTATTTGTCTTTATGCCAGTTGTAGCTTTAGGATAAGTCTTGAAATCAGGTATTGTAAGTCACCCAAATTTATTCTTCTTTTATTTTAGCTACTGTAGGTAGGTCCTTTGCATTCCCACTTATGTTTTAAATTGAGCTTGTTAATTTCAAACAAAAAGCTTTCTGGGATTTTTGTGATTGCATAATATCTGCACATAAAACGATAGAATTGACATCTGAATGATACGGAGTCTTCAGATCCACAAACACAGTGTCTCATTGTATTTTGGTCTTTAATTTCCCTCAGCAATGTTGTAGTTTTCAATGTATGTATTTTGCACACTACAGTTTTTATTTTATTTTATTTTATTTATTTATTTATTTATTTAAAATGTTTTATTTATTTCTAGGAGAGAGAGAGAGAGAGACAGCTTGAGCAGGGGAGGGTCAGAGAGAGAGGGAGACACAGACTGTGAAACAGGCTCCAGGCTCTGAGCTGGCAGTCAGCACAGAGCCCGACGCGGGGCTCGAACCCACGAACCGCGAGATCATGACCTAAGCGAAAGTCAGACGCTTAACTGACTAAGCCACCCAGGCGCCCCAGTTTTTATTTTATTTTTAAACTTGGTTTCTCTTCTCTTCTCTTTCCTTTTCTTTCCTTTCTTTTTCTCTTCTCTTCTCTTCTCTTCTCTTCTCTTCTCTTCTCTTCTCTTCTCTTCTCTTCTCTTCT